>NC_137024.1:41601944-41721944 GCF_032717465.1 Coenobita brevimanus | reverse complement strand
CGGTTAATTTACAGTTACTGGTTAATTTCGTGTGGTTTATTTACAGTCGCTGGTTAATTTAGTCACTGGTTAATTTTGTCCTTAGGGGTCATGTTTTTGGCGGCGTAGGGGTCTTTATAACGCCTTTTTCTTTGCGATTTGTTTAGAATATTGCTTTTTTTTTTTTCCTTCTACGATGTGTTATACTGTCTGTGGAGGTATTAAAATGGCAGATAACTGTGGACTCGTTAAATCTTTCAAAATGAGAGAGAGTTATTTTTTTCTGTTACCATACGATTTTTTTGAAGCTGAGAAATCCTATAGTTCGTTCACTGTAACTTGGCCCGGATTTTCATCCTTTTGCCGGTAGCCTAATTTCATGTAGATTAGTGGCAGAAGAAAGAAAAACGATAGCTACTTTGGCTCTACATTCTTTCGGTAGCACTTCATCGTGACTAGCATCGCTTTTTAGAGTTAATTTACTGTTATAACTCAGCATTTAAGATGGAAGGATGACAGTTTTAGGCCAGGGTAAAGTGAACAGAGTATAGCAGAGGAGAAGAGAGCAAGAATGAAACTAGAAAGTTGTTAGCTTATTTATCCCATTCAGCCTGGCGACGCGTTATACTGGTGTTATTCTTGGTATTATTGGTACCTCTTACGATTTTATTTAGCTTTGGGATGGCCTTCTGTAGTGAAAGGGTAAATGAAAGCGATACCTAATGTTTGCAATACGAAAACTATCTCCTAAGCAAAGTAAAGTAGTTAAAGTAAGTAAAGTAAATAAGTCAAGTGGTAGTTGTTGTAGAAATAAAATGAACACTCCGTCATTGGCTTGGTGGGTTTAAGATGTTATTGTAAAGAGCTGTAAGAGTAACCACACTTTTACTGTACTGTACATTTGTATTTGTTACGGTTTATTGTCTTCATTCTAATTGCGTCTTTCGTATTTCTTCGTGCACCCTGATTTTCATCCTTTTCTAGCTTATTTTACATATCACAGTGATCTAGAAAGGCAGTGCTATGGTTGCACGTCCTTTCTATAACACTTTCTCGTGATTAGCACTGTCCTCTAACGTCAATCTTTTGCTGTAATTCAGGTTTCAAGATGGAGAGAGGTAACTGTAGGCCAAGTTAAAGTAAACAGAGTATAGTTTTAGGTGGTTCTATGCAGCGTGAGAGAGTTTTCGAACGGGGGTGGGTGGGTTAAATATTGCCAACGTTACCTTCTTAGTACTGAATATCCTTCCAAAATTGTGTAAAATCGTAATAGGTAACAAGGAAAAAAAGAAATTACTTGCTTTGGCTAATGAGGTTAACTTAGATAGAGGATAAAAAAGTAAAGGGTATTAAAGTACTGGTAAGCTGCGGAGATACAGACCGAGAACGATGTGAGAGGACTAAGTGGATGTAAAGTAATAAAGCAGATTGGAGAGTGTGGAGCGAGGGGAAGGACTGAGGCAAAAGAAGTGGATGAAAAGGAGGAGACCGAGAGTGAGGTGGATGTGTTTACTGCCTGTCTGGATTAGTGAAGTGGTTGAGTGGCTGACGAGGAGGAGGATAAAATGTATAAGGGAATAACGAAGTAGATGTTGGTGGGGGGGGGGTGAAGAGAAGGAGACCGGAAACGAATATGGGTGGATCATAGCGCTTGGAATCAGTGAATGTATTTTTATATATATTCTTCCATCTTCCATGCGATTTTACTCACGTTAGTACCGTAGTCTTTTCAAACGGGGGGGGGGGGATTAGATAAAGCAGTCCCTCAACCCTTTGAGTACGAGAGAGCTTTTCTGGGTTAAATCATCTGGCGGCAGCAAGAACGATATACCGGTACATAAATTAGGTCCGCAGGTTGAAGGGGTTAAGTGTATGTGGGTTAAGGAAGTGGATGGAGGAGGAGGAGTGCGAGGATGAGATGGAAAAGATAGAATGGATGTGGAATAACGATGTGGATGGATGAGTGAGAAGAGGTAGACCGAGAATACGAGGAAGTAGGATAAGCCAGACATGCTGGAAAATTGACAGGGATGAGATGAAGGACTGGAGTCTAGACATGGCAGGGTTGCTTTTTTTTTTTTTTTTTTTTTTTTTTTTTTTTTTTTTTAAGGCACGCACATGAACTCTAGGGATAGGCTATGGAGTTCAATAAAGATAGTCAGACAGGTAGATTAGATAAACTTACCCATAGAAAAAAAAAAAAGATGGACAGATGTATTAAAAAAAAGGGATAAATAGATATAATTGTAGATAAATAGATATACCGGTAGATAAGTACTGTAGATATATAGATTGACAGGTGGATAGGTAGGTAGGTAAGTAAACTTGAGAAGGCATCTTAGGACCTTCTTTTTAGCTCAAGGTTAGCGTCTTAAAAGAATGAGTGGAGTCCCCCCTCCTAAGTAGGCTAAGACAAGCAGGTTAGACGAAACTGCCTTTAAAGAAAATGGGATCGATGGTTGTGGGTCATTGTGGGGTAAAGAGAAGGGCCAGTGTGGATCAGTGTCGATATTGGCATATGTGGCCCTTAAGCGACGGAGGCAAGGGAGGGGGAGGGGGAAAGTAAGGAGAGGGGAAGAGGGATAGGAGGAGAGGAGTGGGAGGGTGTAGGTGGGTAGGTTAAGGAAGGGGTTGGTGAAGAGCTGGAGTGGGGGTGAGTAGGCAAGTAAGAGGAGAGGGTAGGTAGATAGGAGCAAGGAGGGGTAGGGGGAAGGGGAAGGAGAGAGGGAGAGTAGGTAAACAAGTAAAGGTAGGTGGGGAGGAGGGATGGGGGAAGTGATGGGCAGGCAGTTGAGTTGGTGGGTGGAGGCAGTGGGAACAAGTGGGGGGATAGATAGGGTGGTAGGTATGGCGAAGGGTATTGAGGTTGGTTGGTTGCGATGGTATACAAGTTGACTATAGCTTGTTTGTTTTCATTTGACGGAACTGGACCACTCACTCAGCTTGAATACTCTGCCATGACTGCATAAAATTCGATGACCCTTAACTCTGAGGAAAGAATGTGTCTCCGTGGTTACTATTCAAATGCCCCCCCACCCCCCCGCATCCCCATCAGACTACACTTGGCAGTCAACTGAGCTGAAAAGGGTCAAGGATGTATGTCAGGTAAATCCATCCATCCATCATCCAATCCTACGTTGCCCTATGAGGAGCGTAGGAGCCCGGGGCAAGGCAGTTGGTCCTGACATTTAAGATGAGAGTGACCAACCTCACTCATCCCTGAGTGGCATTACGTGAGCAATAAACCCCAACCATCCCTTGGATATAAACCTTCACCAGCTCAATCCGGTTGGAGCACAATAATTACCCACTAAACCACCAGGCGCCAAAATTTGGTTATGTGGTTACCACCCAGCATAGTAAATGATTTCCTGGTGTATAGGAAACCATTTGGCTTGTCACTCAGTGTAGAGTCGCACACAGGCAAAAGGAAGAGGAAAGAATGAAGGAATGAAAGACAGAAGAGGGAGTGTAAAGTCACCCGTAGGCAGACGAACGAGGAAAGAATGAAGGAAAGATAGAAGAAGATGGAAGGCACGAAGGATGGAGGAGAGGACAGGGCAGACACCCGAGAGCAGCACTACATTGAGTGTGTGGATGGTGAGCGCCCCCACCTACCACATATGTCAGGTAAAAAAATAAAAATAAAAAAATAAAACACCTTACCGCCATACGATCTATTTCTTTTTTTTAATTTTTTTCTTTGTACTTTTTTTTACCTTTTTTAATTTTTGTTCCTCCAGACGTTTTTATTCTGTTTAGGAGAGACTTTTTGAGGTGGAGGAATTAGCTGTAGTTTTAATTATTCACTTCTTCACTGATAAACATAGTAAAATAGTTGGCTATACAGTATCCTTAGGCGTTAATCTGAGTAAAAATGCGAAATACGTCCTTGGGGTAAAGGGGTCAAGCAGATATAGAACACAGAGTAGATACAATGGAGGTTTGGTAGACGGGAAGCTGATAGGAGAGAGAGAGAGAGAGAGAGAGAGGGTACCTTTTTCTGTCCAACTCTATTGCAAGAGTTAACCGTTACTCCCAGTCCTTCATATATGCAACAGTTCAACCCTGGAACTGTCTTCCTCTGTCATTCTGTCCAACTCTCTAATGCAAGAGTTAACCGTTACTCACAGTCCTTGATGTATGCAACAGGTCAACTCCGCAACTGCCTGCCTTTGTCCATTTTTCCTTCTGCCAGTGATCTTCAGTCTTTCAGACGTAGTGTGTCCAGGCATCCCAGAATGAACGGATTTTGAATTTGGCTCTTGCGTCTTTTATTATTATTATTATTATTATTATTATTATTATTATTATTTTATTTATTTATTTATTTTTTGAGGGAACAGTCTTGCGGGCTTCTGGTCTTGCATTAAGAAAAAAGCTATCAGTAGTGCCGTTTCCTCTTAAACCTGAGATATTTGTTTTGCCTACTTAACCCATTCCCATTTTATAGACGCATTGCTTAGGTTGCAGTAAGACGATTTGTTTTCAGCAGAGGGAGCTCCTAGACGTTAGAGGGTTGGCAGCTGTTTGATTTAACCTTTGCAATGTCATAATTTTCTACAACAGAATAAAACTGTGTGGATTAAGCCTGAATATTTTACCAATGAACGTTAACTTTAGGGCGACGAAAAGGTTAAGGACGGACTGCCATTGTCATCGTTAGAGATAGAATGTTATTATCTTTAGTGTTAGTGTTTTCCTAGTGTTGCTTTTGTCCTCCTCCTCCTCCTCCTCCTCCTCCTCCTCCTCGTATGTTGTTGATGTATAGTTTAGTATCGTACCGTACTGTAATTCGAATAATTTGTTTTTTACGTTGAGAGAGAGAGAGAGAGAGGGGGGGGGGATGTCCTTGAGCCAGGATGGTTTAAATGTCACCGCTGAGAGCTTCCCTATTACGCACACCGCCCCTGACCCGGGAATCACGGACACAATTTACGGACGCTTGGAATTACGGACACCAGAAATAGTAAGAGGTGGAAATGATGGAGACCAGGAATATAGGACACTGAAATGCGGACGCTGTCAGTTACGGACACTAGGATTTTTAGGACATTTTGGACCTAGGTGTTTTGGGAATACGTACACTAGGATTTACGGACGTCTTTTGATAATAATAGAAATATGGACAATGAATGATATTCGAATTACGTACGAGAAGATGAAATTGTAGGAAAGAATGGGGAAGATGGTGAGGCTTCTGTGAAAGGGAGAGTGGGGTGAGGAGATGGATTTGGGAAAGGTAAAAATAATAGAGGTGGTCTCTCTCTCTCTCTCTCTCTCTCTCTCTCTCTCTCTCTCTCATTTATTTCAGCATTTCATGTATCATTCCAGCCCATCATTCTTAGCGCCTTAGCCTTCGCCTTAACCTCGCCTTGTCATGCTCATTTCACTCTGCCGTTTGTTACTTAGTGGGAAAAAGGGTTAGGTTATTTGTTGATGATGATGATGATATTGTCCTCGTACATAGTTCATATTCCTTTTTGCTATCACCTATTAAAAAGGGTTACAGTGATGATGATGATGATGATGATGATAGCAATTTCCAACCTGCTTTGTTCTCTCACCTCGATGTTCAACTCTTCGTCTGGGTTGATTTCTAGTTTTTGTATATACTTCCTAGTTAACATTACATAACTTTTCCTATCAGTCTGCCTATCTATCTATCTATCTATCTATCTATCTATCTGTCTGTATCTATATAGCCAGACGCCTTAACTCCTGAAGAGATGACCACAAACGAATCATCATGTCAGTCCGTCCTCCGCCATCAAGTTGCCCAATCTTCAACACACACACACACACACACACACACACACACACACACACACACACACACACACACACACACACACACACCTCCCTGATATACCTCTCCACTCCATCCGTTTCTCCCTTTCTTAATTAACCATTCTCTAGTCACTCCCCCATTCTCACTTTCATGCCCGTTTACTTCAGTGTTTTCTTTCTGATTAATGTTTGCCCCAGTTAGCCTCATGTAGCTAGCCATTTATTTTTAAGAAACTCAATGTTGTATCAGTTATCTGTTCTTGGTACTGTGTTATCAGAATTTATCCTATTTTTTATCTGTTTCCACCTTATCTACCTCACATATCCAATCCCTTTATCATGTAGTTATTATTTTCATACCTTATATATTTTTAGTTCAGTTATTTTCCCATCATCGCAGCCAACTTTTTTCTTTCCGCACCTTTCACCTTTTTAACTGGCTGTCGAAAATTGAAGTATTGTTTATTTTCATTCTAATCATTATTTTATGTATCAGGATATACCGTACTCGGTCTTACTCCCCCTCCCCCCTTCCCCACTCTCCGTTTCTCACCTCCTGTCTATCTGTCCTTTCCCTTGTCCCCAGAAGCGGAAAATTTTGTTCCTGTACTTTGATGTGTACTGAGCTAGGTAGACGAAATCGATGGTCATTATTTTTGTACGAAGTGTATGTGTGTTTGTGTCGAAAACTCAGTTCTCAGAAAGTATTGATTGTAGAAGGAAAAGTTATTAATAAAAGTTGTTTAGAGTCACGAGTTCACGTCACTCAGCCGGCATTGGGAGTCACACCCAGGATGGAAACACAATAGGTCTTCACCTGACAGTATCATTACAGTCTATCAGGCTCACATCACGGGTAGTCTTGTTGTTATTATTATTATTATTATTATTATTGCTAGTACTAGTAGTAGTAGCAGTAGTAGTAGTAGTAGTATTCTTAATCCACATGTACCCATTTTCGCATTTATAGAATTTTTTGGTCAGTGACTATAGTAATTCATCGCATCATTCTGCTTTCAGTCTCCCCCTCTCCCCCCCCCCTCTCTCTCTCTCTCTCTCTCTCTCTCTCTCTCTCTCTCTCAATTTTCAGATCACCTCCAAAACAATTGATCCCATTTTCCAGTTAGTTCCAGTCTCACCCACTTCCACTGCCCCTTTGCAAAAATATTACTTTTTTTTTTTTGGGGGGGGTACTAGAAGGCTACTTTATCATCTCAGGTCTTTGTTTGTTTGTTTTTAATCCCTCTCTCTATCCCCTTTCCATTTTCACACTCTCTCTGGCCTCAAGTTTGAAAGGTTAATTGAAGATTTTTCCTCTCGATGATTTTTTCCTGTCAGTTTTTTATCATCCTCCACGGAAAATTTCTTAAGTGCTTTGTTTATTTATGGAAGTCTCAGGTGCCATAATTATCCTAGCCTTTGTTTCTTAATCCACCTTTGATCCCACTCTCACTCCCTTTTCTTTGCCTCTGAACCCTAAAGTGAAACATGTTTGAAGTTTTTATTTTCCATTTAGTTTCAGATCTCCCTCCACGAAAACATGGTTACCTGTTTTATTTATTTATTTTTTTCTTGTTACCCGCTACCTTTACCAGATCATCCGTCCGCCTCCCATCCCACACAGTCTCTCTCCCAATTCACCGTCCCTTTGGTCCAGAAAAGTGAAATATTTTGTGAGGGTTTTTTCAGTCATTTTAACATCAATTACCCGTACTATATCATCTCACCTCAGTTTTTCAGTCCGTCTCCCATCCCACACACACTCTCTCTGTCCCTTTTCACTGTCCACCTGGCCTGAAAAGTGAAATGTTTGTTGAAGGCGCATCAATTATTGAAACCACATCGCCCCTCTTCCCTGGCCGGCCCTGGTGGTTGTGTGTGTGTGGTCAATGTATCGATCCCTGGCCGTTCGATGCCTGCTCCACTCAACACGCCATCTACCACCTCCCCAATACACTCTCACTACCTACACCTCTTTACTCCACCCCTAGCTTTTATATAGTTTTTGCCTCTTCATTTTTCTTTAGTCCCCCACCCCATCACTTCTTGCTTTACGTTTTTTCTCCGTTTTCTTTTTGCAGCTACTCTCGTGTTTGATGATTATATTCTGTGACATCTACCAACTCCGCCTACACTCTCTCTCTCTCTCTCTCTCTCTCTCTCTCTTTCTCAAATATTCCTTTTTTTCCTGTTAATTCCCCTAATCGCAAGCAGTCGAGGATTAAAGAAAATACGTTGAAAATATGAGAGAGTGAATAATTTAATGACTCGATAAGGCGCTCAGTTATTCTCTTCCATACCCCCTTTTTTTCTTTCTTTTTCAGTATGATCACGAATAGAATATAGTACGATGCGGTCTGGGGACGGTGATAATGCGAATAGTTTGGGATAGAGGATGGTTTGTGTTGTGGTTGGTCAGCTGGGGGTTGTGGTTGAGTATTTTGTGTGTGTGTGTGTGTGTGTGTGTGTGTGTGTGTGTGTGTGTGTGTGTGTGTGTGTGTGTGTGTGTGAGTAAACTTTGATGTGTATTTCATGTGTCTAACGTACAATAAGGGCGAAATTCACGGTACTATAAAAGCTTGTATTATAGAAGGAGAATGGGCGATGAATTGGGTTTGGGGTCCGGTTCATTGCACTGCATCATCGACTGCAATTGCTATACTACTCGGGGTGGTGTGTGTGTGTGTGTGAGAGAGAGAGAGAGAGAGAGAGAGAGAGAGAGAATATTGGGTTGAACTGTTCATAGAAGAGTAGAGTCGTAGAGTTTGATCGAGCTTGTGTGTGTGTGTGTGTGTGTGTGTGTGTAGCGAGTCGGCCGCAATCCATCACCAGCGGCACCACTGGGTCGAGCAAAATGGTCCGCCTGTCGATCACCCCAACCACTCGACGCGCAATGAATCCACTCCAGTCTAACACACACACACACACACACACACACACACACACACACACACACACACACACACACACAGAGTCCATCTTCATTCATTTGCTCGTTCCATTCACACTGACCTGGCCGATTAATTTTCATTCATTTTTGCCCTGATTCACTTTAAAAGATTTAGGTCAAGGTCAATTTAACCCCTTCCGCCTGAGGACGACTTTTTTTTAAACTATATATATTTTTTTGATGTATGCGCGATGTTTCTTTCTATGGTATACTTCTGTTGGCCAAGGTTTGATGACTTGTATACTGTATTTTTTTTATTTATTGGTTTATTTTGATAGCCACAGGCGATTTGTTTTAGTTTACGGGAATCTTTTCGTAATGTAGGCGTTATTGTAAGCTGTATTTAGCCCTAACAGTTCTGAAAATCTCTATACTTACTGACGGATAATCTCTGTACTTACTGACGGGAAAAATCTGTACTAACTGACGAAATATCTCTGTACTTACTGACGAAAATTCTCTGTAAATACTGCCGGAAAATCTCTGTACTTACTGACGGAAAATCTCTGTACTTACAGACGAGAGGCATCAGAGTAATTTGTGCTAGTGAAGGTGCTGATGGGAAACATATTTGACCCATATAGTTGGAAAAGTCTGTGTCAGGTGAATTATAGTATTAGGTATTGTTAAGTATAGTGTGAAGTAAGATGCCTTGGGGTCTGTCATGCAGTTAGTGGGCCGAATTAGGCGAATAAACCCAGACTGTTGACCTCTTGTGGGTGATTTCAGGATAAAAGAAACCCGTCCGAGAGCCGTAAAAGGTGCAAGTGGAGCGTAGAGAGCGTGTGGAAGTGGAGCATAGAGAGCGTGTGGTGTTGGCATAATATCCACGAATTTACGCCCTTAGTAAAGACCGCTCTGCTACGATTCAACGCTGGAGTGTATATCATATTGGTCTTGCTAATTTGGGCTGCGTTGAACCAGTGGAGGAGACTGGGAATTAGGCTGCGGTTTATTGCACCCTAGCGTTTTCTTGAGTCAGCCCTTGTCGATGGTGTGTGTGTGTGTGTGTGTGTGTGTGTGTGTGTGTGTGTGTGTGTGTGTGTGTGTGTGTGTGTGTGTGTGTGAGAGAGAGAGAGAGAGAGAGAGAGCAAAGACGAGCCAGTAAACATAGGAAATAATCGGGCAACTCATCTCAAGCCAAATAAACAGCTCTCATCTCTACAAGGCCACAAGGCACGTGCATTCAACTTTCAATATTTCTTTTCCATCATTATTTTCTCCTTCTGTCACCCCCATGTAGTTGATTTTGGGGTTCTACTTGTTTGTACTGTGGGGAGAAAATCTTGGGGAGGAATGGGAGGAAGAGTGTGACTGAGAAATATGGCTGAAATGAGTGGGTGAGGAGGAATGGGGAGGCGAATGTATGGTATTGGTAGGCATGAGTAAAAAGAATTATGGGTAATAGAGGAGGAATGGATTGATGGAGACGTTTTTGTGGGGAGAGGAGGGGTAGAAGTAATGGGTGTATGGGTTAGGGGGGTCGGGAGAAAATAATGGTAGGATGGGGGTGTAGGTTGTGTAGTGAGGATAAGTATATATAAATGAATGTGTGGGTATAGAAGTGAGTGTAGGTGAGGATGAATAGGGGAGATAGGAGAAAGAATGAAGGAAGAGGCTCAGATGTATGATCAAGTGTGAAGGGGGAGAAATGGTACAGTGAGGTGGTTTCTCAGTGTGGATGAGAATAGATGTGGGAGTGGGTGACAAAATGGGGAGATGGGGAGGCAGAGGGGATGAAAACAACAGAGGATTATATTTATATACCGGTATGTAGAGATGAAAGAGGTGAGTTGGGTGGTATGTGTGGGAGAGAAAGTGTTACGTGTTCCATCATTTTGGATTTATTTTAAGCCAACATGAGACCTTTTTACTCATCAGCCAGAGAACTTATCTATCACGGGGTTAAGCAAAATATACGTTGTGATAAAGGGGGAAAATATCAGTTATTGACAGGTAGGGTAAGGAAGACAATTGCTTGATTTTTTTTTTTTTTTATTGGATGGGAAAAATTTTAAGAGAAAGGAGGTTAAAAATGGATGACATCTGGGACAATTTTTTCAATATACCAGGCTTGTGACGTGACCGGTATGTGGGGAGGGGTGGGACAGGGGGAGAGGGAGGAGGAAATGGAGAGGGGCGTGAGTTCATGAAGTTTTGAACAAGTTTGGCATTTTCCCGTCCAGTGGGAGGGTATTGAATGAAGGCGCGCCGGAGTGTGAGTGTTTTTGTTTTGAGAGAGAGAGAGAGAGAGAGAGAGAGAGAGGGAGGGAGGGAGGGAGGTTCTTATCTTTTGTACATGATTTATTAAGATGTTCTGTTCCTTATGTTATCCATTTCGCAGAGCACCGATCAGTCTGCCTGTTAAAACACATGCTGTTCACTTGGCTACATGTACACACAAAACCCTGCACAATTCCCAGTACAATGAGTCTTTTTAATGTAGGATAACTGTGTATATTTAATTTAATCCCATATATCCAAGGACTTATATTTCAGTTTTTTTTTTTTTTAATCTACGAACTATTCTACTGAGCTAAGGAGGGATTTTTAGAACTGAATGGATATAACATTCACTACTCCCTTGTGTCTGTCAGTATCGAGAAGATACTGAAACAGTACGTTCTCAGTTTGATGGGGTCAGTATGTCCTAATAATGAAGGTGAAGGGGAATTCCGAAAGCTTAATTTCTTATTGGAGTTAATGACGGCTTGGTTCATGTTGCCGAGTATTTTGTGGAGGCTGTGTTTTCCTGTTTGGTACTTTCCTTTCCCCTTTTCTTAATTTAACCCATTAGTGTCCAGGGTTCGCATGTGGGGGATTTTGCTGGAAGCGTATTTAGCGTACCGTCCCCCGCCTGTCTCCTCATAGTCGCGAAGCACATGGGTCCGTACCCTGGATGTTCCCCCTTAATTAATGATGCCTAGTCCCGTCCTCGTTTGGGTCACTGTGAGCTAATGGGTACAACGTGGGAAGCTGGAAGGGGAGAAGTAGTTAATGGTACGTGACCTGAGTGTAACTTTTAGCTCTACTTATTAACTCCATAAGTTCGATGACCAGTTTGTTGTTATTATTATTATTATTATTATTATTATTATTATTATTATTATTATTATTGCTGTTGTTGTTGTTGCTCTGTAAAAACCTCACGTACAGGAGATAAAGGAGGCAGTTTTAATTTCATCCTATTTGAAAAGTCTCTTTCATGCCACATAGAAGCATCTGAAAAATCTATCTATTGCCAGACGCCTCAATTCCTTTTGGGGTGGCCACAAACAAATCGCCTCCAAGTCGCCCTGTCTCCCGCCATTTCACTTCCCCACTCCCAACTCACACCCCCCTCTCTCATATACCTCTCCACCCCATCCCTCCATCTCATCCTCGGCCTCCCCCTCCCTCTTCCCCCCTCCACCTCACTCACATACACTCTCTTCGTCAGTCTTTCATCCTCCATCCTCTCCACATGGCCAAACCACCTCAGTGTGTTCCTCATAACGCTTCCTATCACATCCACACCACAACGCTTCTTTATATCCTCATTCGTCAGCCTGTCTCTCCATGTGACTCCACAGGCTCCTCTTAAATAACTCATTTCCACTGCTCTCTTGACTTGTGTCCTTCCAACAGCGTCCAAGCTTCACTTCCATACGTTAGAGTTGGTATCACAATACTGTCATGTAGTAACTTTCTCACTTCCATGCTCACTTCCCTGTTTATTATCAAGAGTAAAATATGGTAGAAAAATATTCGTCAGTGTTTGGGCTAACAGTGAATATTATCTTTCTTTTTAAACCTCTGGAATGAATGTGAGGTGCGTAGATTTAGATGATGAATATACCCTTTCAGTATAAAAGTTTTTTTTTTTTTTTTTTTTTTTTTTTTTTGGCCACCACTAGACGATTTTACTCACCTTTGGGAAAAAAAAATGTAATGAAAAAGTTAATGAAGTCTTTGATCTGACCCCTCCCCCCCCCCTTTTGAAAAATCGCCCCTGAATAGAATAAAATCGTCTGGAAATAGTAAGGGGAAAAATATTAGTTGCGTTCCCCTTGTGAAGAGGTCACTGGGTATACCGTAGGCCTATTTCAGTGGTTACTTAAATGAGAGATGTTTTTTTAGAGGTTTTACTTAGTCCTCTCTCTCTCTCTCTCTCTCTCCCCTTCCATCCTTCCTTCCTGCCTTCTAATCGCATTTCAGTTTGATGTCATTCCTTTATTTTTCACCAAATTGCATCAAACTTCATACAGTTGTTCCATAGGCAAATTTCCCCATCACACACTTTTCTCTCTTTTCTTTTCATTTATTTATTTTTTTTAGAAATATATTTTTTTTTTTTTTAAATGAGGCCAAACCATGCAAGGACCAGTTTTGGGATCCTCAGTTCTTATATATTAATCATAAGTTTAATTTTCACTGAGGTATGTAATGTACTCTGTGTCTGTTGAGGAAGCTCCCTAACACCTTTTCCTAAGTGATTTATTTTATTACATCGTATTTTTCTCTTCTGTTGCATAAATCCAATATCGCCATACTCTGCGTAAATAACGTACAAAAGGATATTAACCACTCGTATCCGAAAATAAATCGCTAAGGAAGAGATGTTAGGGAGCGTCCTTAACTGACGGGAATACGTGCCAATTTGCTTTCCTGTCCCAATGTTTTTCCTATCCACCCCACCCTGTTGAAAATAGTGTGGATGAGGGTAGCCTTTGAGGAAATTGGTGATGATGTGAGAAATATTACGTAATCTGTGTATTTTGGGTGATGAGAAATATTAAGGTATGTTACCTCTGCATTTTCATCCTTGACCTTACAGCCTCAGTAATCATCCATGCAGCGATAAAAATATAGTAAGAAATATTAACTGCTTTCCAATTTTCATGTCGAGTTGGGCTAATGTCGTATATTTTTAGCTTGCTTTGTAAGGCTAAATTAACGTTCATTTTTGCTGTCTGCCAAGTATATCAGTCGCTAAAGATAAATGTCAGGTTGGAGGTATCGTTAAAACGCATTCAGGGTGTATGTTTATTTTTATTTACTTGGTTGTCTTTGTTCATGTGCGTGTTTTTTCCTGTCGTTTTATTCGTCTGCTTGCAAAGTAGGAAGGAGAGAGACGGTTGAGGGTTCATCTTTATACAGTATTGGAAGAAAAGATATGAAGAAAAGATAAGGTGTACAGTAGTGGGGAAAAGGAAAGGAAATTTAGGTTAATATATATATATATATATATATATATATATATATATATATATATATATATATATATATATATATATTACAAGATAAAGCTGTAGCCGGTTTATTTTCATCTGACGGAACTGGGCAACTCTACCTTTTTTTTTTTTTTTTTTTTTGGGGGGGGGGGGGGGTGAGATTCTTCGAGCAAGTTTTGGGGTATAGTCTCCTTGGTTACTAGTTAAATCGATGTTATTGTCTGGTTACATTTGGCCATCAGCCGAAGTGAAAGGGGTTAGGGAACGTTGTCGGGTTCAGGCAGGCAAGTTAGGGTAAAAATGTAATCTGTGAGTGAGAGAAAGTTAGGAAAAAAATAATGGAAAGAATGAGATGAGAGATGGAAAGGAGAGGCATAGGGATTAGGGAGAAGAGGAGGAAAATGAGGAGAGGTAGAGAAGGGAGGGGAGAGGAGTGAAAACAGCGGAGGAGAGGGAAGGGCCAGGGCACAGCAGATAGAGGACGAGGGGAGAAGGTGGAGGAGGAGGAAAAGAGAGGGAAAGGTAGAAGAGAGAAGACAACAGTGGAGAAAAGAGGGGAAGGCTTGTGAGAAGAGGAGATGAAGGATGAGAATAGAGGAAGGAGGAAGGGGAAAGAGGGAAAGAGCAGAGAGGAAAGAGGAAAGCCGATGGGAGAGACAGTGGGGGGAGGTTGGGAGGTAAGGGGTAGGAGAGAGAAGGGGAAGGATCATAAAACTTCCCTGGCAATAACATGAGAAAAAGTAAATAAAAAATAAAGGAAATAAAAGCTACAGCCATTGGGCCCTTAAATATTCCACCCCTTGACCCTTCCATTTCCTGCCATTAATCTCAAGGAAGAAACCATTAGTCCAGGGAGTCGTTAAGGGGGAAAATTTATAGTTAATTGCCCTGTTCGAAAGCCTTACTACTCAAAATAAATCCCTGGTATTTTGTGTAGGATTTGATTGGAAGGATTTGTTTTAGAAGAGTAGTGTAGCCTGGTATTATTGATAGAGTAATAAATCCTGTGTGTGTGTGTTCCCGTTCCCGGCCTAAAATTAGCAGTGATAAAATTGGGCCTCACATTAGGTCCTTCTCAGTGTAATGGTGTGGCTGTGTTCTGTCCCTCTCCCTTAGTCCACACACACACACACACACACACACACACACACACACACACACACACACACACACACACACACACACACACACACACACACACACACACACACACACACACACACACACACACACACACACACACACACACACAGAATTTCATCCATTTTCTAGTAACTTTTCTAAGATTTTTATTCCTTCGTACTTTCTTCCTCCACCGCTCCCTCTCTTCCTACCCTCCTGTCACTCGGGCCGTCAGTACCGTATGTCTATCATTCTGCCTGTCTTTGTCTGTCTGCCACTCTGCTTGTCTATATGTGTTTGTCTGTTTGCCTGTCTATGTCTGTCTGTTTTACTCTAGATGAATTACATGGATCACACCTATAAACTCAAGCAGTATTTGCTATGAGGATACAGCCCTTCTACTGTACTTCTTATTCCCCTCCTCCCTACCTCCTGCCTGCTTATCTACCCATCTACCCTCCCAGTTACTAACTTACCTACGAGCCTACCCACATATCCACTTACCTACCTATCCACTTACCTTTCTGCCTACTCACTTCCGTACCTACCTACCTACCAGTCTCTATGTCTGTCGTTCCACCCGTCTGTTTTGTCATCCTATCTATCTGCTTATCTACCCACCTACCTACTTGTCTACCTGTCCATCTGTTACTGTATCCTCTCTGCCTGTCACCGTGTTAGCACCCTACCCCTTCCCTTGTACCCGCGTGGCAGGGGAATGTCTTCAGGCCTGTTAATATTTGACTGATTATCGACTCCTGTCCGGCCTGCCCCCCCTCACCTCCCACCTCTCTCTCTCTCTCTCTCTCTCTCTCTCTCTCTCTCTCTCGTGTGTGCGTGGCGTGCGTGCTTGTGTGTGTGCGCTCTCTCTCTCTCTCTCTCTCTCTCTCTCTCTCTCTCTCTCTCTCTCTCTCTCTCTCTCTCTCTCCCTCTCCTTCCATATTTGTATGTATTTATATATACTTTTATGTATGGTAAATGTACAGACGTATAAATAGACAAGTATTAAATATAGAAAAGTCAGTAGATTGGGGATGAGTGTCAGAGTTGAAGGATATGGTTGTCTCTTATTGAGTGTCCATCAATATATGTTATTTTTGCGGACTGTGTGTGTGTGTGTGTGTGTGTGTGTGTGTGTGTGTGTGAGCTTGGAAGTGAGTGTCTAAGGTCAGTGCTGGAGTGGGCGTGTTTTGTGTACAGATTTTTTTTTTTTTATATATACATATACAGTATAGAGAGAGAGAGAGAGAGAGGAGACGAATGCAGGTGAATGTGGCTGTGTTATTGTTTGTCCCAAGAAGGTTTTCGTTTTTGTGAGTTGTATGCTTAGATAACAATGTTAATATTTGTGTTTGTTTTAGTGTCTTCGCGTTTTTTTAAGTGTGTGTGTGTGGGTGGGTTGGTGGGAGGGTGTGTGTGTGTGTGTGTGTGTGTGTGTGTGTGTGTGTGTGTGTGGGTTTTATCCGGTATTAAGTAAAGTGAAGAAAGGCTTTGAAAGTTTTTGACGTGCATGGAAGTATTTTATTTGCCGTTTTTTTCTTTACACTATTCCGTCCACTCTCCTCTTTCATATTCTCTTGTCGTTTATACCAGGTGTTGTGCTTCCTTACCTGTTGCTTTTGGCTTTCCACTTTTCCCCATTCTTCTCTTTCTTTTTCTCCCTGCTGCTTTACTTTTTTCACCCTCATCTCTGCATCGGTGCACACTGTCTTCAGTCATTTTATTTTCGTCGTCTGTTATTCCTCTCTTCTTAAGGTTATTTTACGATTTTTTTTTTTTTTTTTTTTTTTTTTTTTTACTGTCCTCATTTCTCCAGCTTTCCTCCTAGCCCTGTAAAAATATTTCTTATTGATCCATAGCCTGTTGATTTTTTTTTTTTTTTTAACCGTCTTTTAATTCCATCCTCTGTCTTCGTCTTCCTCAAATATTCTTTCGACTTCTTACACCATCTTCGTTCATTTCCCTTCCGTTTCTTCCTCAGCCCCTCTTGATCTCGAACTATTTCTTCTTTTTTGTTTTCCTTTTTCATTTACAATCCTTCTCCAAACCCTTCACTTCCTCTCATCATCCTTCTACGTTTCTTTGTCGTCCAGTATCCTAAAGTTCTGTTTTGTCTCCTTATTTCTGATTTTTTTTTTTTTTTACACGTTCTTCTCGTAATTTTTTCCCTCATCATACATCTTAATTTTTCCTTTTACATCATCCCACAACACCCAGGCTCCCATGACTGACCCTTAGTTGGATAAAATCTTCAGACATTAACAGGAAAAAAAATAAAGGTCCCGAGGGGAAGAGAATTTTAGAGTTGTCCCAAGGATGTGAGGGTTGATGGAGACAGTATTGACACCGTCAGGTCCCTTTTGCTGACTCAGCTGAAGAAGATCGTCTGGCGGTAGCGGGAACAAAATACCAAGAGTAGACATGACCATGAGTGTGTTCATCTTTTTGTTTCTGTACCTCATCTCAGTTCTATTTTTTGCCGTCTGTTTCCATGGGGCGTCATAAATACCGATGCAGAATTACTTACATGCCAAATACGTCTTGCACATGCGTAACCGATTTGGCTATGTGTGTGTGTGTGTGTGTGTGTGTGTGTGTGTGTGTGTGTGTGTGTGTGTGTGTGTGTGTGTGCTGGTATGATAATTATGGGGGTCTTGATGGTGTGTTGGTCTGATGAATGGTATTTGTTTATGTGTTTGTTTATGTGTGTGTGTGTGTGTGTGTGTGAGAGAGAGAGAGAGAGAGAGAGGGGGGGGGAAGGGAGGAGATGTGTCTTATATTAAACCTGGGTACTGTTAGAAATGTAACTCTCTCTCTCTCTCTCTCTCTCTCTCTCTCTCTCTCTCTCTTTCACTCAGTATAACACTAAAGCCAAAATGTAAAAAAAATAAAGCCAAAGAAAAATAATACAGAAATACATCAATGAAATAAACAACTTACTTCCCTCCCCTTCCCTCTTCCCTCCCCTTCCCTCACCTGTTTTCTCTTCCTCTTTCTTTCTCTCTTATCCTCCTCCTTCGCTCCCACCTCCTCTTTCCTCTTCTAGTCCCTCCTTTTTTTCTCTCTCTCCCCTCCCCTCCCTCGCCTCCCACCTCCCCTCCCTGTTTTTCCTCACCGTCCAGGCCTCCACAGAACACGATATTAGGAAAGCATATGTCGTAGAACACACACACACACACACACACACACACACACACACACACACACACACACACACACACACACTAAGAAGTCCAAGAAAGACTCCGAAGAAAGCCCCTCCAAAATAGGTTCGAGAAAACTGTCACAGGAGAACCCCCAGAAGTGTCCTAAAAAAAGAGCCTTAGAAAAGAGCAACAAGAGTGGAGCCCCGGAAAAGAGCAGCAAGAGTAAAGCCCCCGGAAAAGAGCAACAAAGAAGGAACCCCAGGAAAAGAGCAGCAAGAGAAAGCTGTAGAAGACATCAGTGAGGAAAGGAACACGATAAAGAGGACGGAAAAAGAGTCCCTGACGAATATTAATAAAGAAGGAGTCCTTGGTAAAGAGTAGCAAGAAAAGAGCCCAAGAAAAAGGGCAACAAAAAACAGTCCCCGGAAAAGAGCAACTGCAGGCACATTTCACAGCTAGTTCCTTGGATGACACACAAGCGGCGGTAATTTCTGGCGGCGGCATCACACCCTGGCGCCACACTAGCTTCCTGGCGCCACACCAGCTTCCTAGCGCCACACTAGCATCCCGGCGCCACACTAGGATTCTTGCGCCACACTAGCATTCTGGCGCCACACTAGCATCCTGGTGCCACACTTGCTTCCTGGCGCCACACTAGCAGCCTGGCGCTACACGAGCTTCCTGGCGCCACACTCGCTTCCTGGTGGCACACTAGCTCCCTGGCGGCACACTACCGTAGCATTTTGGCGGCACACTACCGTAGCATTTTGGCGGCACACTAACATACTGGCGCCACACTCGCATACTAGCGCCACACAAGCATACCGGCGCCACACTAGCATCCTGGCGCCGCACTAGCTTCCTGGCGCCACTCTAGTTTCCTGGCGCCACACTAGCATCCAGGCTCCACACTAGCATTCTGGCGTTACACAAGCATCCCGGCGCCACACCAGCATCCCGGCGCCACACTAGCATCCCGGCGCCACACTAGCATCCCGGCGCCACACTAGCATCTCGGCGACACACTAGCTTCCCGGCGACACACTAGAATCCCGGCGACACACTAGCATCCCGTCGCCATACTAGCATCCCGGCGTCTCACTAACATCCCGGCGACACACTAGCATTCTGGCGCCACACTAGCTTCCTAGCACCACAAGCATCCTGGCGCCACACTAGCATCCTGGCACCACACTAGCAGCCCGGCGCCACACTAGCAGCCCGATGCCACACTAGCAGCCCGGCGCCATACTAGCATCCCGGTGCTACACTAGCATCCCGGCGCGACACTAATATCCCGGCGCCATACTGACATCCGGGTACCACACTAGCATCCCAGTGCCACACTAGATTCATTATACTAGTAACATGGGGCCACGATCGAAGGAAACTTTTTCTTTGTTTTTATAATTCCTCAAAATATCTTTGTTCTTTGACTGCTAGGATTTTTCTCAACAGAAGAGAATCGTGTGGTGTTGACTGTGATAAAATCCATATATACGTGTTTATTAGAGAATGGAAAAAGTGTGATCGATGTTTAGTTCATGGGCGACTGGAAATGTCTCTGTGGCAGGTAAAATTGTGTGACAGTGCTGAGTAATATACGTATAGTTAGCCATCGTGTGAGAGTTAACCTTTACGTGATCGGATTTCATATAGGGGGACTTAACCATGCAGTGTTTGATTTAAAGTATAAGGAACTGCGTCTGGTACAGGAAATATATCAGCGCTTTCGATCTGTAAACATATTATGCTCATGCTATTGCCAAACGATTTTATTTAGCATGAGAAGTTTTCCTAAGCAGAATTTCGGTTATTCAAGGCCGTATCAGACCTGTTTTACTCGGTGGCAGGAATAAAAGAAAATTTAGGCTGGAGACGAAATCGAGACACAGCACAATGTTACGTGAACACCATGTGGATCGAAAGGGACTGTTTTTGCATCTCTCTTGCCGTTTCAGGGACCGTAAATGTATCGGTAAAATGTTAGAGCCGGATTGGATTGGAATTCACCGAGGGAGAGAGAGCGAGAGAGAGAGAGAGGGAGGTTAAATTTGTGCTTTTTCATATAAGTACAGCCAGTTACATACAAAAACGTGCATTTTGAAGTCCTATTCTTTTTATTCGAGTGTATCCCTTTTCCCCCTCTGGTCGTCTGCCTCTTTTTTTTTTTTTTTTTTTTTTTTTTTACCCCACTGTACATTTTTGCCACAAGTTCTGTTGCCTTTTCTTCTTTTGTGTGGCAGGGCACTTTTATGGCATATATAATACTTTTGTGACCTGTGAAGTTTAAGTGCCACTTTTCTTTGACACTTTCTTTTGTGGTACTTCAATGTTAGCTGTTTCCCTTTTACGGCATATCTCTTCTGTGACGCTTTTCTGTGGCACCTCTCTTCTTTTAAGGCATATCTCTTGTGTGACGCTTTTCTATGGCACCTCTCTTCTTTTAAGGCATATCTCTTGTGTGACGCTTTTCTATGGCACACCTCTTCTCTGACACATTCATGGTACATCATTATTACACTACTTATGTCCATTAAGTTACATTCTAATTTTTGCAACTTCCTCACTCTAGTTTCCTCATAATTAAATGTTCCTTCTTTCCTGCACCACATTCTATCTCCGTTTCTGCATCACATTTCTTTCACCATAACTAAGCTACTAGTCGACCCATAAATTTCAATTCTTTTTCATAGTTTCATCCTCCCGCTTTTGTTATAGTTACCGGCAAGTCTACCTTCTTCCAGCATATTTTTTTTCTCGTTTCCTATATCATTAATATCACACTATAACTTAAGTATTGTGCAACCCACCTCCCGATCTTTTTTTTTCTTTTTTTTTCACCAAATTTGTTTTTTTATAATATCCTTCCTTCATACTCCATATTCTTTCTTCTTTTCTGTATGACTCTCTCTCTCTCTCTCTCTCTCTCTCTCTCTCTCTCTCTCTCTCTCTCTCTCAAATTGCCTTTATTATCTCCATAAGGCATCTCACGACCATTACTCCCCCCCCCCTACCCACCATCTTACCTTTCCTTATATCGCCAAATGTCCTCCTAGGCCAAGACGTATGCCCTCCCTCATAAAGTGAGTCTGGATACGCCCTTTCCCCTCTATTTTTTACGACAGAGGCCCGAGAGAGAGAGAGAGAGAGAGAATCCAGCATCGAAGGAGGCAATAGAAATTAAATGAAGAGAGAGAAAACAAGTGATAAAGTTTGAAAATAAAGAAAGCCGGGAACAGAAACACCCAAGAAGGAAGAAGGAAACAGACATCAAATCTGCCACAAAAGACAATGGGTGTGAAAGAAAGAAAGTAAGAGAGAAAGGAAGAGAATTATGTCGTATCGAAAACACGTCGTGGAGAGAAAAGAAAAAAAAGGAAGAAATCGTCACCGCGAGAGGTACAATACACAAAGTGGATCATAGTAAGAAAGTGAGAAAATGAGAGAGAGAAATGAGATAGAGAGTAGGGGGAAGTTTTGATATTATCCCGAATGACCAGCGTTACGTACCCTGGGCAAGTGTATTTTTTATGTCCCACTGCCATCTGCCTGAGAGAGAGAGAGGGGGGGGGGAGAGAGAGAGAAATTCTCGGTATCGTGTGATGGAGAACGAATTCTAGGGATCTCGCTTATTTACAGAGAGAGAGAGAGAGAGAAAATCATTTGTATAAGCACAGTTAATGTTTTTTTTTTTTTTTTTTATTAGCATAGACCCATCCGTACTTAGATGCCTTTTCATGTTACTTTTATTCATCATTGTATATTAAATGTTTATCGCACTTTTCATTCATTTTTTCTTCATCTGCAACTACATCATTTTATTTCTCCTACAGTTTTTTGTTTTATTCTGTTGTATTTCTTGTGTTCTTAGTCTCCAATTTTGTTCAGACTTTTGCATTGTATTCTTTTTATATCATTAGGTCTTTTAGCATTTATAAAGATTTTAACTGGATTCGTGTGAGTATAATTAAATGCAGCCATTTAAAAAGATTTTGCCTGTTTCTGTTTATAATATTGTATTCTGTTTTAAATCTGTGTATATCGTATTTGCCTGTATCTGTGTATGATACTGTTTTCTGTTTTAAATCTGTTTTTACTTTATGTGCCTGTTTCTGTTTATAATACTGTCTTCTGTTTTAAATCAGTGCATACCATATCACTGCATTTCTCATAATTTAACTTTATATATTGTGAAAGCTGATTGTTTTCATTGTTAGTCATACATATTATTCGTGTATAGTTTTTTCATTTCATGAATGAATGCATGCGTTTCACTGGGTATTCTTTATGATAGTTGACCCTTTTTTTTTTGAGGAGGGGGGGCTGTTATTATTATTTCTGGATCCTACTCATCCCATTCTTGTAGTGGAAATAATTATAGAGAAAATGGGAATAATGATAGGCAAGATGGGAGTAATGATAGAGAAGATTGTATAGGTATTTCGTACCTCGTTTTTAATCGTGGGAATGGGGTTGGGATGATGATGGTGATGATGATGATGATGTAAGGTTATGATGGTGATGGTGAGTGTGGTGGTGGTGGTGATGACTATGATTGGTGTTGATATGATGACGATGATGGTAGGTTGATGATGATGATGATAAAAGGTTTGGAGTGAAGACACAATAAAATAATAATGTTATGATAAAAATAATGCCATTGATGATGAAATACGTTAAACCCATAATTAATATCAACAGTAGAGATGATGATGTTTCTATACTCCTTATAATTATCGTCGGCTGAAAAATAGGAGCCAATTTACAGTCCCAGTGAATAATGCCAGGCCTGAGTAATTGGTGTTTGGAGCCTTCTAAAAACAGCCTGGCCCAATTGTAGCTACTCTTGTGACCTCTGCTGTGGCTGAGTAGTAGTTGTAGTAGTAGTAGTAGTAGTAGTGGTAGTAGTTGTAGTGGTAGTAGTTGTAGTAGTAGTAGTAGTAGTAATAGTTGTTCTTGTTGTTGTTTTTGTCAGGGCACCGTGTGTTTAAATTAATAAATGATGCTGGAGTCCCGACGTCATCATCATCATCAGCATCAATCATCGTTATTATTATTTATCATCATCATTTTAGTTATCTATCGTTATCATTGTTATCTGTCAGTCATGATTATTTTCATTATCATTGTCATCGTCAATATACTGTAGATGTCATCAATCTTGTTCATCATCATCATCATCATCGTCGTCGTCGTCGTCGTCGTCGTCGTCGTCTTCTTCTTCTTCTTCGTCACCATTATTATTTCCATCTTGACCTTCGTCGTTGTCATCGTTATAACCATAAATCCTGTTTTCAACATTATCATCATCTTTCCTATTACCATCATCGTCACCATCGTCGTCGTCGTTGTTGTTATATAAAGCAATCTCTGCAGTGAGGCATTGAATATATTATCATCATCATCCCCCTACCACCACCATTGTCAAAACTTCAACATCATAACAGTGACCATCTCTGCCTCCTCTTCCACCCCTACCCCATTCATTCTGGGGTTTAATTGGAAGGGAATGATGATTACCTCCTCCCCATTCATCTCCCCAGATTGCCCCATTATTCTGAATCACTGCAATTCCACCCCACCTACGCCCCACTTCAACCTCATCTCCCCATCAGTGTCCTCTCCCCTACCATTGCCATTGAATCCTTGTGCCTTATTTAATTTGTGCAATCATCAGACGATTTTATTCATTTTAGAAGAGGCCGGTCGAGCTGGTGGGATTATATGTAGCCTTCATAACCCTTTCTTCACTACAAGAGGTAATTCCTAAGCTGATTAAAATCCTCTGGTATTAGCAGGAATAGATTTTAAATTGTGTCGTCGTACTGAAGGGTTCTCACGTAGATAGTCGGGCATTAGTTACTTTACGCTTCGAAACTGTGTCAGATGAAGTGTTAATAGATCTTACTAAACTAATATGAAAAGCATTCGAATTGGTTGAAATCTCTCCCTTATTAGATCGGAACACCCAAAGAAATGTAAAGGAATTGTTGATCATCGGATGAATCTCAGCACAGCACCGATCCGTTCTGTTTATTCGTTTCTTACTCCCAACCTCATTCTTCCCATCAAGACTTCTTACCTCCCCTCTCTCATGGTCATTTCCTCCACCACACTTCTCACATTCTCCGCATCGTAAACACACTATTCCCTCACGCATTCCCCACCCCCACCACACAACCTTGTTCCCACCAGCACCTCACCTTCCTAAGCAACTGCACCCCCTCCTTCATCATTATCATCATCATCGTTCTTGTACACCTCACCCCACTCCCTGAACTGCACCCCCTTCCATCATCACCATCGTCCCAACTTATATTCCCACCTAAAAAGATCGGGTGAGATAGGACCCAGAAACAGTGAAAATGTAGGCCTAGTACTGTACAGACTATCAGAAGTATGTCAAGTGAAGTGGGCCACACAGACATCCACACATAATTAAAGCCTGTGGAATCCGGGCTGCACCTCATCCGTACCGTGAACCGTCTGCAGATTACCTCACTGTCTTATATCAACCCTCACTTCTTACCCAACCTTTCCCTTGCCATCTGACAGTATTCTTAGCCATCTCCCCCAACTTAACTCACGCCTCTTTCCTTTTTCCTTTCCCTTTCTGCCGTTCCTCTTCCCGTTTCGACACCTCTTTCCGTCCCCATTCTCTCACTTTCCACCCTCATTCCTCCCTTTCTTCCCCTCTTTCTTCCCTTTCCACTCCTCTTCCCTTATTTCCCCTCTTTCTACCCCTCTTCTCTCCCTTTCTGCTCCATTCCCTTCCTTACCGTCCCTCTTTCCTCCCCGCCCCTCTTTCCTCCCCGCCCCTCTTTCCTCCCCGCCCCTCTTTCCATTTTCCCACTCTTTCCGCATTGCACTCCAGTCCTCATTCCTTTTTCCCCTTTCCACCTTTCTTCCCATTTTCACGGTCCTTTCATCCTTCTTGTCCCCATCCCCACCCAACCAATTTTCCCCTTTCCCCATCACGCCCCTACCTACCCAGCCCCGCCCCTCCCCGCCCCACCCCGTCCCTCCCAGCCCCGGTAAAGGAGTGAGATAAAATTAGAGACAGGTGTGCGCCGCCACTTACGAATCAGCCCCCCCGCTCCGTCTGACGCAAAAGTCGAGGGAAAAAAATTATCACGCGTTAGCTCATTTCTCTCTCTCTCTCTCTCTCTCTCTCTCTCTCTCTCTCTCTCACACACACACACACACACACACACACACACACACACACACACACACACACACAGAAATGCCCACTCGCACCCGCTTGTAAATGTTGGTGTTTTCCTACCAAGGCGAGAGTTGAGGTAGTGCCCATATGTTCATGGTCGCAGCTGACTCAAGAGGCCGCCCGCTGTGTGTGTGTGTGTGTGTGTGTGTGTGTGTGTGTGTGTGTGTGTGTGTGTGTGTGTGTGTGTGTTGTAGTGATGATATGCTGTGGTTGTGGTGTTGATATATTGTAGTGGTATTGTAGTAGGGATAATGTAAGTGTTAATTGATGCGTAGTGTTGTATGTGGCACTATTAAAGTCTTTTTTGTGATGATATACAGTGGTGTGTTGTCATGTGCCTTATTTGTGGTGTTATGATGACGATGGTGGTGATTTTCTCTCTCTCTCTCTCTCTCTCTCTCTCTAGTTATGTATCGATTCCTCGCTGATAGTCAAAATTTCGTAATCGCCGACAGGAGAAGTTGCGTTGAGTGCTAAAAAAGAGCTTGTGTACTAAAAATCCCAGGGGTGTTTGTTTAAGTTCTCAAGGTGAAGCTAATTGGTTTCTAAACTTAACAGTGCTTTAAGATGCATAGTAAGGCTGCCCGGAGGTGTCAGGTGTGTGATTCGGCCACTACATACGTACATACATACATATATATAACCGTACATACATACATACATACGTACATTCATACTCCGCCAAGTTCAGGTGATTGAAGTATATTTGTCCAGGGCAATTTATCCTTGTCTGCTTATTACCCCATAGTTATCCAGTGCACATATTTATCCTTGTCTGCTTCTTATTATTATCCAGTGAGTGCCATGCGATACCCCCGAACTGCCAGTCTCGCTCCTGAACCTTAACACACTCTCATCACGAACTTATTTTTTCACGCCGGCAGTGTGAGAAGAGTATACTTATGTCCCTCCTGCAGTCCTTGGGTCGTAAGCATTTGGGGCTTTCCCTTGCACCTTTTCCTTAGCGATTTATTTTGCAGCTTTCATTGTGATTAATTTCTTCCTTCTCTTCTTGTCCATGGCCTTTCACAGTTTTTCTTCTCATTCCTCTTTTTCTTTTTATTCCCCTCCCCCCTTATTTTATCTCCCCGATTTTCCTCACCTCTTTTCTTCCCTTTTCTCACCCTTCTCCTTCCCGTTCCCACCCTTCTTTTTCCATTTTCTCCCTCTTTTCGTCTCCCCTCTCTCCTTTTCATTCCCTGTTTCCTCCCCTGGCCAGATTGATGTGCCAGCGTGTAACTCCCCTTGATCTAGCGTGAAAGACCGTCAGCATGATAGATAGATTAAAAAGAAGACACCAGAAACGTCCAATTTCGTCTGACACAGCGACGAAACATTGAGGAAAACATATAGGCTCTTAGGGTTTTGATCGTTCACCCTGGATTCCGTTTTCGATCATGTTTTTCCTTATTGTTGGCGTTGGGATATTGGTGAGTGATAGGATAAGAGAGAGAGAGAGAGAGAGAGAGAGTCCCAGTTCCTCTAAGGCTCCTGCGAAATACTGAGAAAAACATGAAATTTTTATCACTCGTATCGCGTTATTTTTACCTTACGTTTATAGAGATTGATGATGATGATGATGATGATGTGCGACACGGAATCCGACGCGGGTTTGGGTGACGGCACGGGCGCGGATAGGCTTAGACGGGCTTATGGAAGGGGGTGTTAAATGGGTGGGGATAGGGATTGGGGTTAGGGAGGGGGTTAGAGATGGACTGGGGTGTTAAATGGGTGGGGATAGGGATTGGGGTTAGGGAGGGGGTTAGAGATGGACTGGGGTGTTAAATGGGTGGGGATAGGGATTGGGGTGAGGGAGGGGGTTAGAGATGGACTGGGGTGTTAAATGGGTGGGGATAGGGATTGGGGTGAGGGAGGGGGTTAGAGATGTGTTGGGAGATGTATACTTCAAAAGGGTACTGAAATTATGGTTGTAAGAATGTATTGTTTTTACTGGTGGCTTTAGTGTGTTTCTCTCTCTCTCTCTCTCTCTCGTAGCCAGGTGCCTGTGACTTACGTGACATTCGACACATCACGCCTGAGACGAATAGCAGCGGGGAGAGAGATTAATGGGGAAATTGGTAAATCAGAAAGAGAGAGAGAGAGAGGAGGGGGGGAGGGGAATTAAGTTCTAGAGCAAGGAGCAGTATGAGGAGGGAAAAAAAGGAAGAAATATTAAGGACAACGACAAGGGTTACGTACTTTAGAGAGAGAGAGAGAGAGAGAGAGAGAAGCAACAACATATTTAAGGTCAAGAACAAGGAAGGAATATTAAGGACAAGGTCAGGTGTTACATAAGTTCACCGCCATAACCAGCACAAGGTCTCTCTGTTGAAATACCCTACCTCATTTACGCCTAACGAGCTCATTCTTTGGCTAATTCATTCTGTCATATCTATTCTATTTTAGTACAGAGTGGCGCAATTTTGACATAAGTTTAGTTAAAATATGTGATTTCCAGCCACCCCCTGTCCAAAAGTTGTCGTAGTTAAGAGGGAAAATTTATCATAGGAAGGAACAGCGCTATAGTTCAGTCACTTCAACTTGGCCCTGAATTCTACTCATTTTCAGCTTATTTCACGTAGCTCATAGGCAGAAGACGGTAATGTGGCTCAACTACTGTACATATTTTTTCTTTAGCACTCCTTCGTGACTAGCATCATAGTCTTGTGCTAATCTACCGTCATAACTCAGCATTCATGATGGAGAGAGAGCAGTTTTAGGCCAAGGTATAGTGAACAGAGTGTACTAACAAATTCCTCTAATGTGGTCCTAAAATGATGAAGCGAAAATCCAGCCAATTTAACTTTTGTCCCCTCACTTCAGGAACCTCTGTCAAGATTTTATCGTTACTTTCAGACGTTGCAAACAGTAAAAGCCATATACTTTCCTGTCTCTTTATTATTCATTTTATTCAGGAAGAGCTTACTAAATTCTGAGGCGATTTAGGGACATGGAAAGCAAAAGCAATAGTTGACAGCAGAATATTTACTGAATGAGAAGGTAGTGCATGATGGCCTGCTCATTTGTGTCCTCTTCCAAGAAACTGGTGTGAGGTGTGGTAAATAACTTCCAGCTGTTAACGCTTAAAGGGCACGTGGCGAGGGGCGTGAGTAATGACGTCATGTAAATAGGTTAAAAATATGTTGAATATAAGAACGCTTTTAAAAGTACATATATTTTTCCGAGGCACATGGAGTCTGGCTTTAATAGGAGTTTTATACTAAAGTGTTATGCTCTTCCTGGCTGGGTTAATGGAGTATTGAATTTAAAGATTTACAGTTGAGTTATACTGTTAAAGAAAAACATTGTTCTATATAAAACATTAAGTAAAATTTCGTGGAAAAGATTGAAATATGAACAAAATATAATTGAAATATAAATAAAGGAATAATGAGCTAAAGATAAAGTTGATATTTTCCTGGCAAGTTAACAAATCGAGCAGCAAGTGTTAAGTATTCATACGCAGTGTCGAAAAGCTGGAATAAAAGAATAAAAAGAAAGATTTATTCTGGAGAGTGCAAAAGCGAAGTAAGACGCAGACTAACGCCATAATATACTTGCCTCTGTGTGTGTGTGTGTGTGTGTGTGTGTGTGTGTGTGTGACGGATAGGGGAGGGGAGGGCTTAGAGGGGATTAGGGATAGTAGGAGGGAGCTTGCTAAGGGTTATTGGCAAGGGAAAAGGGCTAGTAAGACTAAGATCTAGTAGGAAGGGTAAGAGCTATAGGAAAAAGAGTTGGTAGGAGAATTCAGGGAGATAAGAGCGAGGAAAAAGGACTAATGGACTTGAGAAAGAGATTTGACAGAAAAAGGTGAGGGATGAGAAAATCTTAGAGAGAGAAAGGGCTAAGGCTAGAGAAGGCTGGTGGATAATATGGAGAAGGGAAGGAGGGAAGTGGGAGGACGGGAAGGAGGGAAGAGGAAAGAGAGAGGAAAGGTAGGAGAGAAGGAGAAAAAGGCAGGAGGGAGGGAAGGAGGAAGGAAAGGAAGAATGGAGGGTAGGAGGGAGGGAAGGAAGAGGGATGGAGAGAAGGAAGTAGGAGGGGTGGACTGTTTCTGCTGCATGCGGGAGTGGGTCTGAGAGGCTAGCGTACACACACACTGTTTTACCTGGCCGCTCAACCTCTTCCACCCACAAAGTCCAGCGTACAGGAACAGTAAAGGGAAATTGCTTTTTTTTTTTTTTTTTTTTTTTTTTAATTAATAATTTAGCAGGATGGGTTATAATTTGTTGAGAGCACGTATGAAATGTTAGATGTATCAAATTTGGAACAGCTGTCTGTCAGAATGAAGAAATAACCGTGAGATCAAATGAGTTATAACATGAATATTACAGTACAATCCTTCTGACCCTAATGACGATTGGCATATAACTCGTTCACCGCAGGACCAGGACTAGATTCCTTTTGTACAATTGCTGGTGGTAAGCCATACGTCGTCGGCTGCCCTAAGACAGGTTAACAAGGAAACTTTCGTACACAGGAAAACGATTAGTGTCTCCCACCTCACTTACCGGTATAATGTATATTCGACCCCTTAAATCCTAGGCACTCGCTCTGCTGCCCAGACCGCCAAGTTTTCCATTTTGGTTACATACTAAGTTACACAGTTATTGTACATATGGTGGAGCTGATGCGTTTGAAATGCCGTTTTATGCTTCGCTACAGGCAACTAATACTGAACTTGACTGTAACCCCATTAGTCCGGAGTAGTTGTTATGATCACAGGCTGCTTTGCAATACGACACATGCGGTACCCGTAATGAACCATATCCACGACGCAAAGATGAGCTGGCCGTTGTTGACTGAAGTTCCGCCGCATTTCTTTATCACCTTGGCATTGAAGGTTTTTCCCGAGCAAAGAGAGTGATGCCGGCCATCTACCGCATTGCATTTTCCTGAGAAGAGAGGGTGATGCATGCCATGTACTATATTGCATTTTCCTGAGCATAGAGAATGACGCAGACTGTGCACCTTATAACACTGTTGATGGTATTCGTGATGGCTTGTTCTGCGCCATATGCCACAGACAGTCCCCGATGTGACACAATGACAACCAGCATTTACGAGATATAGTTGCCAGGAGGTAAACCCCACGGAGTATAATGCATAGTTCCCTGTCGTCTTCTGTTCGACCGGGGAGAGGGAGTACGAGTTATTAGTTTCTGATCAAAGAAATGGAAGTCGCACTTGCGTTATTCATGTTTTTGTAGATTGTTGGAAGTGGGTGGTGGTTGTTATTTGCAGTCTGTGAACTAAAATAGAAAGTCTGAATGCACAAAAAATATAAATAAGTATTTTTTCCATAGTTCGTCATAGTTACAGGCCATTGAATGGAGGAGATAAATGAGTGTCATGAATAAATTTTCGTAAAAAATGTTTAGTGTCATAATAGGCTGATATGTATTGGAAATATCTTAAGGTCATTTACAAGGTGACAGTGATAAAGTGATCTAAATGTATGTGAATTTTTCAAGAAACATTGTTCTGTAGTACATATTGTGGTACATAGATTTTCAGTGCATAATACGCCTAAAACACGGTAGGGGATCGAGTTCTGTGTAATTTTGAGTACGCATTATCTTCCCATAAAACACCATGACAGTCGAAAGTGGCCACATCTGGTGTTTTCGCAAGGTAATGGATGCTCGCCTGTACGACGTAGCTCACATGGTGGGCACCTCTTCCAACTTTTTTTTTTTTTTTTTTTTCCACACTTTGGAAAGCGCTTGTGACATTATTGATGGGGACAATTGTCCAAGTACGAAGCAAATGCTCTACCATTCAGTGATAGTGCAAAGAAAATAAAGCACTTTTAAGGCAAAAATAATAATATACTAAACCGTCTCCCTGACCTTGTAAGCATTAATGGCCGATACACCTTTGGTAATTTCGTTTATGCGATTTGGTCCAAATATTTTCAAGGTAACTTGCCTCCGTATGTTAATATTGATAGTTCTGTCCTTGGTCTGTTTTCATCGATCTGTCTAGTGTTCTTTGTCTTGCGTGTTCGTCTGTGAGTTCGTTTGATCCTTTATTGCTCCTCGGTGTCTCCTGTCTCGTCCCTTGCATCGATTTTTCATTCTGTCTCTTCAGCATCCTTCCTCGCCTCTGTGTTTATGACTTACACTCTGCTCGCCCGTATGTCTTTGCCTCGTCGTAATTGCCACTTTTCTTTGTTTGTGCAGTCCGTCACTCTGCGTATTACTTGTCTGCTTTCTTCTTTGTCTTTTGATTGGGCTGTCACTCTGTCCGTCGCCGTGTCCGAGCGAGGCGTTGGTTTTGATGGGGCTACACCAATCCGACCCACTCCCACACCTGCCCACTGACACAGACCTTTTAGTTAGGGTACCCATTCCATACCTGCAGCATCCATCAGTTTAACGACTTATCTGGCCTATATATATATATCCGCTCACTCAATCTTCTCTCTGCCTATTACTCGCTCACTCACTCTACTCTCCTTTCTACCTGTCTACTCGCTCACTCACTCCCTCACCTATCCATCGATTCACTTATTAACTCTCGTCGCTCATTCAGCCATGCTGGATCCTTTTACCTGATCATTCCAAATTGGTCCGCCCATCAGTTCTGTCACCTGCCTAGCTTATTCATCCTCTCATACTGTGCACTCTCCCACCAAGCAACCAATTCAGCCACTCACTTACTCACAGCCATTTTGCACATCCTGGTTGTTCTGTCAGTTAGCTTAACACACCTACCTGGCTCACCCATGCACTGACTTGTTTACTCACTCACTCACTTTTTCACTCGCTCACTCTCACTTAATCAGTCAGTCAGTCGGTCAGTCAGCCACACCCTCACAACCCCTCCACCTCTCCCCAACCGCGACATTTGACTCCTCCCCACTCCACCCTCCCACCCACAGCCCCTCCACCCATCCCCACCTTCTGTACTTTGGTGCGGGTGGGCGATTGGACCCGGAAACAAGCTCCCAAATCATGCCCAGAAGTCGGTCGAGAAAATATTAAAAGTAGTGCGTTAACTCCCCCCCCCCCCTTTTTTTTTTTGTTTTTTTTTAACCTATCATCCGACCTCTAACTCACAAAACTTGTAGAACATTATTTATTTTTCGTTTTTTTATTTTACTATTTTCTGGTTACCACTAGATCCATAACTCATTAATTTCGCTCATAAAGGAATCTTTGTCTGCTGTGTACTTTTCATGTCCTTCGAACATTCTCTCTCTCTCTCTCTCTCTCTTTGTCCGGATGTATCAGTGTTTCTCTACTATATATGTGATCGACCTAATTTCTTCATTTATTGCTTTCAGCGACAAAAAAAACAAAAAATGCATAATACATCCAGATATACGGTAGTTTTTGATCCCATAGTTAAAAGTGCCGGTTCAATAATTAAAGTTATAACAAACTTTCTAAAACCACAGGATAAAACCTTAATTTTATGCAAGATTGTACATAATTTTGCCCTCATTACTGTTACATGACTCGATAATTAATATAAACACCCTCACTTAAAAGACGGTTCATTTTAGTTCACGTTTGCTGCCTCCATACGATTTTATTCAGCTTAGGAATATGGATAGTGAGGAATTAGGAGGGAGGCTTGCAGAGTGGTGTGGATCATCTCAGAATCTCAGGGGCCACTCATACCAGGCGTCTACATCCTCACACCACTGACTATATGCCAAGAACCCACACTCTCACACCAGGCCTTCAGATTATTCCTCCAGACTCACATACCAGCCCTGCATACCACCATGCCCTTCCTATCAGTCTCCACACCATACCAATACTCTGCTCCCTCACACCACCCCTTCACATTCTCACGCCACCCCTCCACACCCTTACACCACCGCTCCAAACCCTCATACCATTCCTACCAGCCTGCCCTCCTCCACACCTTGCCTGTTCCCCAATCTGCCGGCCGCACTAAAACACTGAGGAGGAGAGCAGTGTTCGATATCGTCCCATCTCTACTATTGATTCACGCCCGTCTTTAAAGGTCACTCCCTGCACCACCCCCTTCACCCATCCATCTGCCTGCCTTATACCCGTGCACTCCCCTTATACTTGAGCAGTCTTGTGCACTACCTTTATATTTGTGCATGTCAATTACATCTGTATCTTCTTATCACTTACTGCACCACCCGTCACTCATCCTTCTATCGCCTTATACTTCTGGGATCTCCTTATATTGGTAGTCATGCACCTACGCCTGTTTCTTGTCTCTAACCTGTATGTTCTTATCACTCACTGCCGCACCCTTCATTTACCTGTCTAGGCTATCTGCCTTATACCTGTGCACTCGCCTTATGCCTCTGCGATCCCCTTTACTTCCTGTGCGTTCCCCTTATGTTTATCTTCCCTTCTTCCCTTTTACCTGGACACACCTCTCTGCTTATACATGTGTCTATCACCATCCCATATAATATATGGGAGATATTATCTCTTCCCTTCTGCCTAAGTCCACTTTCCTCCTTTATGCACGTGTTCTTATACTTAGGCCAATTTTCCTCCCCTATATCAGTGACTGTCTTTATCCCGTATGCCTGTGCGATCACTTACACTTGCGTGGTTCTTTACACCTGCCATATTCACCTCTTTTCTTATACTGTACCTGTACCTCTTCTTTGTCTTCCAGTTTTCCTCTGTGTCGAGCCTCATATATTATCTTCTTTTATGCATAGACTATTCTTCTCTAGTGCATATATTTCTTTTTCCTTTTATTTATTTATTTTTTCATCAGTGTTTTCCCTTCCATTTCTTTCTTTCTCAATGTCTGCTTTATACCTGTTCATGTTATTGGTTTACATCTTTTCATCCACTGTATATCTGTTCTCCTGTCAAGTCTGTCCCTTAGTCTGTCTCTTTCCATCCATCTCCTCTGCCCGTTTCTACTCTGACTATACGCTTGCTCTTACCTTACTCTTGTGTCTTTCCTTATACCTGCCTCTTCCGTTATATGTTTCTTTCTTGTGCTTGTTTTTCTTCAGTCTCATCCCGTTCGTAGCCTAGTTTCTTTTATACCTGTTTTCCCAGATTCCTGTTTGTTCCTGATACCTGCTCCACATCTCATTCGTCACGACGTTTACTATACTCAGTTCACTTTAACTGGGAGAATAATTGCCATCTCTCCACCGTGAATTCTGAGCTGTGAGAAGAGGTTAACACAGGAATATGGTGCGAATCACGAAGTTCTGTGAAAAGGAGGCAGGGCCGTAGTACTGTCTTTTTCTGGCATTGAGCTACGGGAAATAGGCAGCAAGAGGACGAAGATCACCAAGTTGAAGTGAATGTACTGTAGCAAGTTTCTTAATACCTCACCCAATCTGATACTTGTCTTATACATGACCCCTTCATACCTGACTCCCTTCCTTCAAACTGGTCGGTCCCGGTTTGTAGGCTTACCATACCTGCCGCTGCCCTGTTTTATACGCTTTTGTTATTCTGTTATCGACAAATACCTCAGTACCCCCTCGAGTCCCATTTATATTCATTCATTCATTCATGCTTATTTAAGTACTGCCTGTTAATCAGTATTTCCTTTTTTTGTCGGTTTATACTTGTGCTGTATTCCATCGGCCCAGTTCTCGCCGCCCCTGCAGTCTTCTCGCCTCTCACCGGTGTTGTTACGGTAATTCGTGTTTTCACATGGTTACCTTTATTAATGGGGTTCGATCCTATTCGGTTTTCCCCCCTATCTTACTGTCATCTGGATCACAAATTAACTACTGGGATGATGGTGATGAATTGGTTAGGAAGTTAGAATTGACACAGGAAAGAAATACTGAAGCTTCGTGAGTCAGAGTAGAGAGAGTAATGAAATAACATGATACCTTTGCCAGAATACAAGACAGTCGTGTTTTCCATTACTGATAGAGTACCCCAAGTAGGCCTGAGAAGTATGGTGAGTGGCTACCTGAGTTTCTTTCAGACTTGACGTTTTCAAGAGCCCTGTGCGAAGTGTTGAATTTGGCTGAGGTATGTCCTCTGAATGACTTTCTAATCATAGTACCGAAAAGAGATTCGTAGAATACACGAATACATGTTTTTTAAAAATCTTATTTATAAATGGGTGGATGGGAGAAGTAACAAGGCTTATCATTCCTCAAAGTACGCAACTAAAATAGTGTTTATCGGCTTGGGATTCAGTGATAAGGTCAGGAGGGTGGATTTAAGTAGATTGGTCTTTTTATCGACGTTCTCCTTCATGCTTAGAAAACGACGGATAGTGAATGATCGAATTAGTAGTTGACGCTCTTTCCAAGTTGAAAGACAGGGGTTGAATTACCGGACTTTGTAAGCGAGTGTAATTGGGGAGTGAAGCGCAGTACCTCCACCCTCCACCCTCACCCACTCACCCTCCTACCTCCACCAAGATTAAATTACATGAGCTAAGATTAGATTTCCAGAACTGCGTTTAGATTAGACCAGGTTTTGTATATACATTTAGCAGCGTTAGGACCAGTAAGGTTTGGTTTGCGTGTGTTAGATTATGGAAGATTAGGTAAAATTTGTTAGTTGTAATATAAGTGCATGAGTTACGGTATTATTTAGTTGAATCGTGTTGAATTAACCTAGATCAGGCTAAATGTAGTTAATCCAAATTTAGCAGAGTTAGGGAAGATTATTCTGATGTTAACTGCCTAATGTTAGCGTTGATGTAGTTATTAGATATTATTAGGTTTCTTATTGGTAAAGTTAGACAAAATCGAGGTAGGCTGTTGGTACTCAGCTGTGGTTAGAATTTGATGTCAAGGGCTGTAGTAAAAGAGTAATTCCTGTACATCCTTAACGCCACCCACCTCTCCGTTGTCCAGGTGTGGGGTGAGACCTGGCAAGTTTCTACCATACACACAGTCAAAATAATGTAAGTGAATAAGTAAATTAATAAGAAATATCGTTAACTTTTGCGCGGAAGACACACCGAATGAAAGGTTTGATTAAAGGTTCATAAGCAGTACAGAATCAATATTAATAAACATCTTATATATGCATTAATTTTCAGCACACATCCACGCTTACCAGAATTTATTATTATTATTATTGGACATCGCATTAGTTATATTTCTATTTTTATTCAAGGTCAGAGAGAAGGGTAGACTCCAGAAAACTTCACCAACACACGTTGCAGCCTATGTAGAATGTAGAAAGTAGTTGTAGATACTGGCCGTTTAGTTAATTTAGGCCGCGACGTTGTGTTTTATTACTGGAGACGACAGATAACCAGCTTAGAGAAGAATTAGATCAGCTTAATTAAGGTTAGATATCCTTTTAGAAGCTCACAGTAGATATAGCAGACGAACTATATCGAATTTCACAACACTTAGCCAGCTCAGGTTAGAATTAGATCAGCATAAGTTTTGGTTAGTTGAGCATACTTAAGGTTAGACAGAGTTAGGTTGAAATCTGTTAGGTGTAGTAGGATTACAGCTGGTCAACTTAGGGACTTAGACTGAATAAAGGTAAGATATATTTGTTAAAAGTACTGTGTGTGGCGGATTATGTGAAAATAAGGTTAGCTAGATTACTGTATTTCCTAGGGTTAGACCAAATCAGGCTAGGATACACTCACCCAGTTTTGTTTACGTCAGGCGCGACTCACTCAGGGTTGAGAGCCAGGAACAGGTTACGTAAGAGTAAGCCCTATTTCCCTTGGCTTTGAAGGTTCCGCGACGCCTTTTCTTCAGCGATTTATTTTTGCACATTTCGCCTTGATGTCGTTTAGTATATTTGTGAAAAAAAAAAAAGTGTAAGAAATAAATAAGTGAATATAAGCACTCAGGATCCAATACCCCCCCTCCCTTTCAGGTGAAAAAACTCGTGTGGTGTGAGAATTCTAGTGCTGATGCAACCGTAAGAGGATAAACAGGAGGGAGGTATTAGCACTCTCAGACTCTTATAACCCATACAAATTAATAGATTTTGATATAAGGGTTGATGCGGCCACGAGAGATCCGGGTGTGGAGATCAAATCGCTAAGGAACAGGTGCTACGGAGTGTCGTATGGCACCGGGAATACGGATTAATGTCACACGCGAGCCGCCGCCGCCACACCACACTCACGCCCGGTATTTTTGCCCTCACTAAACACAGTATTTATAGAGCAGTGCAGCAGCGGTATAGCCACCCGGTATGGCGGTATATTCATGTTCTATAGCCATTTGGTTTGGTGTATATGCACTTATTCTGATCACTTGGTATAGAGGTATAACTGTACGATGTAGCGACTTGGTAAAGAGGTTTATTCAAGTACTCTAACCACTTGGCATAGCGGTATATACCCTTCCTTGCATTAGCCACATAGTCCAGCAGGATATCCACTTGTTTTGGTGACTTGGTATATCATTGTATCGACCTGCTTTACCCATTTGGCATAGGCTAACGGTGTATCCACGTCCACTGGTCACCTGGTATATCAGTATACTCGTGTCCACTTTCTCTAACCTCTAGGTATGGCGGTGTTTTAAGGTGTATCCACTTGTTAATACCACTTGATTTATCGCGGTATATCCACTCCCGCCATATCACTCTCCAGTATATCTGCACTCCCAGTATTTTTAGGGAAGTGGAGCGGCAGACATACCCAGCCTCCTCCCCTCGCTCGTGGATTGGCGTGGAGAAAGGTTATTATAAGGTCAGCGCCAGCGGGAGGAATCGTGCTATATTTAGGGATGGGGAGATGCTGTGGGATTACAAAGTACATACTGGGTCTTAGGGGATTACTGAGTAGGATTGGGGATTTGGTGGAGGGGAGAGGAGGCGTGTGAGGATTCCGTGGGCTTAAATGATGTGTGAATGGGTGTCTGGTCCATATCACTGGGCATGCTGTTGATAGTTCTCTCACCTTTATGCTCTCCTTGTTTACCGGATCCTACCTCACTCTTTCCTAAGGTGGGGAAGGGAGTCAGGACGATGTTGATGTTGATGGGGAAGGGAGGGGAGTGTTAGATGTTATTTTTATTACTGTTGTAATTCATTTGTCTTCGTTATCATTATCAGTCTTGTCTTTTTTTTTGGGGGGGAGGGGCTAGGAATATTCCGGAGGGAGACGTTGTTATTATTCACCATTGTTTTTTTATCAACATCATCGTTGTCGTCGTCGTCATCATCATCATCGTCGTCGTCGTCGCCGTCGCCGTCGCCGCCGCCGCCGCCGTCGCCGTCGCCGCCGCCGCCGCCGCCGCCGCCGCCGCCGCCGCCGCCATCATTGAATCAATGAGAGTCGATTATTATCACCGTCATGATAATATTTCAGTGTTCATCATATTTCAGTCCTATTCGTTACCTTGATTATTTCTCCTGTGTACCATCATCATCACCAATCCTCCACATCCTATGCTTTCTTCCTCCTCCCTTCATTCATTTGTACACTCTCAAGCCAAAATCACTCCCCCCCCTCCCTCTCCCTCTTCCTCTTCCCCCCTCTCCCTCTTCCCCCCTCTCCCCCGCAGGTATAAGGCTGTCATTCGTAAATTTGCTAGGATGGGATGGAACAGGCATAAACTGTCATTGCTGTATTCATGGGCCTATCGTAACCCCAATCTACCGCTATCAACGAAGATATCATGACGCACAGGCGGTATTTTTTACCTGTATGCTATTTTTACAACTCAGGTGGCATTGAGACATCTTGAAATATAGTGGAGCATTAGTCACCGTTTTTATTTTTATTTTTTTTTAACAACTGAAACATCTGGAAACGTAGTGAGTCGTTCGTCCTTTTTTTTTATTACATGTTTTTACTTGAAATGTTTGATAAGTAGTTACCGATATATCTTTCATCCGGATTTGGCGAGGAAGTGAAGCATTACCGGGAATGTAGAAGGTAAAGGTAGGGGTAGTTTTTTTTCCCCTTCGAGGTATATATGCATAGGCTTTTGATAGTCACATTCACTTCTGTAGCCACGTGGGATATTAGTATAGTCATTATATGGTCTTACCTGGTTCGCTACATATCTACCTGGTACCGTAGTTGTATCCAAATGGTAAATTAGTGTAACAGTGTCATGTGTGTCTCTCATATTATCCCAGTTGCTATAGTTAGTGTATATTTACATTGCTGTACACCTCATCCTTTCCAATACCATTCACTGCATAAGGCATATTCACCTGCTGTAGCCAAATGGTGTACAGGTATATCCACTTTGTTAGCCATTTAGTATAGCGGTATAACTACTTAGCCATCTGGTATTGCGGTACATCCTCTTCCTGTAGCCACTTGGTATAGCGGTATATCCACTCTGTCTCTAGTCACTCACACACAGATATTTATACCACTTACCGCCACACGAACGCTAATTTTTGAGGAACTAGTCCAAACCACGAGGTCTAGGGAGAGCGATACATTTAGGAACAGGGAAGGGATTGCTCTCACTTTTCACTATGTTTCGTTCACCAGTTAGATTAATATATGATGATTAGATGTAAAGGGAGAGGTTTGAGGGTTGTTGAGGTGTGTGTGTGTGTGTGTGTGTGTGTGTGTGTGTGTGTGTGTGTGTGTGCTGTAATTATCGTTCCTGTTTTTCAGTCTTGGTAGCGTGAGGGTCAGTATAAATAGTAATGATTAAGGCCCCCCTCTCTGGTGTATACATTAGTCTCCTCCATATGTGTTGCAGCTCTCACGTATGGGGTTGGTTTACCACATAACAGCTCTCTGTCACCAGGGTGGAGTCACGGTTTTTCGTCTCGCCGGCTTTCCACCAATTCTCACTGACTCCCTTCAGTACTGGTATCTCTCTTCTCTTTTTCGTGTAGCATCACTGTACCATTACTGTCACACTTGTAATTGTTTAGTACACAACGTAAGAATGGTGAGTACATGCCGTATCCTTTAAGGCGGGCATGCAGCATTTATCTACCTACTCAGTCTTCCATTTTCTTGCCAAGTGTAATCCAAGAGTTAACCAGTATACTTAATTCTTCATGTACGCAGCCACACAACCGGTCAGACCCAGTGTTTCAGTTGTAATGCGTCCAGGCTTCTCGAAACGGATATGGATTTAGGCTTTCTTGGGTGGCTTTCCTTGCGTGATGCAACTTATGAGGCCTTCCAGTTTTGGGTACCCTGTTTTCACACACACACACACACACACACACACACACACACACACACACACACACACACACACACACACACACACACACACGTCTTCCATCACTACTACCAGTACTACTGATATCCAGTAACTAATTCTGGCAATGATGGCCAGAAGTTGTTGGTAGTTAGAGCAGTACTAGTAGCAGCAGGAAGCATAGAAGTAGTAGTAATATAACAGTTTTCCAAGGCTTAAATTAGTTTCTCGGCAGCTGTACTCAGATATTACATGTGCAGCTGTGAGGCGGGGTGAAATAGCAGCTGGGGGGGGGAGTGGAGAGGGAAGGGGGAAGGGTGGTGGAGAGGGAGAGGGTAAAGGGTGAGCGAAGAGATGTGAGGGGAGAGAGGAAAAGGGGAGGCTGAGAGGAAAGAGGGAAGGAGAGGCGGTAGGGATGAGTGAGTAGTGGGAAGGGATAGAGGGTAAGGGGAGGTGGAGAGGAAGGAGGGAAAAAGGGGAGGGACGGATGAGTGGGAAGTAAGAAAGGGTTGAGGGTAAGGGTAGGAGGAAAGGAGAAGGGAAGGGATGAGTGTTAAGGAAAGGTGGCGAGGGAGGGGATTGTAAATAAAGTTAAGTGCTTGAATAGGAAGGAGAAAGGAAAGGTGAAGAAGAAGGGTTCCGGAGATTACAGTTAGGGAGTTTCAGAAGAGTGAAGGAGAAGGGAAGGAGGTGAAAAGTGGATTGGGAAGAGGGAAGGAGAGTTGGCTGGAAAGAAAGGTTGAGAGAGAGAGAGAGAGAGAGAGAGAGAGAGAGAGAGAGAGAGAGAGAGAGAGAGAGAGGCTGATTGTGGATGGGAAGCGAAAGACAGTAACCACAAAATTAACATACAGAAATTGAAAATCATGGCGATAGTGTGCTGTACTTCCCAATGGCACTCTGTAAGTCTCTCCTGTTTTGTTTCAACACTTTATCTGTTATATTTGAGAACTTAATAGCTGTAATGTTTAGACCTGCAGTAATTGAGTTCCAGTGTACTTAAATAAAAAAGAACATATTTATGCTTCACTTTAACTCCTTCAACCCGAGGGCGTCTTATATTTATTCATTCCATCTTCTGCCGATTCAGTTCAGCTTTAGATTGACTTCTCAAATTGGAGGGGTGAAATACAGACTTCATTTTCCCCTTCAGTATTACAGGTCCTTCCTAACTTGAATAAAATCGTCCGGTGAGGGTGTGGGTAAAACGAAAAAAAAAGGTTATCGTTGTGAAGTGAGCGTTGATAATAATAAAGGCGTGATAAACGTGGCCCACCTTCGTTAATGACAAATATAATGGTATCTTCTGGTGAACGAGGCCCACCTTAGCTATTATATTTGACAGGTGATTGATGGGAGCAGGTGGAACAAATTAACCTGTTGATAAGCGGAGGGGCAGACAGACAGACATTCCAGACGTAGCTAGCTTGATTGATAAGTAGAATGATATTGGGAAGTAGAAAGACATAGAGACAGCCATACCAGACAGAGAAACTAGACAGAGATATTGAAAGGTAGAAACAGACTGACAGACAGACATAACATAACTAACCAGATAGAGAAATAGAAAGACACTGACATAAATAGGAAGTTGCCGATAAGGAGAAAAATTCAAACAGACATGCCAGACATAACTAAGTAGATAAATAGAAAGAAATAGATAAATAAGCGACATACTAACAGCTGCTCCCATCCCCGTCTCTCCCCCTCCCCCCCTCTCTCTGCCATCACCCCCCCCTCTCTCTGCGTCAATAGAACGAGGGGAAATGATGACACAAAAAACGTTCCCTCTCACACACGTATACAAACGTTTTCCTCGCGTCCACCAAAACGTCTCGGGTATCGCCCATTATTGCTTCCATCTCTCTCTCTCTCTCTCTCTCTCTCTCTCTCTCTCTCTCTCTCTCTCCACGTGACAAATAAAAAATAAAGAAAACAAATCACTAGCTTTTAATCTCGTCGTCCTGTGTGGGTCTGTAGACTCGGAAAATATATTGTTGTTGTTGTTCTCAGTTCCCTCTTATCTTGTGCTGTCTGGACTTGGAACTTCTTTGGTGTGTGTGTGTGTGTGTGTGTGTGTGTGTGTGTGTGTGTGTGTGTGTGTGTGTGTTTTCTCCAACGCACAAAACAACACCCAGATTCCAAATGTTATGCTGTTGTAATGGATTTTATTTTAAGCTCTTTTTTTTTTTCGGCGTTCGTTTCACAGCTTTACGAATAGTGATGCCCAACAAGAAGTTTATTTTCCTCTGACAATGCGTTTGAAGTAGAGGCAATTTTCGTGCATGTAATTAACGAAAACTGGACATACGAATACATAAGGAAGTTACACGTAGTTGGTTATCGAGTATTATAACTTGACACACTCGCACAAGGGAGTAGTTATTATTGTTCTTTAATTGTGAGAGTTCGTTTTGTATTTAGAGTGATAATGAATTTCGTAGAGATTAATTTGTGTTGCACTTGTATTCTTTTTAGCTGTGCATTACCAGTTGCATATGACACATTTTTAGTATGTTTCTCTCTCTCTCTCTCTCTCTCTCTCTCTCACACACACACACACACACACACACACACACACACACACACACACACACACACACACACACACACACACACACACACACACTTGGCCCTGCTCTAGCTCTTACACTCCTATTCCCACTTTAGCTCTTATTCCTATTCCTTCTCGAACTCTTACAAATTCTGTTACTCTCTCACCTTTACTAGTTTCCAGCCATGTCTCTCACTTTACCTATAATGGATCATCTGATACTAATAATATGCTTTTTCTTTTCAGGTGAGTATCCGGAACGTTTCGAAACATCCCAATGCTTCGAACCAGGACCCACCAAGTGCTTAATCCAACCTCTCCAGCAGCTAGTAAGAAGGGGAATAGGGTGGGGTGTGGGAGGATTTGTGGGTAGGATGGGTGGATTAGTTACTTGAATGAAAAATGGGGATTATTAAACGTTCCTAGAGTAGTTGTTTTAATTGGGTACTATTTTGTGTATGTAGTGTTAGTGTTTTTGTACACGTGTGCTTCTTTTCTGTCTAGTGAGGTGGTGCGCAAAAATAGGGAAAGAAAAACCCGTAACTAAAATTCAGTCTCAGCGTTACCTTATACACTAGAATAGGCTGTTTCACGTCTAGTCAGTTACAGAGAGCAAAGACAGCGAATCGTCCCTCATATACCACTTCATTGCTGTTTGATCTGTTCCATGGATGCTGTTCACTCTTTTAGATATTCTGGTGTCTGTAATTCAGTTTTCGTTCACACCGTCATTCCAGTTCCTACATGGCCTTCCCCTCTCTCACTACCTATTACCTCCAATCTGCGTCTCTTCGTTATCAGTTTCACATCACCCATTCTCTCTCTCTCTCTCTCTCTCTCTCTCTCTCTCTCTCTCTCTCTCGACCATACCTGTACTACTCTCAGTCCGATGCTATCTCCAGACAAGTTTATTAAGTTTGAAATAGTCTTTGTGGAATGCCATTCTTAGATAGAACCTTCATTAATTCATTCACTTCTAGAGATCCTTGACCTTGAGATCCATTTTCAAGCTGAATAATATCGTTTAGTGGTTGCGAGAATCAAATATGAAAAATCGTCATCGAATTGAAGGGGTCAGCGCATTCTAGTCAGGCTGTTGGCATCATACCGCGTTCTCTTCCACACACCTCTTTCACCAGGTCATTTCTTAAGTCAGTCAAACCATCCTATTACGATCGTGAGTCCTGCGTTACATCCATATACAGTATGTAGCGCGAATACTGGATCCCTGTTTGCGGCTGTGAAGAAGTACCTATCTGAGCAGGCAAGTGTTACAAGGATGTTTAAGTGAACAATGGATGAAGGAAGTTATTTGTAGCAATGATATTTTGTTAGGAGTAATTATCGTAGTAGTAGTAGTAATAATAATAGTAGTAGTAGTAGTGTAATATTAGTAGCTAGTGGAAGTGAATGTAGTACTTATGGAGAAGATTTTTTTTTTTTTTTTTTAATGTATAATTGCATTCGTCAGAGTTGCTCTTTTTCTTGTATTGTTAATTTTAGGTATTGACAGTGCTGCTGTTTTGAATATCAGCTTTGTTAGAGTTGTTTTTGATGATGATGATAATGATGATAAAAAAATATGATAATAATAATAATAAATAATAATAATAATAACAATAATAATAATAATAATAATAATAATAATAATTGCCCAGGCCAACAATCCTTACCTGTGCTCGAAGCTGGCGTCCTAATTAGCGTGTGGCCACAAGCACAGTTAAACAGTTCATCAGTGTGCTCACCTGAGGACTCTCATGCCCCTCCCCCCAGACGTCAGGCACCAATACTTAGCCCTGGAGAGAGTTAAAAGAGTGTGTTGGTGCGTTGAGTGGTGTGTAACTTGTGTGCGTAGGTGTGAAAGTCTTGGGAATTATAACTTGATGATGATGATGATGATGGTGCGCTAAGACCACATACAAAAGTCATCTTCACCAGAAACAGGCTTACTTCAAATTTAGGACAGACTGATAGACAGGCAAGGGAAGACCAAAACCAGCAACAGAAAGTACTAACCACTTTTACACACAGATGTTTTGTCATTAACGCCGCCAAAATGTCCTAATTAGGCTTCGTTTGGGGCTGTTAGTGCGTATCAGACTTCCCCACAACACTTACCTACTCTCCTAATTGCTACCCTGCTTACCTAGACTCCCTACTAAGGTCATTACTGTGGGAGGTGATGATTGGAAGCGTCAGTGACCTTTGTGTGCTCCTCAGTTCGGGCATATAATCATCATCATCATCATCATCATCATCATCATCATCATCATCGTCGTCGTCATTGTCATCGTCGCCGCGCTATTCATCATTAAACTCCATCAATAACAGGACTTGAAGCGTAGGTGTAGGTGTAGTTAATATAGTACGGTGGAATAGGGTATATTGTTTTCGTCCCGTGTTTCGTGCAGTTATTCAATTACCGAGTTGAAGAGCTTTGAGACCAGTGAAAAAATAAAAGTGTGAGAGTAAAGAGGGATTTATTAGACAGTGTGCGATAGTTGGATCACCTTAACTTGGGAGAGATTTCCGTCATTTTGCATATTGCGGTAAATGTAGTAGCTGAGTGGCAGAAAATGACTCTACGATGGTCCTAGCCTACTCCCTTCTCCTAGCACTTCTTCTTGACTGGCACTGTATTGTAGTGATAAGCTTGTTTCAGCACAGCATTACAAATGGAAAGTTTGACCCAGGTTAAAGTGAACGGAGTGTAGCTCCATCCTTGACGTACAATGAAACTTGGACGAAGCTTGAGAGGCACAAGTTTAAATGGAGGGTAAAGGCAAAAAGACGTTATTGTAATATATAGATTGGCAGTAAGGTGATAAAGTGAATAATGTATATGAATATTTACAAGGAAACTAGGAAACGTCATTTAATATATACTTATATGTATACCATATATATATATATATATATATATACATACATACACCGGTACCTTTTCCTGTATTACAAAATAAATACGAATAAGATGAAAATCCCCACCATATATTCGTATATTTATTCACGTTTATAAGGTTGTAAGTTAATTAAACTAAACGCCTTCAAAGCCATAAGTGAAAGTGAAAATAAATGCCTAAGAATTAAGCTCATATTATGGAGATTTGATCTTATTAAAAATAAATTTTTTTTAAGGGACGAAAGACAAGTAACATAAGCCTCAGGAAAATTTAATCAAGATCGCAAAGCTCCGCATTACCAATAAAGCGTTTCTATCCGGTATCATAATTGCTTGGTGAGAGATAAGGATGGCAGCTAGCGGAAGAGATGTAGCTGCATCATGCTTAACCTGTGTAATTATCATCGTCTCCGTCTCCTTTCTTGTCATTGTTTTTTTATTCATCGCTACCATCATCATCATCATCATCATCATCATCATAGGTGCATAGTTATAGAAGCACTTTATATTTTAACTCTGCACATCGAAGCTCTCTCTCTCTCTCTCTCTCTCTCTCTCTCTCTCTCTCTCTCTCTCTCTCTCTCAATCCAGTAAAAATCGTCGTAAGGGGTTCCACATGAAACTGCAATCTGAAATGCACTTGTTTTATTCTTGGATACGGTTATAAAATATTTAAGCTACGTTGATAAAAACAAGATAGATTGTCTTTATTTTGGAGACAAGGCCCGGATCCAAGAACGAGGCATGAGTCAGGCTTGGAAGTCGGGCTTGGAACGGTCCCAAGTCCAACCTCACGGCTCACTCAGGTCTGCCTCAGCAGCTTGACTTGGCATTATGCTGATTCGCGGCTCAAATCTGTCTTCACAAAGTCGATTTCAAGTCCAACTGAAGACCGGCTAGAGCCCTAAGTCCGGTTCAGGCCTCGTTCGTGCATTTGGGCCGTAGGGTAATGGGATCGTGTTGTTTTCGGAACATTTATCACTTACGGTATGGCATCATTCAGTCATATAATGGGATCTTTTGAATTTTGTGCTCATGTATCGATCTTTATTACCTTGTGTCCATGAAAACGTGATGAGAATACTGTTCTTTTTTTTTTTCTCAGTTATTTTGGTATATCAGTTACTTATGCAGCGTAGGATGATGTTTATTAATTTTATCGTTGTTAATTACTTGTAAGTTTGTTTTGTTGTAATGAAGTAGTCATTAACCACATGTCATGTACTCGTAGGCTAGTCAGTTGTTAATGTTCTACGATGGCTAAAAATAATCTGAATAACTCCTTCGCAACGAAAGGCCCTTCCTGAGTAGAACTAGCCTATAATCCCCTGGTGGTGGAAAATGGATTTGAAGGAAGAAAAAAAAAAAACTTGATCTTAATGTACTTCCTTTCATTTAGTTCATGGAGATTGCATTCATGTCTGGCGAATGATTATATTTGTGTTAATTTTTTTGCCCTCTCCTTTGATTTACCTCTTGACGTGGTACAGTATTCTTGGCGGTAGAGCGACCACATTTAAGCTGTTTGTGTATTATAACCATTTTATTATAAACTGGTTCAAATTTACCCTTATGGTCTTCCCAAGGTTCTGTTTTCTAGTCTTTTTAAAATTTTCGGGGAGATTTTTAGTGTCATATAATAGGAACGTTGCAGCGAGTCAGCTAAGGGAAGATCTGAATTATTCCCAGCCCAAGTGAATAGAGAAGAGGAGGAGGAGAATGATGATGATGATGATTGATGATAATGATAACCCCATGGATGCAGAAGTTAAGTCCTAAAGATGTGGCTGTCATTGGAACGTTAAGTATGGGTTAGGTTAGCTTATTACATTTGCTCAAAGTAGACAAATTATTTTCAGTGGGTTATATTTTCAGTGTTTTTTTTTTGTAAGTCGTCAAGGGTGTCGTTTCCCATTGCCTGTTGCCGTGTAGAATGCCGGTATCCTCTGCAAATTATACCTTAGTTGTTCCCAGTGCAGAGGTCGTCTAGATTAATCATTGGTTGGCCGTGATGATGATGATGATGAGAAATGTTATGGTGAATGAAAGGTAATATTGGTGATACTAACGATGATGATGATACACTAAAGAAACTGTGAGAAGGGTTTCGTCTAGTGTATTGGATTTCTGGAAGGAGTTGTGGAACAGAAGCCAGATCGTAAAGAGGACGTGGCGACAGCGTGGGAGTTGGGAAGTCTTGTGTGTGTCGGGAGAGAGAGAGAGAGAGAGAGAGAGAGAGAGAGAGAGAGAGAGAGAGAGAGAGGAGGGGGGAGTGGTTTATGTGTGTGTGTGTGTGTGTGTGTGTGTGCGCGCGCGTGCGTGCGTGCGTGTGCGCGCGCGCGCGCGAATGCACATGAATTCTTGCGTGCGTGAGTGCAGCCCAGCCATCAAAACTGTACCTTCATCATTATCATTGTCAACATTAAACTTCAATTGCTGTGGCGAGCATTGCAACAGAAGCGACCATTAACATACCCCAATTGCACCGCGTCACAGTGTCAACGGGATACAGATGTTAGCAGTAAGGTTAGATTAGGTCAGACCCCCACCTGCTTCTAGTTGGGTATTTAAATTGTCCGATAACCCTACCACGGATTTAATCACTTCACCCCGAGAACCTCATTTGTATTTTATTCTTGCTAACACTGTGCGTTTGTATTCAGCGTAAGGGAGACTTTTCGAGGTTAGATAATATAGCCTTTATTAACTGGCCTTCTAAATGAGCTCTCTCCTTAGCACAATAAAGTCATCTGATATTGGCCTGATAAAAGCAAAATTACATAATCAGATTGAAGGGTGCATGATCTGTACCACTTGACTCCTCCACTACGTTAACGTGTATTATTTTTTTATTCGTGCTAACTCCAGACGATTTTATACATCAACTGCGAAGACCTTTTGCAGTGAAAGGGTTAATGAAGGCTTTATCTGACCCATCCAAGTCGAAATGTCACTCCAGGGGCTGAGTCAAATCGTCTGGATGCAGCTGGAATAAACTGGAAAAAGGTCAGTGGATTGAGGGAGGGTAGGGTGCAATTCCACACCCCATTCCCACGAGCCTTCATTTGCCAGGCGACAGACCAGTTATCTCTGTGGCACGAAACAACAAAAAATATTATCTTTGTGTTTATCTTTTTTCGTGATATCTGAGTATTTTCGTGAGTTTCATCCCAAGTTTTGATGGAGTAATCGTTCTTTGAAGTAGTTAGGGTCATCTTGTCCTAGTTGTAGTTATGTTGTTGATGATGATGATGATATTGGTGATGGTGATAATGATATATACTGATGATGGTGATGATGATGATGCCTTAAAACTGCCATCATCCCCTTTGCATCCCTTCTGCTTTTACGGACACACTAGGGTATTTTTAAGGTATTTTACTCTGGCTAATACCAGTCGATTATAGTCAGCTGAGGGAAATCCTGGAATGTCCCTGGTAGAGTTTTGTCCTTCATCTGAACCTGGCATACAACCCCTTCACTGCAGAGGCCTGGTAGTAAAAGTAAATTTAAAAAAAATAAAATAAAAACATGATCGTACTGTGGGCATCATTTCTGAGCAAAATGGTATCATTTGGCAGGTCTTAAGAGATGAGAGAGAGAGAGAATGAAGTAAAAATATACGTCCTCATACTGAAAGGGTGAACGAATACTTGAAGGTGCTCCCAAATACGCCTTTAGTCTGTTTTCCCTTTAACTTCACTTGTACCCACAACGCCCGCCTTAATTTCCGCCTTGGTACTTAAAACCATGTTACACTAATGACGTCTTAAAGGAGGAGGAGGAGAAGAAGGAGGAAGAGGAGGAGGAGGAGGAGAAGGAGGAAGAAGAGGAGGAGGAGGAGGAGGAAGAGGAGTTTGAGGGTGTAGTCCCCGTCAGAAATTCCGTACATTTTCATGGGTTCGAACCGGTGAAGTTAGATTCCGACACTTTCGATTAATTCAGTTGCTTGGTCGTTGCTGAGCAGGGACAGAAACACCTGGATGACCCTTGTTAGATGGTCACCCCTCTAAAGGCGCGATATCAGGTAATATGGATCGATAGGTAAATAGATAAATAGATAGATACCAGGTAGTTTGAAAAAGAAATAATCTCGTTTTTGTCTCTTGCCAAGCGGTGTGAAGGTACTGTTACTTGCAATTGTGTGTGTGTGTGTGTGTGTGTGTGTGTGTGTGTGTGTGTGTGTGTGTGTGTGTGTGTGTGTTTTCTGCTCAGGAAATTGACGCGGCGATCCATTCCCTAAGGCCCAGCAATTGTTCTACTTGCCTCACACCATCCCATGTCACCGCTTTGGAACTAATGCCCACAGTCCATAATGAATGCATGCTAGAGCTGTCTCATTCAGGACTGGTGTGATTTTTTTTTTTTTTTTTTTTCGGGGGGATTCTGATAAGTCGGGGGGGCAGGAGGGGTCTTGTGGGAAGTCGAAAAGTCAGTCATCGCATTTTTACCAGTATTTAATCCCTAGACCGTACCTGCCCAGCCTGAGAGCGACAGCATGTGTACACTCTCCCACTACGGATTACATTTTCCGTTCGTAGCATTCTCTCTCTCTCTCTCTGTCCACATTCAAGGAGATACACTATAGGTTAATACTCACGACGAGAAAGAGTAAAGCAAAGAACCTGGACAAGGACATCAACAACAAAAACAGTGAGAGAGAGTAAGGAAGTGAGGGAGTGTGAGAAAAAAAGTGAGAGAGAAAGAGAGAGGGGGGGAGATTCATCAGTCACAGAGCTGACCACCGCATCTCCCTTTATCACTTCCTCATCACTCACTCCCATCATCACTCATGGAGGGGGAAGAGAGAGAGAGAGAGAGAATTTCCTTGGTCTTGGGACATGCTTCTTAAGTTTTTGTTCGTGTTTCTTTTTGTTTCGGCTTGATTACATTGATTTTGCTATATTTGGCCTTTTTTTTATCATTTTCTTAGGTCTCTGTTTCTTTCGTGATGCTGGTGTCAAAATTGGAAGAAACTGTAAATAAGCGAGTTTATAATAATTTCTGTGTATTTGCTTACTGGTTGACTTAAACTGAAACAAAGCTCTTTCTGTTCATGCTGATATTGTGTTTGTTTTGACTTGTTCTCCGTCGTTAGTGCTTACCTTGTTTCCTTGACCCTCTCTCACCCCATCCTAGGTAGGGAAAAAAGGATGAAGTTATTGATGGTGATGATGATGATGATAATTTTTGCTACGTTTTGCCTGCGTTTGGCTTTGCTTGTGTCTTGCCTCACGAATATCGTAAGGGAATTGAATTTTGCTGAGGGATATTATGGAAGATTGACTTGTGAGAATGAAGAATGGTTATTAATGATTAAAGAAAGATTGTTTAGAAGATCTGCAGTGCGTAGTTAAAAGTTGTTGTAGTTGGAAATGACTAAAGCATTATATAAAAAATGCTGAAAAGTGGCTGTTAATATTTTGTGAAGAATGGTATTTGAGCATGGTTGGTTGTCACTACTGTAACGCAACAAAATAAAAAAAGACATCATCATTCTGGTCTAAAACGATTTTGAGTTAACTTAGAATATTTTAAAGCCCGCAATGTTAAGTTGAAAAATCGGATTATGATATATACTGTACACTTTTAATCTTGTCACAGTGATATATTCCTGTCAGTGATTAACTTTTTTATTTTATTTTATTTTATATATTTATTCATATTTTTGCCACCATTTGACGACTGTATTCAAGCTAGCAACACCCGCTGATTATCAGATTATTATAGAAATCTGTAACATGACCTTTCCATATCGAAACGTTTGCCCTAATCAGGATATAACCATCTAGATAGAGACACCTATAAAATACATCCTAGTGGGGTTAACGCTAATGGGGAAAGTTGTGTATAGAATGAAAATGAAAATACTGTAACCAACCAGAATGGAATGTTTAAAATCAGATGAAATTTCGGTAGATATTAAGGATTTTAAGCTCCAAATGAAATGTTGAAATCTCCCCATTCCCCCTCCGACTTCCTCCCTCCCTCCCTCCCTTGCCCCCTTGCCACACGTCCCCTCCCTCTCTTGCTCTTCGCACCCCCCTTTCCTCCCTTATCCCACGCCTCCCTTCCACCCTTGCCCCACGCCACACCCCCCCTCTCCCTCCCTTATCCCACGCCTCCTCCCTCCTTCCCTTGCACCACGCTCCTCCTCCCGTGTCCCCCTCCTCTCTCTCTTGCACTCTTGCCCCCGCGCCCCACCAAAGAGATGATCTACATACCGCTGTCTCCCGGGTACACCTCTGCACGCCCCCGCTGATATTCCAAAATTTATATTGCCTTCTTGGAATCTCCTTGTGCTCAGACCATCCCACACTGCATGGATTTATTTATTTTGGGAAGGGGTTTAGTATATTGCAAGGATTCGTACTTTTGTTTCGTGTTTTCGTGTAGTGTGGGAGTTTGGATGTGTGTGTGTGTGTGTGTGTGTGTGTGTGTGTGTGATAATTGTGGCATTGGTTTTTCTGGTAGGAATATTCCTTCCCTCGTTACCCCTCTACCTAAGTGAATTTATAATTATACGTTAATAATATTGTAAAAGGTTATATCATAGTATCATCCTCCTCCAGTGAACAGAAAAAGGAAAAAATAAGAACAGGAAGAGTATGAGTGACGATGAGAGGAAAATAAAAAGGCATAAGGCAAAACCATATAAAAAAATGAAAGGAGATAAAAAAAATAAGTGTGCGAATGAAGAAGAGAAGGAATTAAGAGGATGTGAAGAAAAGCGGGAAACACAGACGAAGGAGGAGATGGGGAAAGGAAATGACAAGGTAAAGAAGGATGGGGAAAATGAGAACGAAAGAGGAAGAGGCGAAGAAGCGATAATATGAGGAGAGGTCAAGAGCAAGCCGAGTGTTTGTGGTTACTCTTCCTGGTATTGCAGGTGAGAGAGAGAGAGAGACAGAGACAGAGACAGAGCACAGGGATAGGTTTTAGAAGATAAGTATACCATCTATTGTAATGAGGAAAAACACACACACACACACACACACACACACACTCTCTCTCTCTCTCTCTCTCTCTCTCTCTCTCTCACCTGTTTTTGTACACCTGTCCCCCAAGATCCCTACCCTTTAATTAGTCGACAGGTGTTTTATGGTTCACCTGCACGACCTTGTTCCAGTACGGTAAGTTCTCGGAAAAATAATACAAAAAAGAGACAAGTGGAAGGTGAGAGAGGGGGGGGGGGGAAAGCTAGCACAGGGTCAGTCAACTTTCTTACTTACGAAGCGGAAGTTTCGTAAGATGGTGTCTAATACTGTACGTTTGTAAAGAGAGTAGCAGGTAGGATCGTCATTGTTATTAGTTTCCTCGTCATCATCATCATTAATTTTGCTATCGTAATCTTAGGCTATCATCATTAAATTTAAAGTTGGCATCAGCAATAGTTTTCTCATCATACACGCTGATCATCCCATCTTCAAACGTTGCATCATTATTATTATTAACATTAACGTCACCATCATTGCCGTAATTAAATAACTCTCATTACCTGTGGATACTGAAAAGAAGACAAAAACAATATCATCATTATCATCATCATCATCATCGTCGTCGTCGTCATCGTTATTGCCAGACAAATTAGGTAGATAGCGATACCTGTACCTGAGCGGATTTCGCCTAGGTGAGTGAAAACGTGACATTAAGGTAACAGGTGCACAGCCTTTGTCACGAAATACAAGCGGGGTCACTCAACTGTGTGTGTGTGTGTGTGTGTGTGAGAGAGAGAGAGAGAGAGAGAGAGAGAGAGAGAGAGAGAGAATTGATTGGGAAATAAGAATGGGAGAGATGAAGATTAGGAATAAGAGGATCAGATAGAGACAAGGAAGAAGAATATTTTGTGAGAGAGATGGGGGGGAGTGGACTTTACATCGAGAGAGAATAATGATTGGATTTCTGGAACGAGAGAGAGAGAGAGAAATAAACTTCACAAAACTCCCATCTTGAACAAATTTCATGCCATTCTAATTTGTCATTACCTCCGCCAGCGAAGTTGGAGGAGGTTGTGGATTCACCCATGTTTGTCTGTTTGTTTGTCCACACGATATCTCCAAAAGTTCTTAATGAATTTCAATGAAATTTTGTAGAAGGGTGGGCCATTGGCCTAGAAAGATGTGATTACATTTTGGGACGGATCCGGATCCGGATGATTATATTTGGGGGATCCGGATCCGAATCCTACGTATCCCACAGTATAAGTTCCCAATGAATTTCAATGAAACTGTTTGGAAGGGTGGGCCATGGTCAGCAGTGGCCCGAGGAGTGTGTGATGGGGGGTGGGGGTAAGGACAATTTTGACCAACTTGATCCGTTCGGCGTTACGATGTGGCCAATAAAATAGGTTTCATAAACAAAGCAAATTTATGACAAAGTAATTTTTATTGTTACAAACTTGCTGTACTTCCGGGAAAGTAATCGACCCAGTCATGACATTTGGAGTTATTTATGACCAGACCAGTAGCAGGAGTGCATACAAAATCCCCCCTCCCCCTCGCCACCGTTTTATGAATGAAGGGGGTCTAGGTCCCGACACCTTGATTAATATGGTACTTAATTTTGGCATAGACTATTCTCCTGACAGGAGGGAGACTACAGTATTTTGTATTTTTTCCTCAAAATATATGTATAAAAAGCTTATTTTTAAAAAATATTTTGTCCGCTCGGAGAACTGTCCTTTTACGTAAAAAAAAAAAAAACAGTCTCCTCTCCATTTTTGACCAACAGTAATTTTTTGACCAACCCAGAAACAAACATAGTAAGAGCAAACCCCCCCCACTCCACCACACCCACCCCGGTAGGGCCATCCCTGGCCATGGGCCAAGAAAGAATTGATTAAATTTTGGGGCGGATCCGGATCCGGCATTGGCGGAGGTATGCGTTCTCTGAGTGCATTGTAGTTTATATTTTCCGTACGGTTTAGATTTAGTTTTTGATTTTCGCAGTCCCGTCATTCTCTCTGTTTATAGCTTATTTATGACTCCTTACCTCTCTCTCTCTCTCTCTCTCTCTCTCTCCCAACCCCTTCACCCCATGAACACTTTTTATTAATTCACTTTGGCTTCCACTTAATGATTTTCTTTAGGTTAAGAGAGGCCCCCCTTTGAGCGAAGGAACTAGAAACACTATCGCATAATTTACCCCTCTTCCATGCCTCTCCTCATTTTCTCATTCTTCCTCCTTCCTCTTGTTTTTTCCTACCCTCCTTCCCTCCCGGCGTTCCCCCTTTCTTCCTGTCCCACTACTCCCATTCACTTTCATTCTCCCTCCATCCTCTTTTTTTTTTCCTCCTCTCTATCGCTTCCTCCCGTTCGTTTTCCCTTAACTTCTCTTTCTTCTTCTTTCCTTCTTTTTTACCTCTCTTCTTCCATCGAGCCCTTCGTCCATTCTGTATATCTCAGTCTGCCTGTTTTTCTTCCTGTTTCCTTCTCTTCTCTCTTCTTTTTCGCTTCTCTTTCATTTTCTCTCGTTCCTCTCTTTCCTCTACCCCGTTTCTCCAGTTTCCTTCCTCAGTTTTCCCTGGCTCTCTCTCACTTCTCCTCCTTTTCTCTCCCTCCAGTTTCTTAATTCCCTCATCCCTTTCTTGTCTCCTTCCCACCTCCCTCCCTCGTTCTCTTTCCTCTTTAACTTCCCCTTCCCTTCTTCCTATCTGCCCTTTCCTCTCTCTCTTCCATGTTTATTCTTCTTCGTTTTCACCTTTTTCGTTAACCTTCCTCATCTTCCATGTTCTTTTTTCATTTCCCAGTCTCCTTTAGCTCCCACGCACTCCTTACTTTTTTCTTTACTTTCTTATCTTCCTTTCCTTCCTCCCTCTCCTTTTTCTATCCACTTTATTCCTCATTCCCCTCCTCCTCCACCTTCTCCTATCTTTCCCTCTTAACCCTACAAAACTTTAATTCCTCCTGCCATTCAAATCATTACCTTTCTCCCCACTTCTTCCATCCTGTCCCTTTCCTTCCTTCATGCCTCTACTCTCCTTTCAATTTTCCACTCCTCTCTCCTCCTCTCTTCGCTTCTTTCACCTCCTCTCTTCTCATCCTTCTCCTTCTCTCCTTTCCTCTCCTCGCCACTCCTCTCCTTTCCTCTCCTCGCCACTCCTCTCCTTTCCTCTCCTCTCCTCCGCACCAACTTTCTCCCTCTCCCTCTGTCCCTACACGACTTCTGTTTCCCCTGACCATTTAAACTCTTTTCCTTCTGCCCAGCAACTGTCTTCAAATTGCAAAGTGTCATCCTGGTTTTCTTTAGTACTAATTTCTTTTGCGGTAATTGCCGTGTGGGAGACTGTGGTAAAATGGTAGCTTTTCCCTTCCCCTCTATACACAGACTACCACCACTACCACCATCATTCTGTCCCAACCACCACCACCACAACAACAACAGCAACGAAAACAACAACAATAACTACTATACTACTACTACTACTACTACTACTACACCTACGCCTACTACCACTACACACTTCATTCTCTCTCCTTAGTGGATTTTATAAGAATAGCTATACCAACCTGACGAGTCTCTTACTGTATTTTTGCCTTTACCAGATGATCATATTCAGTGCAGGAGATAGTTTTGAACCGGAGATGATAGATACTGAATTCCCTCGAAGAAAAAAATAATAATCTTTCGAGGCAAAAAAAAAAAAGACCATCGCAGTGAAGGGGTTATCTTGCCTTTTATACCCTCATGACCTTCTCCAAGATTGCTTTATGTGTCACCTTCTTTACAATGACGTCTTTTTCATCTTAAGCTACGAACAGACAATTTTACTTACCATAAGGAAGGAGCTCTAATAATGACGGAGTTTATTGAAGATATGTCTAACCCTTCCAAATTAAAACGTCTTATCAAAATCGCCAAAAATATCAGTTAAAAAAAATAGTACATCATCCGCCTGAAGTTATAATTAATCGCTCTTGCAGGAAGGTCAAGAGGCATGGGAAGGTACTGCAGACCTATTTCTTCGTTCTTCCTACAGAAAAAATATATATATATAACGTTCGATTATTTTTCCCTTTCTCAGCAAGATTTTATTTTTTGGTAGGAGGAACGAGATACGTGGAAGATTCTGCACTTTCCTTTCCTTGTCTATCCTCCAAGAAGAAATTATAGTTACAAGAGAGAGAGAGAGCATAAGATTGTGCGTCTGTCTCGGTATTTATTTCCATCTTTCTCCTCCCTTCTTGCATTATCATTTGTTTTATCCTGACTCAGCTGCAGTCCTTCATACAGTCCTCCTCTACCCTTCTGTATGTTCTCCTCACATTCACTTTCGTTCATTACCGTTCATTATTTCATCCCAGTTCAGCTTTCTGCATATGCTCTTTCCACTTATCCTGATATCTGCAACCTCCTTCACTCCACCCCACTCCTTCCCACTCCCCCTTCCCTTAAACAGTATTTACACTTTCCCTGACTCAGCTGGCCACTCCACTCCTTCAGTCTGTGCCTCTCTCTGCCCTTGACCTCCGCTGTCTCAAATGCAGTGTGTCCGGGCATCTCCAATTGAAATGATCCCGAATTCGGCTTTCACTTGTTCGAATTTCGTTGGAGGGAAAACTAGCACAGGCTCTTGGCTTCAGGTGCCCTCCCTCTTAATGTATATATAGTATTTTTATTGCCGGTTTTCATTTTTACTGCTTCTCACCCTCGACACAATAATTTTAGATCATATAAGTTATTCTTCTAGTTCTTGATTTTGTCCGTTCCTTCTTTCAACGTTTATTTTTTTATACCAACACTTACTCCAGCCCTCCATTCTATCCACTTCCCTATCCCAACAAGTATCCCAAGCCTTAAACATCCCAGCAGCTATCCCAAACTCCCTCTCTATCCCTCCCACGACACCACTTTCTAGGTAATCCCAGCCTCTTTGTTCTAATCCCTTCCATTCCTCCTCCCATGCCTCCTCCTTCGCCTCCTCCTCTTCTTCATCATGTCTTCATTGGTTCCTTATTTCTTTTTTTCTCCTCTGTACGATGCCTGTCCTTGCCTTCCTTCATCCAATTTCTATCACATATGTCGTTCTTTCCTCTCTCTCTCTCTCTCTCTCTGTCTCTCTCTGTCTGTCTGTCTGTCTCCCTCCCTCTCTCTCTCTCTCTCTCTCTCTCTCTCTCTCTCTCTCTCTCTCTCCCATCCCGTCCTCTGTCTTTCTTTTGATTTCTGTCTGACTCCTTTCATATCTTGTCTCGTTTCTCGAACTTCTTAACTCTTCCATCCTTTTATATTTTTTTTCCTGATGGCTACCCTTTATTCTTCTTCCCTGCTCTCAACTCCTTCCATCCTGCCTTCTTTCCTTCGTTCCTTCCATCTCTTTATTTCCCATCATTCTTCCTCATTCCACTGTCCCCCCTCCCTCTTCCATGCCTTTCTTTTCTCTCTCTTCTTTCCTTCCTTCCTCTCAGTTCCTCCCTCCCCTTCATCCTTTCGTCCTTCCCACTATTTCCCCTTCCTCTCTCTCTCTCTCTCTCTCTCTCTCTCTCTCTCTCTCTCTCTCTCTCTCTCTCTCTCTCTCTCTCTCTCTCCCCATAGGTTAGGACAAGAGAAAGGGATCTAATTTTTCGTTCCCATACCCCACATCTCTCTCTCTCTCTCTCTCTCTCTCTCTCTCTCTCTCTTTCTCTTCTAACTATCATCTTCATAATCATTTTATATCCTCCTCCTACTTCTCCTCCTACTTCTCCTCCTCCTCCTCCTCCTCCTCCTCCTCCTCCTCCTCACAAAGAGAGGGGAACACCAGTAAAGAGACCATTTTTGTTTCATTAGGAAGGGTCATAAAGAGAGGCCTCGACCCCTAGCACGAGGAGGAGGAGGAGGAGGAGGAGAGAAGGAAAAGTAGGAGGTCTGAAGAAGAGAGGACCATAGAAGGGATGTGAAAATGAGATGAGATGATGAAAGGAGGGAAAAGAAGAGAGGAGGGGGAGGAAAACGTGATAAGAGGGGAGAGAGAGAGAGAGAGAGAGAGAGAGAGAGAGAGAGAGAAGGGAATGTGGGGGAGGAAAGACTAGTTGAAGGAAATTCGGGAGGAAGAACAGTGGAGGGAGAGGAAAACAGGAAGCGGGGGGGTGGGGGGGAAGGAGGAGGGGATGCTGTGAGGGAAGAAGTAGGAATGAAGGGGGAAGGAAGCAAGCAATGAAAGAGGGAAGAGGAAGCATTGAAGGAAGAAGGAAGGGAGGTGAAAGGAAGGAGGAGAAGACAGAGAAGGAAAGAATGAGCATTGAAGGAAAGTGTAAAGGAGGAACAGTGAATGAAGGAGGGGGGAAGGAGGATTGAAGGAGGGAGGAGGGAGCAGTGAAGGAGGGAGGAGGGAGCAGTGAAGGAGGGAGGAGGGAGCAGTGAAGGAGGGTTAATGGGGAGGGTCTCTAATCCAAGGGTATCACTGTGACAAGTCGTGGCCCCTTTGCTTCCCCTCTTTTATTACCCCCCCTCCGTCTCTCTCTCTCTCTCTCTCTCTCTCTCTCTCTCTCTCTCTCTCTCTCTCTCTCTCTCTCTCTCTCTCTCTCTCTCTCAAACTAGGCTACAAGAGCCAACAATCATTCCAAGCAATTCAGTCTTAAATTTCGTTAATTTTAGATACAAGGCTAAATGATAGTCCCAACAATACTGAGCCAGTTATATATTTATTTATTTTTTAGGCTATTGTATTCAAGTTAGGGATGACCACTTGTTGTAGTTGTTGTAGTTGAAGTGGTGGTGGTGGTGGTGCTGGATTGTGGTGGTGGTGGTGGTGCTGGATTGTGGTGGTGGTGGTGGTGCTGGATTGTGGTGGTGGTGGTGGTGCCAGGCTCATCTGAACTTGAACCCAATGACCTGCAGGCTGACAACACCCCTCTCCAGCAGCTCACTATCCTTCCTTCCGAGGACAGAGAGGGAGGTCAAGGATACTTGTATAACCAGGCAGAGGAGTCACCAGTTTGTATCAGTGCCACTACGTGAAGGCTTCCCTCAAGTAGTGAAGGGGTTAATTAAGGCAATATCTCTCCCCAACGATTCAGTAGGTATATATCTCCTGAGCTGAATAAAATCGCTGTGGAGATGACAGGAATAAAGTGAAGACCATATCCTCTGACAAGAAATTAAATGTATATCTTTTTGGTAACGAAGACACGGAACTTTATTTACCATGTCAGTACATGATGTCTTTCCTAAGCTGAAGAAAATCGTTTGGTGGTAATAAGAGTGAAATATATTAATCGTCATCGCAGTGAAGCGGTTTTCTGGCCTTTGGTTCCTTCTTCTGTGCCTAAAACAATAATGGAAGTTTTTAATGTCTTCTGTCAGGGTTTTTCTTTCTGGAGCTGAAAATTTGACAAAACAAAATTGCTTGTTATTTAAGGGGTTAATTCTGAATAGGCTTACCCAGACATACTCTTATTCGGGCATCAAGAATTTGCTGACCCCTTCACCATTAGGGGTCTGGTATTATCATCTGACGGTAGAATATTTAAGTAGTAGTCGGACTGAAGGGGCGAGATGGGTAATGACCTCTCCATACCACATCTAACCCCTTCAGGACGAGGAATTTCACGTTCAGTAAATTCGTCTGCCGGTTGCAAGAGGAAAAAATATCATCGTACTGACTGAATTAATAATTTACCCAGTCCTCAGGGAAAAAAATAAAAACTCATGTCTATTCAGTCCAGGGCCCGTATTTTCGTCGGTTAAGGAGGCTCCCTAGCACCTCTTCCTTAGCGATTTATTTTGGATATGTTTGGTTAGTATACTTTTGCGCGTTGTCTAGCAGAGTATGTCGATTTTAGAAGGATTTAAGCAATGGAGAAAGTAAGGTCTAGTAAAGCAAAACAAGTCGCCCGTAAAAGGTGTTAGGGAGTTAGACCAGAGTACAGGCCAAGGTGTGTTTATGCAGATGAATAAAATCGTCCGTCAGTAACCAGAAATACTATACTTTTGCCCAACCTGAAGGCGTTCCTGCAGGTGATTAATAGACTGCAGGTAACCAGAACGTGATGGTGTACCTGGACAGACTGTGTGAAAGGGGTATCGATCTTCCTCAGTCGTCAGGATCCGGATTTACTTGAAGGCCTCTGTAATTTGGACGCAACAATTCGCTTGCTTTGGATTCCTCGAACGTTGCTATCCTTCCTAATTCGTGTCAGTGCAAAGGTTTCAGTCCGATTCAGTGCAAAGGTTTCAACCCGTTTCAGTGCAAAGGTTTTAGTCCGATCCAAGTCAAAGGTTTTAGTCCGTTTCAATGCAAAGGTTTCAGTCAGTTTCAATGCAAAGGTTTCACTCAGATTCGTAAAGTCGTCAAGTATTATTGCGGGAGAAGGGAATGTACAATCGTCGTCAGAAATTCTGGTGCTTCTCCAATTTTTCCTTCCTTTAAAAATCAGTGCGGTGAGTCTGCAGCAATTGACACAGATGACACTGATTTTTGGCCGAATACAGTCCTCATTGTCAGATTCTGCAGATTCACCTCACCGATTTCCAGAGTCCATGGAGGGAAAAGCAGGGGAGGTGACGCTACTTTTGACGTCCACCGTACCGTAAGACATCAACCCTTTCAGGCCAGTGGCGTGTGTTTTTATTTCCTCCATCTCAAGACGATTTTATTCAGCTTCGTGGAGGCTTTTCGAACGGGAGGGGTTGATCGGTACATTCTTTCGCTATTAAGGTACTGTCTTAGCCCCTTCGATACGGTGGCTTCTTTCGTGTTTTTTCCTCGCTGCCACTAGACGGTTTTATCCATCTTGGGAAGAGGAGTGGAGTTGTGAAGGAGTTGATGGTGACATTTTCTAACCCTATACAAACAGTTTCTAAAACTTTCTATCATCATCATCGATTCCTGTGTTGCCCCGTGAGGAGCGTAGGAGCACGGGGCTAGGCAAATTGGGCCTGGCGGTTAGCATGGGTGACCAGCCTCAATCATCCCTGAGTGACATTACGTCAGCAATAAACCTCAACCATCCCTTGGATATAAACTGACACAGACTCAGTCCGGTTGGAGAGCCTTAATTACCCACTAAACCACCAGGCCCCATAGTTTGGTTATATGGTTACCACCCAGTGTAGTAAATGGTTTCCTGGTGTACAGGAAACCATTTGGCTTGTCGCTCAATGTAGAGTCACTGTAGACAGAAGGTAGAGGAAGAAAGAAGGAAAGAAGGACATAAGAGGAAGGAAGGAAGAGAGGAAAGGGCAGCCACCCAAGAGCAACACTGCATTAAGTGACTGGATGGTGAGCGTCCCCGCCTATCACAAAAACTTTCTGACCCTGTACAAACGGTCCCTCTAAAACTGTTTCTAACCCTGGACAAACGGTCCCTCTAAAACTGTTACTAACCCTGTACAAACGGTCCCTCTAAAACTTAAAACAAAATCGTCTGGAGGTAGCGAGAATAAAGCGAAGAAAAAAGTTATTTGAGCGAAGGTATAGAAGAAAATTTTTTCGACGGCAGCATGAACGAATAAAAAAAATGTCATGGAATAGAAAGGGTTACTAAAATCGTCTGTTATTGGCATAGATAAATACTGTACGTGGGAGATAATTGAAGGAAGAGGAAGGGGAGGGAGAAGAAAAGTCCTGGTGGAAAAAAAAAAGAATATGAAGAGGAGGGGAATGAAAGGTAGAGCTGAAAAGAGAAAGAGTAGCGGAAGAAAGAAGAAAATGGAGTAAGAGGAAGAGGTAAGTTGGTGGGGAACAGTGGAATATGGCTTGTAAGAGGAAGAAGGACGATGGGAGGAAAGATATGGAGGAAGAATGCTTGAGGAGGGAAATGCGAAGGGAAATGGGGTTCTTAAGAGAGAGAGAGAGAGAATAACGGCAGTAAAGTAATAATGAAATACAACTTTGAGAAAAGAAAAGAATGACAGAAAGGAACAGAAAATCAAGTTATAAAAGGAATCTGAGAAGAAGGAAAATAATAAGAAAAAAGTTATATTAAAAATGTGACAGACAGGCAGACAGAAAAGGAGGGGCTTGAAGAAGATATGACAGAGAAATGGGAAAAGTGGGAATGAAAAGAAGATTGTGAGGGAATAAAGAGAGGAAGGAATGGAAAGGAAGGGATGAGAGAAGGATGGAATATGTATGAAGCAGGTGACTGATGCCAGGAAGGAGGGCGGAGGGGATGGAGGGAAGAAGGGAGAGCGTAGGTAAGGAGGGGGAGGGAGGGGCAGTAAGGTAAAGAATGAGAAAAGGAAGTGTGTGTGTGTGTGTGTGTGTGTGTGTGTGTGTGTGTGTTAGCAAGTAATAGAGACCGAGAGAAAGGATAACTCTAGGTTAGGAAAGGAAGCGAAATGAGTAAAGAAGCGGAAGGGGAAGGGAAAAAAATGCACACAGTATAAAGAGAACGAAGGTAGGAATGGATGGAATAGAGGAATGAGGGAAAAGGATTGAGAAAAAGTGGATGATGTGTGAGTAAAGTGGGAGTAAAAAAAGTGGGGAGAGGACGGGATGACGGAGGAGGGGGAGGAGGAGGAGGTAAATGCCGAGATGGAGAGGGAGTTAGGAAGGAGGAGTAAGAGAGGCTGGGGAAAGTGGAGAGAGGTGGAGGAATGAAGTAAGTAGAGAAAGGAACAAGTTAACAGGCTAGAGGAGTGATACAGGAGGAGGAGAAGGGAAAGAGGGAACTGAAATGGGAGACGGGAGTGAAATTAATGGAGGAAGTGGGGCGGAGGGTGAAGAGGGAAGAGAGAGAGAGAGAAGTGAAAGGACAAAGGCCGAACTGTAAAGAAGAGAGCAGGGTGAAGAGAAGGGAGAAAAGGAGAGTGGGGAGAGGAGAGATGGATAAAGTGAAAGGAGAATGAGGAACGGACGAAGGAAGTTAGTATGAAGTGAAGGCAGATCGAAAGAGAAGTTTGTAATGTAAAGGGTGAGTGGATGGCGAGAGGTGGGCATGGGCACTCAGTCGGCTGCATCCCTCCGCCTTGCTCTAGATTTATATTGTTAGTTTTTTCTTGCTACCTCCAGTCGATTTTATTCAACATAATCAGAATATCTTGTAGTAAAAGAGTTAATTCAGTCTGTACGAAACACATGCCATTTCGAAAACTCTACAAAGAAGCGACTAGCAACGCCCCCCAAATCAAAGGGTTCGTTCTTGGACTGAAGGGGTTAATTGTACGATTATGGTCTTGTTCTTGTATCCATTTCCTTCTAAATTTTTTTCACTTCGTCTCAGGGACTTCGTCAAAATTTTTCACCAAGATCCATTACTTTTTGTAGTGTGTGGTGGGCAGATAAGCGGACTGGAAAATAAAACATACGTACATACAGTACTTGCGCGCGCACACACACACACACACACACACACACACACACACACACACACACACACACACACACACACACACACACACACAGTACAGATGGACAGATCGGGATGAAAACAAACTTCCATCAAAGAAGGAAGAGGGAGAAGGGGAGGGGAGAGATAGAAAAGACAAAAGAGCAGAAAAAGAGTGAGGAAAGAAAAGATGAAGACATGACGAGAGAGGGTGGGAGGAGAGTAAAGAGAGAAAGAGAGAGAGGAGAAAGTGCAGGAGGAGGAGAGGAGAGAGGGAAGCAGTGACAGAGGGAAGGATGAAAGGGGGCTGGAGAAGGGAGGAGAGGGGAAAGTAAAATAAAGGGGGTAGGGAAGAGGGGAGGATGGAGGGAATGGAAGGGACGGAGAGAGAGAGAGAGAGAGAAACTTTTTGGTCGTGTTCCAAATTTGGCAAGTGAGGCACAGACATTCACCCCAGCCAGACTCCTTGCTGCTCTCTTTCTCTCTCTCTCTCTCTCTCTCTCTCTCTCTCTCTCCTGAAAATAGTGATCAGGAGCATTCGAGAGAGAGAGAGAGGGGGGGGGGGACAATTACCCTCCCATCTTCTGTCTCCTTTTCACCTGTTTCTGCCTGGCCGGTGAATTTGTTTATTATAGTTGTGCACCCTAATTAACCACACCTGCCTCGCCATTCACCTGTCACTGTAAACACGGAGAGATGATGACTGTAAATGAAAGAGAGAGAGAGAAAGAAACATCCATTTCTCCAATCAATCTTTCACCGTTTCGCCACCTTCTTTCCACCTGTTCTACCTGGCCGCGTGTTTGTTTACCTGTGGACCGGTAATCCACAACACCTGTCCTGCCATTCACCCACCACTGTAAACACGACCAGGTGATGGGGTGTAAATGGGAGTAGTGGCCCACATAAACACTGAGGGGCCCGTGAATGACTGGGTGGTGGAGGACGAGGGATGAATGGGAAGTGAACCGTGTGTGTGTGTGTGTGTGTGTGTGTGTGTGTGTGTGTGTGTGTGTGTGTGTGTGTGTGTTTTCCCTTTGCTCTGATGTCTTTACGTAATACCTCACGCCGTATCTTCTTCAGTCTGCCCCTTGCCACTCTCACTACACTATTTATATCCACAGTCCTTCTTTCCCTGTTGACATTCTCTCCATATGTGCCAATCATCTCATTCGTGTCCTTAACATTCTGGCACTGAGGCATTTTATACTCTATAGTTCCCGCAGTGCCAACCAAGCTGACCCTCAAGTGGAAATGGTACTCGTCTATTTCAACTCTCTCTCTCTCTCTCTCTCACACACACACACACACACACACACACACACACACACACACACACACACACACACACACACACACACACACACACACACACACACACACACACACACACACACACACACACACACACACACACACACACCTTTCGCTTCATAATTGGGACGGATATATATCGCTTCATTACGGTGACGGCGTCTACATTTGTATTCTTGAAACTTCCAGATGATTCGAGTTAATTGAAGACAGACCTCTTGTAATTAGTGGAGCTAATTAATGCACAGATTGACCCCCCCTCCTCGGTCAAAAAGTCTCTCAGAAGCTAAGTAAAATCGTCTGTTGATTGCAAGAATGAAATATGATATGAACGAAATAAGGAGGTTAATGTATGGTTAGGAAAGAGGGAATGGTGAATGGATGTAAGTGGATAATTTAAGACTGTAGGTTAGTGTGATTAGAAGTTAAGAATGGAAGGCTAATTTGTCCGTCTGTGATTAATGAACTTTGGGTTAACGTCGAGGAATAAAGGGTATAAAGTTGCTTAGGTGATTAGTGTATGTTTTAATGATAAGAACAGAACGATGAATGAACCTGGTCGTTTCGTGAAAGTAAGTTTGATGAGTATTACCTGAGTATAGTAGTTTAGCTCCCTTCAATTGGGCGATAGTTTTTTTCTTTCTACCTCCAGACGATTTTATTCAGCTTTGGTGTGGTTTTAACATGGAGGGGTTAGATGCAGCCTTCATTTACTCGTTCTCTACCTGGGGGCTGTACTAAAATTAATAAAGTTTAGAAATGCCAATAATCGAAAAATTAAAATCGTCATTGGGTTGAAAGGGTAAGAGTGAATGATGATTGCAGTGGGGTATTTCTCACGGCTGGTAGGTGTCGGTAAGTTTGATGACTGAATTGTAAATGGTAACGTGGGTAACTTTTCGATCGGTTCCTTGGCATGTAGACGTCTTTTTAATAGTTTATTGCTCCTCTTCGTAATCGAGGTCAGCATCTTAGAGCCCTGATAGTGACTGTAGTTTTTTCACCGTAACTTGACCAATATTTTCGCTCTTTTGTGGCTTATTTTACGTAGCTCGGTGGCAGACCAGTATAATGCTACGGCACTATGCCCTTTCCATAGCACTTCTTTGTGACCTGCATCATATTTTGGTGTTAATCTGTTGTTACAACTGAGCATTCAAGATTGAGATATGGCAGTTTTGGAACAAGTTGGATTAAAAAAGAGAGTAGTATAACGAAGGGCAAGAGTTGATCCTCCCAGATCAAGACGATTCTCCGAAGCTAAATAAATCTTGTGTCATTAGCAGGAATAAAATATAAAATCCCTCCTCTCTGTTAGGGGATTTTATTGGTTTCACATCACGAGAGATCTTGCTGGGGTTAATAAGAGGGTTTAGTGGCAGCATGCAGGGTCGAGGGAGAGAGAGAGAGAGAGAGAGAGAACCATCACAGAAAAGTTTAATGGAAGTCTTTTGGTACCTTTAAGTAAGAGACGTCCTTTTTTTAGTATAAGGAAATCAAAGATAAGTACAGTAAAAAACGGGGGGTTGTCATTGTACTGAAGATTTTAAAGAAGTAAAGGAATGATATGTAGATTTTCTGTGTGTGTGTGTGTGTGTGTGTGTGTGTGTGTGTGTGTGTAAATTTGGCAGACCTAGGTGTAGATGTTGGATTTGGAAGCTAATTAAACCAGTAGTGTAGACAGGTGTATGGTGAGAGAGAGAGAGAGAGAGAGAGAGAGAGAATAACGGATTAGGATGCTTGGAATAAAAACAGAGAGAGAGAGAGAAAATAATGGAGTATGATACTGAACTTTGAATTAAAAACGGATGGGAATAGATAGATGGATGGATAGATGGATAGATTAAAAGGTAGGTAAGTAGGTAGGTGAGTAGGTAGGTAGGTAGATAAGTACGTGCAGGCATGTAGGAAGAGAGAGAGAGAGAGAGAGAGGCTAAGGTAAAGGTTAGACGTGCATTATTTACCTCCCTATCTAGTCCACCTCGCCACTGAACCCCCACCTTGTGCAGGGGTAGGTAGGTAGGTGGGTGGATAGGTAGGTAGAGAGGTAGATAGATAGGCAGGTAGGTAGATGGTGGGTGGGTGGGTAGGTAGGTAGGTAGGCAGGTAGGTAGCTGGCTGGGTGGGTTGATAGGTTGGCAAGCGGGTAGGTAGGTAGGTAGGTGGGTTGGTTGGTAGGTAAGTAGATAGGTAGGTAGGTAAATATGTAGTTATATAAATGTGTTGTTTGACAGATGCGTGGATAGGAAAGTAAATAAGTGAGTTTGCTTCGTAAGTAGATTTGGAGGTTGGTAGGTAAATGTACACGTAAGTAAGTAGGTAAGTAAATTGGTTGTTTGACAAGTGAGTGGATAGGAAATGGGTAGGTGGGTTGAGTGGTAAAAACATAAAAGTTGATAGGTAGGTAGGTATTTGGATGTATGGGGGGTAGGTAAGTGGGTAGGATAATTGGTTGGTAGGTGGGTAGGTAGGCAGTTAGGTAAGTGTGCATAGGGAAGGTGGGTTGGTTGAGAAGTGGGCAGAATTGGTAAGAAGGGTGGATGAGTGGGCATAGGAAGATGGGCAAGTGGGTAGATAGGTTGGTAGGTAAGTTAATAGGAAGGTAGATGGATAAGTTAGTGAATAGTTAGGATGCTGGTATGTAGGTAGGTAGGATAGGGAGGAAGGTAGGTTTGTTAGGGAAGTTTGTTAGGAAAGTAGGTTTGTCAGGTAGGTTGTCTGGTGGATAGATAGACAGGCAGGTGTTTTGGAACTTTAAAGATAGATGGATAGATTTTTGGATTAACGGAGTACAAGGATGGATAGTTGGCTAATCAGATGTTAAGTTAGCAGTTATATGGCTTGATAGATTGATTGATAGATAAATAGATAGATAGATACGTAGATAGAATGGTTGACTGGTTTAAATCACTGGGCCTTTTATAAGAAAATGGCTGGAGTCTGCACGAGAGAGAGAGAGAGAGAGAGAGAGAGAGAGAGAGAGAGAGAGAGAGAGAGAGAGAGAGAGAGAGAGAGAGAGAGAGAGAGAGAGAGAAAATGGAGAAATGAATTCCCCGAGCTAGGCAACTAAGGCCATATAGCCCCGCTGGGGTTACAGGAGGGAGCTACTCGTATCCCTCCCGGCAACGGTAGCCCTGGCTAGGCTCGAACTTGCGACCTCCCGATCACAAACTCAGCGCGCTACAGAGAGAGAGAGAGGGAGAGATTTAGTTCAGAAGAATTTGTAGTGATTATTCAACCCTCATATTAGTTGCTCCCATTCCTATATTTTTCAGCTAAGGCCAGACGATTTTATTCAGCTAAGAGGCAGTATATGAGCCTGAGAGTGTTAATACTAGCACCATTAACCCTCTGATGGTGTAGTCAACTCTGGTATTCTGTTCCAGTTAAAGCCATGCGATTGTATTTAGATAAGAGTGTGTCATAGGAGCGTGAGTGTTGACCTAGAATGAAAGTGAAGTGAGGCAAGGAAAAGCAAGTGAATGGAAAAGGTTGGAAAGTTCAGATTGAAATGCTTAGTTCTGTCCCCCCCCATTCTCTCTCTCTCTCTCTCTCTCTCTCTCACTCACTCACACACACACACACACACACACACACACACACACACACACATATATATATATATATATATTATATATATATATATATATATATATATAATTTACAGTACTATTAATTTCATTTATTTCATATTCTTCCCGTTTTTCCACATGCTTACCTCTCCTCCCACATATTTCTTACCATAGATACTGTAGGCTATCCAACCACCTTCCACTGTCCAATCCCTCCCCTCCTCTTCCCCCTCCTCCTACCCACCTCCAGCTTCTCCCCACCTCTCCTTCCTCAAGACCCTCTATACATCACCCCTGAGAATAGTTGTATGGGGAGGGAAGGGGAGAGGGAGAGGAAAAGGGAAGGAATAAATACTGCCACAAGGGATACGTTGCCTCTCCCCTCTCTTCCATCATTCCCTTCCCTTCCCGTCCCTTCCTCTCCTTTCCTTTCCTCTCCTTTCCTTTCCTTTCCATTCCTTCCTTTCCCCCTCCCTTCCCTTGATTTTCCATCCCTTCCCTTCCCGTCCCTTCCCTTCCCTTCCCTTCCCTTCCCTTCCCTTCCCTTCCCTTCCCTGTAGCCCTTCTCATCACTTACAGTAAGTTTCCTCCCTTTTCCCTTCCATTTCTTCCCCGTCCTCTCCCCTGCCCATTTGCACTCACGCATTTCCTTCTTTCCCTTCTCTCCCCTCATGTCTCTCATTATCCCCCGTATCCCTCCCCATCACTTCCTCATTTTCCTCCTCCCCTTCTCACCCTCCCCTCCCCTTCCCTCCCTCTTCCCTTCCTTTCCCTTCCCTCCATACCGCCGCAATATTGAGGGGTGTGGAGATGGAGGAAGACGAAAGAGGAAGTGCTGGCGCCACCAGAATATAATTGCATCCCTCCCCTACTCCTCCCTTGTCTTTATCTCTCTCCTAATTTCTCCTCCTCCCCCCTTTTTCTCTCCCATACACTCAGTCATCGCCCTTTTGTCTTCCGATTTCTCCTCCCTTTATTCATTTCCTTTCCTTCCCTCGTCCTTATCCCTCTTTTTCCTTCCTCTCTCCCCTGCTACCTTCTTCTTCATCTTTCCTTTGCTTTCCCCAGCCTTGCCCTCCCTAGCCCTCGTTTCTCCCCCCACCCAACCTTTTCCCCATACTCTCGTCTCCCCCTCCCATCCTTTCCACACCACTCCTTGCACTCATTTCCCCCTCCTGTCCCCTCACCCCTTCCATCCTCCTCCTTCCATCCCACACACATCCCGCTGTCAAACCACTCCTTTCCATCACCATCGCCATTGTTACCGCAGCCCTGTAAGCACATTCCATTTTTCGTGACCTGTTTATCCCTGCCTCGTAACCATGTCAATGGGGCCGTCTTGCACTGACTTGGGAAATCACACATAAATTGGAAAGGTGTGTGGTCGAGGTAGGGATATAACTATTTATTTATTTATTTTACTTTACATTATCTGTTATTTATTTATATGTTTTGCATGTTAAAGTGTTCTAAAAGTTTTCAATCCAAATCGTCTCTTGGTACTGTACTGTGTGTAGATGTTTAGATAATAATTAAGTTTCCATAAGTAGACATTTTATAGGACCATATGCTCCTGTAGGACAGCCAGAATCATAGAGAATAAAGGTAATGAGTAGCCTTCCAAGTCCACGATACCTGTTATCTTTAGGGCGAATGGAAAGTACCGTATCATTTTTAGCTGAAGTCTTGAAGTTCTACAGTTTTCAGCATGATTACCACCATTCCGTAACGTAACAATATATTAACCATACCTTGTTACCACCATTCTGTCGCTAAGAAAAGTATTACCCAGCCTAGTCTTTCACATTAACCAGCTTAGTCTTGGTTGCCACTCTCCCATCCACTGGCACCCATTATCACCAATTTGCGGTACCTGGATACATAGTGCTCTAGTGACGTTCGACATTGGAGGCCTGTGAGAATCTTCCCCCAACGACTTATTTTGCTTAGTACATCCTGATACACTCTTGAAGAAAAAAAGCAAAACATTAAAAACAGGTCTTCCTAATGTCAGCATCGATTGTATCATTAACATAAAGTACTAAAGAAAATTAAATTGTAAAATGCAGTCTATTTCGATGCGGTAAAAGAGGCGTTGCAGCGAGAATATTATGGTGTCACAGCCTTCGCTACCACCACTACCAACTCCATTATTTCCAACACCACTATCATCATCACTAACACCAACACCATTGCTGATTCCACCGCCACCCACCACCACCGGTAGTTGCTACCTGTAATGAAAATAGCAGAGAGAGAGAGAGAGAGAGAGAGAGAGAGAGAGAGAGAGAGAGAACTAGATACCGTACGTATTTTACCTAGGGTACATAATCTGTATTGCAATTTTGTGGATTTATCTATACTTATATGAGAAAGAGGAAATGCAGAAAAAGAAAAATGCGAGAGAGGAAGAAAGCAAAAGAGTAGAGAGAGGGGGGGAGGGGGGGAAGGAGTGTGGAAGTGAGAAGGGGCTGGGAGAGGCGAGCTGATAAGACCGGGTGCGCCAGAAAGGGACTGAAATAACTTATGATTAGGGAGAGGAAGATACGGCACAGGAGAGGAGAGGAGACCACGGAAATACAGAATCCTAGGGAGAAAATGTCGGAGAATTACTTTACCTCATGTGAAACCTAATTTTGTTTTATTCTGAAGCGATTTGTAGGTTTTCAATTCCGCTGCTGAGAATGGGGGAGGATACTTTTTTTTTCCTTTAAGCCGTGTCTGTTTGTCTGTCTTATTTTTCATCATCATTCTAATCTTTTATTCCAGGCCAAAGGGTGGTGAAATAGTATCCAGAAGCAAGGAAAAAGAAAGTAGGAAAGTGGTAGGACTCCTGTATCAACAGCATGCGTAGGGAAATATGATACTCTAATCGCTCACATAAAATACGAGCCTCAAGAATCCTGACTCCACCTTACATACCTTATTACAGAAAAGGTAACAGTTTCAGCAGCATGAAGATTTTTATGGATTGTACTACATGCCGTGGTTTTGAAATGGTTTAGTCTAGTTAGAAGTACATGAGAGGACAAGAGTTTCTTCCTTCATACACTATATAATTTAAAAAAACTACCGGTAATTTGAATTATATGCAACTACCAACTCTGATGACGTAACCCATTCAATCAGTTGACAACGTTTTTTATATAGTCTTGCTTATAACGTACGATATTATTTAGTTTGGGAGAGTCTCCTAATTAGTTAAGGCTGCATCTAACCTTTCCACCTTGAAAAGTCTCTCCAAAGCTAGTTAAAAGCGACAGAAAATAGTAAGACCTTGATATAAGGTATTTTGATAGAGCTGAAAAGGTAAATTGACCCCAGATTGGTGTACTCAGTTTTTGCCTCTTGGGATGCCCTGTACAGATAGTAATCGAAGTTCTCGGAGAGATTATGCAGAGAAACGAGGACTTTTTTCTTTTCTCTGGATAATATTGTTGGAGTCAGTATGAAAGTGTTTGTTCTGTATTATTTATTTCACCGTCTGAGTTTCTGCAGTATTGTATTGTATTTCTGTTTTACTGATGTGACGAATTTTCCTTCTCCAACTTTTCCTTTATCTTCCGTTCCTTTCATTGTCTGACATCATCTTTATGATATTTCTCACTTTCTAGCTCTTATTTTCTCTCTTTTCTTCCCTTTTATGTGATATTTCTCTTTCATCTAGTAATTTATCACCTACCATTTTTTTTCTTACTCATGGTCTCATTCCTACATACATACATAAGTACAGTATAGGGTGTATATAGATATATATATATATATATATATATATATATATATATATATATATATATATATATATATTTATAAAATATACTGTATATATTCATTTATTTATTCATTTATTTATACAGGCTATAGCTATATATAGTTGTATGGCGCCTTCTTATATCCTGACTTTTTTTCCATTTTAGACGAGTATCTGGATTCTGCCTGTCATTTGCCTTATTTGACAGCATTCAGCATTTGTGTGTGTGTGTGTGTGTGTGTGTGTGTGTGTGTGTGAGTTTTATCTGCGGACAGAGACAGAGATTCATAGATACATATTAAACCGTAGATGTCAGTCTATTTATCTATATCTGTTTGGATCATCTAAGGGAAATCTTATCAGTTTACCCCTTTAGTCCAGTAGGTTTTATTTATTTATTTTTTTAGCTTCTTGCTTCCTGCAAACGTTTTGTATTTAGTTATAAAGAACGTCCGATAGCTAAGGATATAATGAAGACTATAATTACCTGATTCCCTGAACTAGAAAAGTCTCTCTCTAAAGATGAATAGGCTCCTCTGGTGGTAGTCTTACTATATATAGAATGTGTAGTTGGTGTGAAGTGGTTAACCAGGATATTTTTTTTTTTTAATTCAGGGTAGTGTCAGACTCTCATTCCTTTTCTGTTCAGCTCTTTAATACAAGAGTTAACCGATACCCCCAGTCCTTCATAATGTAACAGGTAAGCTCTGGAACTGTCTTCCTCTACTGCCTATGACCTCCAGTGTTTTAAACGCAGTGTGTCCAGGCTTCTCGAAATGAACGGATCTTGAATTTGGTTTCCTGTTATTTTGTTTTTTATTTTTTACTGGGGGGAACAATCGTGCAGGCTTCTGGCGTTTGGTTCCTTCATCCTTGCATTAAAAAAAAAAAAAAAATTAGGATGGTGGTAACAGTCAGAAGATGGGAAAGTAACGAGTAACCTTTTGGCCGCTAGTGACGCACGAGTGTGTTGAATTGAGGTTATCAGGACGATTTTCTTCTGTTGGGGTAATCGAAACAGTCTAAGGAGTACGTTGAAAAAAAAAAAGTTCGAAGAAAAGCCTTGACTCTATAAAGATATTATCACCTTTATCATCATCGTGGCAATTCGCATCATCGCCATCATCATCATCATCATCATCATCATCATCGTTGTGGTACTTATTGTCGTTGTCTTTATCTTCTTTCACGCCAGTCCAAGGGGTGGTAGGAATCCAGGAACAGAAACTGGAAGCACAAAAATGAAGATCTATCAGCATTGTACGTACCTAGTAAAATGGGTCACATATCCATTCACACATCAGGCCTTCGACATTCTTGCCTCAGTCTCGTAGGCCAAACGATGCACACAAAATATGAAAACCTGCCTCTCGCCTTCTGAGTGACGTTAAAGGAGTGGCGATAATAATAATAATAATAATAATAATAATTAATAATAAACAAACTGCTCATAAAGGTGATGATGATGATGAGAATGAGTGTGATGATGATGATGAGAATGGGTGTAATGATAATGATGATGATGATGATGATGATGATGATGATGATGATGATGATGATGAGGAGGAGGAGGAGGATAAAAAACTTGAGTATGTAGCTCAAGGTCGAGAGTCTGCAATCTCCATATGCTCTTTACGTCTATGTCGATGTCAGGGCAGTCTTTACACACACACACACACACACACACACACACACACACACACACACACACACACACACACACACACACACGGATCTTACTACACAACACTGCATACCGATCCCATAACACACACACACACACACACACACACGGATCTTACTACACAACACTGCATACCGATCCCATAACACACACACACACACACACACACACACACGGATCTTACTACACAACACTGCATACCGATCCCATAACACACACACACACACACACACACACACACGGATCTTACTACACAACACTGCATACCGATCCCATCACACACACACACACACACACACACACACACACACACACACACACACACACACAGGGGGATCTTACTACACAACACTGCATACCGATCCCATCACACACACACACACACACACACACACACACACACACACACACACACACACACACACACACACACACGAACCATTATAACATTGTCGTAATTCTTGTGGGGTAGAGTTGATGGTGCGACCTTGTGATGTTCAGTAATTCTCTCTCTCTCTCTCTCTCTCTCTCTCTCTCTCTCATATGCTCATATGATACCATTGAGTAGCTGTGTGTGTGTGTGTGTGTGTGTGTGTGTGTGTTTGAGGTAGACTTTATTATAGTATGTGTGTGTGTGTGTGTGTGTGTGTGTGAAGTAGACTTTATTTGTGTGTGTGTGTGTGTGTGTGTGTGTGTGTGTGTGTGTGTGTGTGTGTGTGTGTGTGTGTGGATATTTGAGTGTATGTATTTTTATGTGCATATGTGTGTTTGGATCTGAGTTTGTTTACACCAATATTTTTGTGTGCATTGTTCATGTGTCTGTCGGGGGTGTACTTGAGTGTATGTTTATGTGTATGTTATGTATGTGTACTGTGTATATATATGTATGTATGTATGTGGGTCAGTATGGGGTGGGTGGCATAACGGTGGTGTGGCACTCGTGATTGGCAGGGCAGGACGGTGCCAATGACAGGAGGGGCAGTGCCAACCCTCTGTACTGCCACTAGGTTGACGTTGGTGTAGGATGGAGGTCAAGAATGGCGTTTGTAGGGAGCATAGTAATTTGAGTAGTGAAACTTTATATTTTTCTGTACTTTTCCCTCCGTAATTATTTATATCTTAGTATGTCTTCCCGTTTACACAGAAATGTGCCAGTACTTAATTATAGTATGGCTGTTATATGAAGGACTGGTCTGATGGTAGTAATGGGGGATTGGAATTGTCGATAGGAATTGTGGAAGCTAGAAAAATGAACTGATTAACTTCACTGATAAGTATAGTACCGGTATGTTTTAGGGCGGCCATACTCTTGATTGAAGTACGGAGTTAACAATGAACAGTAACGAGTTCACGCTTAAAATGATCATAATTACTGTAAGACGGATAGGGAAATTACTTAAAACAGTCACTTATGTACACAGGTGCACAACAAAACGGTAATTGTATGTCTTGTAACTATCTCTGCCATAATTGTATTTGCAAAATGATGACTACTTATAACTTAACTGGAACTCTAAATAAATGGAGAATATTTTAAGGATCGTCCTTTTTCCTCCCTTAAAAGGTGTATTTCACTTTAACGGAAAATGAAGTATCCTCCTGCTCTTCCTCCTTCTCCTCCTCCTCCTCCTCCTCGAAAATATACATAATTCAAGTCTTCATTCATCACTAATCATGTACCATTGACATTGCATTTGTTTCCAGTAAATTTCAACATTCACAGTTACAGATTTCATTAAAATAAAAAGATCGTATTGACTCTTGGAATATAAATGAGGCGTGTGTATATATATCTCTGTCGGATGTCACCACTCATTTTTCCTTCCATCCTTTGAAGCTCGTCTACACACACACACACACACACACACACACACACACACACACACACACACACACACACACACACACACACACACACACACACACACTCCATTCCATACTTTCCAGTCCACCTTCTTCTCCTTATCATTCTTCATCATTCTCCCTTCCATCAATTTTTCATTCATCTTTTGGTCCTCCTTTCATTCTTGTCTCAGGCTTCCTTTCAGTACACTTCCTCACTTAATCTTTCACGCTCTTCTGTATGCGTTCCATAAATTTTCATACCACCTTTTTTCCAATTATATCGTTCATCTTCCTCCCAGTCCAATTCGCACAAATACCGGTAATGATGAAGGTGTGAGTAGGTTCCGGAAACGCGAGAACAAATGCGGAAGTAGAGGAACCTGACGATTTATGCTCTCCTTGATCAAAAAGCACACCTGTGATTGAGGTTGACGACAGGTGAGACGCTTGATTGATTTACCTGTATTTTATGTCTTCGTTACCCCTTTCTTTGCTGTGGATACTTTTTTTTTTTTTCTGTACGATGATGTTGGGGTGAGGAAAATAAAAATAGAAAGGATTGAAAATGATATGAACTACAGTATTTCGGTATAACGTCTTTGTTGCTCCGGTCTTAGTAACCTGTTCCATCCTATCCTAGTGACTTTGAGGATTTTTTTTCCCTTCAGTTTTGTGTTCTTTGGTTCTCGTACTCCTTCTGACGTAACGTACCACTGTATTTCTCTCTCTCTCTCTCTCTCTCTCTCTCTCTCTCTCTCTCTCTCTCTCTCTCTCTCTCTTATTGTACTTAAAGAATAGCATTAATCTGAAGACGAACCATTAAGTCTGGTAGCCCTACATATCTAAATTTTCTTCCCTAACGGACATGACTCACCTACTCCATTTTTCTTTCGTTTTCCTCTGACATTTTTTCTGTCTCCTTTTTCTTTTATCTTCCATCTTCTCTCTTTTCATCTCCTACTTTTTTCCCAAATTTATTCGTCACATTCGTCATCTCCATCCAGGTTTGGGTAGCGAGGTGTCCATATTTTTGCCTGTACCCTGAGCCGGGGGACGTGAGAGAGAGAGAGAGAGAGAAAACAAAGGAAGGAAAGGCGAACAAGAAAGATAAGCGATATTTTGAAAGAAATATGCCAAAACGAAAAATATTGGGGAGGAAGAGGAGGGCAGACACAGATATAATGGAGAAAGGAGGAAGGAAGAGAGGAAGGAACAGGAAGGTAAGAAGGAAGGAGGAAGGTGAAAGGGTGGAAAAGGAAGAATGAAGGAAGAAAATGATGGGAAGGAGGAAAGAGGAAGGCGAAAAGAGATACGGAGGCGAGGAGGAGGAAAGAAGAGGAAGGATCAAAGAGAAGGGGCTGTTAAAGGAAAGAAGGAAGGACAGAAGGTAAAAAGCAATAAAATTAATGTAGCGAAAGGAAGGAATAGGGGAGAGGAGAGATGGTATAGGATAGAAGAGAGGAGAAGGAGAAAGATGAGTAAGGAGAAAGGAGGAAAATGATGTAAGATGGAAGAGATGAGAAAGGAGAAAGAAATGGAAGATGGAGGAGAGGGAAGAGGATGTAGGAACTGATAAAAGGAAGAAACTGGAGAGGGTGAAGGAAATGGAACTAACAAGAGGAATGAAGTTGCAAAAGGGGAAGGGAAATTAAAAAAGATGAAAGAAGTAAATAGGAAGGAGGAGAGAGAGGAAAAAACATGAAGGAAGGAAGAGAAGAAAAGAAAGAAAGAAAGAAAAATGAGGAAAAAAGGCGAAAAAGATGGAGGAAGTGTAGAAAAAATACCAAAGGGATGAGTACAAGAAAGTGAGGAAGACAAGGGAAGCAGTAAGAATTGAATAAAAAGAAAAGAAGAAGAAATGAATAAAAAAAGAGAGGGAGAGAGAGAGGGGGAAGGAGGAAACAAGGAGAAATAATGAAAAGAGAGGAAAGAAAGATGAGTAAGTAAAAGAAAGAGTAAGGAAAGAGAGGGAAAGAAGAAAGAGGAGGGGAAGAGGAAGAGGAGTATGGGGTCGAGAGTTATGAGAAAAAGGAACGGAAGATAAAAATGTGATGGTAGTGGCGGCGGCAGACTGGGGGCTACCACTGTGATGTTGGTAGTTGTGGTGGTGGCGGCAGACTGGGGGCTACCAATCTAATGCTGGTGGTTGTGGTAGGATTGGTTGGTATGGTGGTTGTGGCAGACTGGGGGCTACCACTGTAATGCTGGTAGTTGTGGTGGTGGTTTTGGTAGGGGTGGTTGGTGTGGTGGTGGTGGTGGCAGACTGGGAGCTACCACTGTAATGTTGGTAGTTGTGGTAGTGATGTTGGTAGTTGTGGTAATGGTGGTGGTTGTGGTGGTAATGGTGGTGGTTGTGGTAGGGTTGGTTGGTGTGGTGGTTGTGGTGGTGGTGGCGACGGCAGACTTGGAACTACCACTGTAATGCTGGTAGTTGTGGTAGTGGTGTTGGTAGTTGTGGTAATGGTGGTGGTTGTGATTGTGGTAGGGGTGGTTGGTGTGGTGGTGGTGGGGGTGGCAGACTTGAAACTACCACTGTAATGTTGGTAGTTGTGGTAGTGGTGGTGGTTGTAATCGGGTCATGTTGTGGTAGTTGTAACAGGTGTGTGCTGTGGTGATGACAAGGATTGCAGGTGATAAAAAGATATGTTGTGAAAATTGTGGTAGGGACGCTTTGTGGTAGGTGTAGTAGGAAAGTGTGCTGTGATGGTTGTATTGTCACGTGGTTAGGATCGCATGTTGTGGTAGTGATAGTAGTGGTAGCGGTTGTGTCAGTTGTAGTAGCGGTGGTGTTAGCTGTGGTTATGGTGGTAGTGGTAGTGGTTGTGGTAGTTGTGGTAGGGGGCAAGACATATGTTGTGGTAATAGCGGGAATGACGTGGTGTAAGAAAGATTATTGCTCCTATCTTTTGCTATAACCGATGGATGAGGGTATGTTTATTTCTTGCATTCTCTCCTTCCCTCCTTCCTTACATAATGCCCCATTTTTCCCTTCCTTTCTTACATCTTTTCCTCCTCTTTACATTTCCTCCCTGTCTCCTCCTCTCCATTTTCCCTCTTCCCTCTTCCTCCTTCTCCTCCTTAAACAGCTATCCTTCCATCCATCCTTCCCCTTCTTCTCCCATCCTTCCTTTCCTCCTTCTCTGTCTGCCATACATTTATTTTCCTTTTTTCCTCCGTCCTTCCCTACTTCTTTTCCTGTAGCGTCCTTTCCATTTTTTATTCCCATCTTTTTTCCAAGCATCCATCCATCTACCTTTCCTCACTCATTTATTTATCTTTCCTTCCTTCTTCATTCCCTCCATCCACATTTTCTCTTCCCTTCTTAACCACCTTCCCTGTTTCCGTTTTTTTTTTTCTTTCTCACTCCCTTCTTCCCTGCTTACTGCCTACCCACATTTTTCCTTCCTTTCGTCCCTTCATCCACTTTCTTCCTTACTTCATCTCTGTTTTCTCTTTTCGGCTTCTGTCCCTCCTGCCCTCAATCTCCTTCCTTCAGTCTTCCTCCATACCTTCCACTTTCCTTTTTCCCCCTCCCCACCATCCCTTCTCCATTCATTCACCCTTCCCTCCAACCCTCATAAATTCATTGTTATTTTTTCTCCTTCCTCCTCATTCCAAGTCATTTATATCTCTTTCATGACCTTCCAGCTCCGTTTTATATCTCGCATGCCTTCTTCATGACCTCTCGCGGTTTTTATCTTTAATAATTCTACGGCCATTTTACGCCTCATTTCCCTAACCCAGTCACACACTTACGCAGCTCATATTTTTTTCTTTTTTTTGCCTTCCAGAGACTTATTTTCTTTTCATTTGTATACTCTAACTCACAGTCTGTCTATCCATCTATCTGTCTGGCTACCTGTCTGTCTATCTTTCTATCTCTAGCTGTAACAGTTGCCCCCAGGTGGATAGTCCAGGCTACCGAAAAAGCGAAGAGCCAGGACAGAAATAACTTTATGATGGCACTTGTATGGACGTGGACTTGTGCCCCATTACTGTCTCTTTTATCTTTATTTTCTCTTTCTCCTCCTTCCCACTCTTTTTTTTTTTTTTTTCCCATGTTCCCTCTTTTTTTTCCGTCTCGTTCCTCCTCTTTCCCCCTCCTCGTTTTCGTTTGGCATTCCTCTCTTTTTCCTTTCCTCTCCCATTCACCATTCCGTCTCCCCACTCTGTTCCCCTCTTTTCATTTTCCCTCTACTTACCTTTTCCTTCTCTCCTCTTGCACTCGTATTTCCTGCTCTCCTTCTACCTTCCTTTCCCCTCTATTCTCTCTCTCCTCTTCTTTCCAGTCCCCTCTCCCCGGTTACCGTCTCCCCACTCCCCTCTCTCCTTCTCCCCATCTCCCCAGTCCCTCGTAAAGCGGACGTAGAAGTAGCCTCAGGTAGGTAAGCCGGGTAACTCAGAAGAGGACGGGGCAGGACAGAAATAGCTTTATGAGGGCACCTGTATCTCTCTCTCTCTCTCTCACACACACACACACACACACACACACACACACACACACACACACACACACACACACACACACACACACAATTATCTCGTGTGTGTCTTTGTCTGTCTTACCTCTATATCATTATAGCTATATACATAATAGCATCTGTCTGTTTATCAGGTTTTATAGTTATGTCTATACATCTGTGTCTCGTATTTTTGGGGAGAGTGGGAGCATGAATGTGTGTGTGTGTGTGTGTGTGTGTGAGAGAGAGAGAGAGAGAGAGAGAGAGAGAGAGAGAGAGAGAGAGAGAGAGAGGGAGGGAGGGAGAGGGGGTCATACTGGAAATTGAGCTACAAAGGTGATAGGTGATGGATGATGGCGAATGACAGGATGAATAGATAGAAGAAGGATAGATGGAGTGAAAATTGAGACGCCATAATGGTAAGCTTTTAGAGGGGTAGGTTTTTTTTTTTTTTTTTTTTTTTTTTTTGTCTTAAAGAAAATAATATGAATTGTTTTCCTGTAGTTTGTGTATTTGTGGTCGTTAGTGTGTGTGTGTGTGTGTGTGTGTGATATAAAGTGAACCCCCCATTATTTATATTACACCCAGGGGGGGAAAGACGCCAAGCCAATATATAAAAAGGGGCAGTTTACCCCACCCAACCTGGTCACTGGATTTCTCTCAAGGTCAAGGTGTTCCCGTTGGATCGCATTTTCGTGGCCTGCCAACCTCCTTCTCCTTGCCAGTTTTATTTTTATTTTTTTCTTTCAGCGCTTCACGATATTTTCTAGTATGTTTTTGGCAGATTCTATGGGCTTTAAGTAGGGCAGGTGATATGCAATTGAATATTTATGTCCACTTATGGCATCTTAATATTTTCTTCCGAGTTTTTTTTCGATAATCAGAATGTGAAGTATTAAAGTGTTTTTAGTCTCAGTAACTTCTCCAATCTAGGGACGTGTTTCTCTTTCCCCTTTTTTTCATTTGTAACACCTGGCGGTTTTATTTATTTTTATTAAGACGTTCCGCATTGTAGGGAATACGGTAAAATATGTATACTCGGTTAACAAAATAGAGGCGGAATAAAAGCTGAGAAAGAAAGTGATGAGGCATTTTAGAGGAGGTAGGCAGAAAAGGACTGAACATTTGCTGTGAGTCGTAAGGGTGAGGAGAGGACTAGAGGCAAGGTCAGGCTCACCCTTACTAGAAGCTGAAAACTGTAGGGGTGAGGCAGGAGCTAAAGCACGGCATAGAAAGACAGACAGACAGACAGATAGATATGTAGACAGCTTAGAAAGATAGACAGATAGATAAGAAAGAGTTTAGAAAGATAGACAGATAAATAAGTAGACATTTTAGAAAGATAAACACACAGATGAATAGTATACAGTTTAGAAAAATACACAGAGATAGATAAGTAGAGTTGCGAAAGATAGACAGACAGACAGACTGATTCATTAGCAGACAGTTTGATCAAGCGGTGGGGCTCCAACAAATGGTCTCCTAAGCTGACTAAAAGCATAAGACGGTAGCTTCAGCAGTAAATAAAAAGACATCGTTGTGCTGAAGAGTTTGAGGACGCTACTAACTGGCTTGGACATATGCAGGCAGACAGCTAAGTTATGTAATGAGAGAGAGAGAGAGAGAGAGAGATTGCATGCCGGAGTGACGAATTCCTCCCGCCTCCTCCTCCAGCTGTCTCTCTCGTCACTGTCATCCTCTCCATCACATGATCCACCACATTTGTCCATCAGTTCCTCTCTCTCTCTCTCTCTCTCTCTCTCTCTCTCTCTCCTGATAAAAGAAATAAAACAATAAGAAAAAAATACACCAGAGAGAAGAAAAGGAGAAAAGGGAGAGTACAGTAACACCTATTCAACCAAACACTAAACACCTACACACACAAAGTACACCAACACCCCGACGCCAAACAATAGCAGTACTCTGGGTGTAATTGGAGAGGAGCACAGAGACGTCACCTGCTGTCACGGGGTTTTGTGAGAGAGAGAGAGAGAGAGAGAGAGAGAAGTACAGTGTATATGTGAGATGTGCGGGAAGATGAATATGGCAAAAAAAAAGTGAGTATTAACCTGTGATAAATACTGTAGGGGACAAAATTCAAGGCTGGCAAAACACACACACACACACACACACACACACACAAAGTATTACGTCATAGGGTCTAGGGTCTTTTGAATACAGCAATGTTTCCACGCTGCAACATTTGGTGGCACATACCTTCACTTGTCACCACTTGGGAACTATTACGGACCCTCACTATGCAGGGCTGTTCTTGTGATGGCATTAGTGACATTGCTTAATCCCTTCACTGCGATGACGTGTGTTGGAGAGGGACGCCTTCATGTGGTGACACTGATATATCTTTGAACTTCACTGCCTAGTTATACAGACGTCCCTCAGCTCCCTCCTCATCCCCTGGAAGGACGATTCTGGACTGTAGGACGACATGAACCTGCAGTCAATCGGGTTCACGTTTCAGTTGAACCTGGGACTACAGCTACTAATGTTCAGATACAACAACGATGACTGGCTTTGAATTTTTAGGGAAGTTTAGGGAAGACCGTATATATTAAAGGTTTATGTAACTCCTCTGGTTCTTAGAGTTACCGGAATTAAATAAAATGGTTTGGAAGCGGCAAGACGTAAAGTAACAAAATATCATGTGAGTGGAGAGGCTAAGGCAAGTCGTTGGGTGGGTCTGAATAAAGAAGAGCAGTTTTTCTTTTCTATTTTCATTTTTATCTTCTTCTTTACTTTCTGTTCATTATTTTTAAATTAACTTCATGAGCTGTTTCGTCTCTCAGGTGGAATTAGTCCCCTGAGCATACTCTAAGCATGTATCGTCTATAATTAGCACAGCATTTATGAACTGAAAGCTACAATTTAGGCTGAGAATTAAGCACAGTAGTAAACAGAGCTCTTCCACTTCATTAAGGAAAACAAAAGGGCTGGACGGAGAGCAGAGGGAAGACTTAGTGAGCTCCAGTGTCTTCTTTTTACACACACACACAGGGCGACATTCACTTCCTTCTCTTACTTTTTTTCTTTACCAGCAGTCAGTTGTATTTCTGTCACTTTTTTTTTTTTTTTTTTGCCAGAGTTGATTTTTTTCGTTTTACAGTTCCCCCTTTTTTTTAACTCATGCCTTTGCTTTTTATTTTACCACCGTTCACAGTTTTCTACCCGCTTTCATTTTTTTTTTTTTTTTTTTTGCCAACGTCCAATTTTTTTTTTTTCGATTTTTGCAGCGTTAACACATTATTTCTACGAACAGTCATTTCTTTCCTCCTCCAGAATTCATTTTTTTTTTTTTTTAACGTCGGTAATTTTTTTTAAACCTGCTTTCACTTTTTTTTTTTTTTTTTTCCTGCCACCTTTTTTTTCTCTGCTGTCAAAACCACTCAACACAATACATGAACTTTATCAATCCTGGCTTCACTAACAAGCAAAACTATCCTCTCCTTATTCACTGTGTTTTATATTTTTGTCATTTTAGAAACACTTCACGCCATCGCCCCTCCGTCATCTTACTTACATGAGTGGCCGAGGTATAGCCCCCATATTCCGCCTTCCTTGCATGCAATTACCAAACTAATTTCTAAGTGAAGAAATTAGTAGAAAATGGGGCTTCGTGGGGGAATGATTTTTGGTGGCGGGGTCTGTGTGGTGGGGGCAGGGTTGGTGTAGTGGAGAGGAGGTTGGATTGTGTTGGGGGAAGACTGGTAGGGGCTGTAGGGGCGTTGTTCAGGGGCAGGGATGGGCTAGACGGGGGCCCTGGTGAGGCTGACCAAGGGTGTGTTGGATACGGTGGTGCGGGTGGTGGGGACGGTGCTGAGACGCCGCCCCAGCACTCACCCCACCTTATCGTACACAGCCCCCATCAGGCTCACCACAGTCCTTGAACAACGCAACCCAGGCCCCCCTCACCACAGTCCCCACAACCACCTACATATCCAACGCCCTCCCTACTCTACCCACACACCCCGCCCCTCTTACGACCACAGGGCCCCACGACGCCAACCACGTCACTACCGCGTGCATTCCCCCATCCTTGGCCCTGACTACTGCTGGCGAAGAGGACTGGTGTTTTCGTTGGCCCTGACCATCGATGTGACGGGGCAGGATGGGTGTGCAGGGGGGTGAGCAGGTCGAAGCACGATGGACATTTAGTCGAGTCCAAAAATATAGAGCTTAGGCGTCCCCATGAACATAACGAGTGCGATACGGCGCCACTTCGTAGGTGACGCAGCGCCCGAAGGACTTATACCAGTGTCTGCACACCTCCCTGAACAAGGGCCTGCACCGACACTTAGTAGGTTCCTGGCCTGTAGGATCTGTATAGATTCGGCTGTTATATAGGCGTATTGTAAATGGCACAGGAGGCTTCGTGGCGCCTCTTTAGAGGGTGAAATCTGCACATTACTCATAAACGACTTATATATTCCATCCTCTTTGGATTAGGAAATACAGGACAAATAATGAGGCATTATGTGCAGAAAAAATCTTTAAGGAATACTGCTACAAAATCTCCAAAACCGTTTACAATACGAATCAATCTGATTAAGGTTAATGTTGCCCCGCCAGGCTCTGACCACCCACTGACACTCTGACCGTCCGTCTTGTAGGCCTCATAAAGGCAACCCCAGCACACCGACCACCAGACCCAACGAGATAATCAGCCCCGCCACAACCCCAGCAATCTCTGCCCCTGGCCGATCTTTCATAGTGTAGTAGCCCCAGGTAGCTGCATGCACTAGGGCTGGGGAAGGTACCTGTGCACACCGGACTGTGTCAGGCCTGGGAAGGCACGCACCTCTACAACCCTGACTGTGTCAGGGATGGGAAGGTACTTGTGCACCCTGACTGTGTCAGGGCTGGGAAGGTACACGTGCACTCCTGATTGTGTCAGGGCTGGAAGGTACTTGTGCACTCCTGATGTGCCAGGGCTGAGAAGGTTCCTGTGCACCCCTGACAGTGTCAGGCCTGGGAGGGTACCTGTGCACCCCTGACAGTGTCATGGCTGGGGAGATGCCTGTGCACCCCTGACAGGTCAGCCAAAGAAGGTACCTGTGCACCCCTGATTGTGTCAGGGCAGAGACGGTTCCTATGCACCCCTAACTATGTCAGGGCTGTGAAGGTACCTGTGCACACCTGACTGTGTCAGAACTGGGAATGTACCTGCGCACCCCTGACTGTGTCAGGGCTGGGTAGGTGCCTGTGCACCCCTGACTGTGTAAGGGCTTGAAAGGTACTTATGCACCCCTAACTGTGTCAGGGCTGGGAAGGTACCTGTGCACCCTTGACTGTGTCAGGGCTGAGACGGACTGAGGTACCCGTGCACCCCTAACTGTGTCGGCAGGGATGGTTCTTGTGCACCCCTGATTTTCTCAGGGCTGTTGAGGTGCCTGTGCACCCCTGACTGTGTCAGGGCTTGGAAGGTATTTATGCACAAGTAACTGTGTCAGGGCTGGGAAGGTACCAGAGCATCCCTGACTGTGTAAGGAATGGCAGCGTACCTGTGCGGGTTGGGAAGGTACCCATGCTCTGTCAGAGCTAGGATGGTACCTGTGCACCCTGACTGTGTCAGGGCTGGGAAGGTACCTGTACACACCTGATTGTGTCAGGGCTGGGAAGGTACCTGTGCACCCTGATTGTGTCAGGGCTGGGAAGGTACCTGTGCACTCTGATTGTGTCAGGGCTGGGAAGGTACCTGTGCACCCTGATTGTGTCAGGGCTGGGAAGGTACCTGTGCACACCTTATTGTGTCAGGGCTTGTAAGGTACCTATGCACCCCTGACTGTGTCAGGGCTGGGGAGTTGCCTGTGCACCCCTGATTGTGTCAGGGCTGGGAAGGTACTTGTGCACCCCTGACTGTGTTAGGGCTGGGAAGGTACCGTACCTGAGCACCCCTGACTGTGTAAGGAATGGCAGCATACCTGTGCGGGTTGGGAAGGTACCTATGCTCTGTCAGAGCTAGGAAGGTACCTGTGCACCCTGACTGTGTCAGGGCTGGGAAGGCACCTGTGCACCCTTGACTGTGTCAGGGCTGGGAAGGTGCCTGTGCACCCCTGACTGTGTCAGGGCTGGTATGGTGCCTGTGCACCCCTGACTGTGTCAGAGCTGGGAGAGTACTTATGCACCCCTAACTGTGTCAGGGCTGGGAAGGTACCTGTGCACCCCTGACTGTGTCAGGGCTGAGACGGACTGAGGTACCCGTGCACCCTTAACTGTGTCAGGGCTGGGATGGTTCCTGTGCAACCATGATTTTCTCAGGGATGTTGAGGTGCCTGTGCACCCCTGACTGTGTCAGGGCTTGGAAGGTACTTATGCACAAGTAACTGTGTCAGGGCTGTGAAGGTACCAGAGCATCCCTGACTGTGTAAGGAATGGCAGCGTACCTGTGCGGGTTGGGAAGGTACCCATGCTCTGTCAGAGCTAGGATGGTACCTGTGCACCCTGACTGTGTCAGGGCTGGGAAGGTACCTGTGCACCCTGATTGTGTCAGGGCTGGGAAGGTACCTGTGAACACCTTATTGTGTTAGGGCTTATAAGGTACCTGTGCACCCCTGACTGTGTCAGGGCTGGGGAGTTGCCTGTGCACCCCTGATTGTGTCAGGGCTGGGAAGGTACCGTACCTGAGCACCCCTGACTGTGTAAGGAATGGCAGCATACCTGTGCGGGTTGGGAAGGTACCTATGCTCTGTCAGAGCTAGGAAGGTACCTGTGCACCCTGACTGTGTCAGGGCTGGGAAGGCACCTGTGCACACCTGACTGTGTCAGGGCTGGGAAGGTACCTGTGCACCCCTGATTGTGTCAGGGCTGGGAAGGTGCCTGTGCACCCCTGACTGTGTCAGGGCTGGTATGGTGCCTGAGCACCCCTGACTGTGTCAGAGCTGGGAGAGTACTTATGCACCCCTAACTGTGTCAGGGCTGGGAAGGTACCTGTGCACCCCTGACTGTGTCAGGGCTGAGACGGACTGAGGTACCCGTGCACCCTTAACTGTGTCAGGGCTGGGATGGTTCCTGTGCAACCCTGATTTTCTCAGGGCTGTTGAGGTGCCTGTGCACCCCTGACTGTGTCAGGGCTTGGAAGGTACTTATGCACAAGTAACTGTGTCAGGGCTGGGAAGGTACCAGAGCATCCCTGACTGTGTAAGGAATGGCAGCGTACCTGTGCGGGTTGGGAAGGTACCCATGCTCTGTCAGAGCTAGGATGGTACCTGTGCACCCTGACTGTGTCAGGGCTGGGAAGGTACCTGTACACACCTGATTGTGTCAGGGCTGGGAAGGTACCTGTGCACCCTGATTGTGTCAGGGCTGGGAAGGTACCTGTGCACACCTTATTGTGTCAGGGCTTGTAAGGTACCTGTGCACCCCTGACTGTGTCAGGGCTGGGGAGTTGCCTGTGCACCCCTGATTGTGTCAGGGCTGGGAAGGTACTTGTGCACCCCTGACTGTGTCAGGGCTGGGAAGGTACCGTACCTGAGCACCCCTGACTGTGTAAGGAATGGCAGCATACCTGTGCGGGTTGGGAAGGTACCTATGCTCTGTCAGAGCTAGGAAGGTACCTGTGCACCCTGACTGTGTCAGGGCTGGGAAGGCACCTGTGCACACCTGACTGTGTCAGGGCTGGGATGGTACCTGTGCACCCCTGACTGTGTCAGGGATGGGAAGGTGCCTGTGCATCCCTGACTGTGTCAGGGCTGGTATGGTGCCTGAGCACCCCTGACTGTGTCAGAGCTGAGAGAGTACTTATGCACCCTTAACTGTGTCAGGGCTGGGAAGGTACCTGTGCACCCCTGACTGTGTCAGGGCTGAGACGGACTGAGGTACCCGTGCACCCTTAACTGTGTCAGGGCTGGGATGGTTCCTGTGCACCCCTGATTTTCTCAGGGCTGTTGAGGTGCCTGTGCACCCCTGACTGTGTCAGGGCTTGGAAGGTACTTATGCACAAGTAACTGTGTCAGGGCTGGGAAGGTACCAGAGCATCCCTGATTGTGTAAGGAATGGCAGCGTACCTGTGCGGGTTGGGAAGGTACCCATGCTCTGTCAGAGCTAGGATGGTACCTGTGCACCCTGACTGTGTCAGGGCTGGGAAGGTACCTGTGCACCCTGATTGTGTCAGGGCTGGGAAGGTACCTGTGAACACCTTATTGTGTTAGGGCTTATAAGGTACCTGTGCACCCCTGACTGTGTCAGGGTTGGGGAGTTGCCTGTGCACCCCTGATTGTGTCAGGGCTGGGAAGGTACCGTACCTGAGCACCCCTGACTGTGTAAGGAATGGCAGCATACCTGTGCGCGTTGGGAAGGTACCTATGCTCTGTCAGAGCTAGGAAGGTACCTGTGCACTCTGACTGTGTCAGGGCTGGGAAGGCACCTGTGCACACCTGACTGTGTCAGGGCTGGGAAGGTACCTGTGCACCCCTGATTGTGTCAGGGCTGGGAAGGTGCCTGTGCACCCCTGACTGTGTCAGGGCTGGTATGGTGCCTGAGCACCCCTGACTGTGTCAGAGCTGGGAGAGTACTTATGCACCCCTAACTGTGTCAGGGCTGGGAAGGTACCTGTGCACCCCTGACTGTGTCAGGGCTGAGACGGACTGAGGTACCCGTGCACCCTTAACTGTGTCAGGGCTGGGATGGTTCCTGTGCACCCCTGATTTTCTCAGGGCTGTTGAGGTGCCTGTGCACCCCTGACTGTGTCAGGGCTTGGAAGGTACTTATGCACAAGTAACTGTGTCAGGGCTGGGAAGGTACCAGAGCATCCCTGACTGTGTAAGGAATGGCAGCGTACCTGTGCGGGTTGGGAAGGTACCCATGCTCTGTCAGAGCTAGGATGGTACCTGTGCACCCTGACTGTGTCAGGGCTGGGAAGGTACCTGTACACACCTGATTGTGTCAGGGCTGGGAAGGTACCTGGCACCCTGATTGTGTCAGGACTGGGAAGGTACCTTTGCACACCTTATTGTGTCAGGGCTTGTAAGGTACCTGTGCACCCCTGACTGTGTCAGGGCTGGGGAGTTGCCTGTGCACCCCTGATTGTGTCAGGGCTGGGAAGGTACTTGTGCACCCCTGACTGTGTCAGGGCTGGGAAGGTACTGTACCTGAGCACCCCTGACTGTGTAAGGAATGGCAGCATACCTGTGCGGGTTGGGAAGGTACCTATGCTCTGTCAGAGCTAGGAAGGTACCTGTGCACCCTGACTGTGTCGGGGCTGGGAAGGCACCTGTGCACCCCTGACTGTGTCAGGGATGGGAAGGTGCCTGTGCATCCCTGACTGTGTCAGGGCTGGTATGGTGCCTGTGCACCCCTGACTGTGTCAGAGCTGGGAGAGTACTTATGCACCCATAACTGTGTCAGGGCTGGGAAGGTACCTGTGCACCCCTGACTGTGTCAGGGCTGAGACGGACTGAGGTACCCGTGCACCCTTAACTGTGTCAGGGCTGGGATGGTTCCTGTGCAACCCTGATTTTCTCAGGGCTGTTGAGGTGCCTGTGCACCCCTGACTGTGTCAGGGCTTGGAAGTTACTTATGCACAAGTAACTGTGTCAGGGCTGTGAAGGTACCAGAGCATCCCTGACTGTGTAAGGAATGGCAGCGTACCTGTGCGGGTTGGGAAGGTACCCATGCTCTGTCAGAGCTAGGATGGTACCTGTGCACCCTGACTGTGTCAGGGCTGGGAAGGTACCTGTGCACCCTGATTGTGTCAGGGCTGGGAAGGTACCTGTGAACACCTTATTGTGTTAGGGCTTATAAGGTACTTGTGCACCCCTGACTGTGTCAGGGCTGGGGAGTTGCCTGTGCACCCCTGATTGTGTCAGGGCTGGGAAGGTACTTGTGCACCCCTGACTGTGTCAGGGCTGGGAAGGTACCGTACCTGAGCACCCCTGACTGTGTAAGGAATGGCAGCATACCTGTGCGGGTTGGGAAGGTACCTATGCTCTGTCAGAGCTAGGAAGGTACCTGTGCACCCTGACTGTGTCAGGGCTGGGAAGGCACCTGTGCACACCTGACTGTGTCAGGGCTGGGAAGGTACCTGTGCACCCCTGATTGTGTCAGGGCTGGGAAGGTGCCTGTGCACCCCTGACTGTGTCAGGGCTGGTATGGTGCCTGAGCACCCCTGACTGTGTCAGAGCTGGGAGAGTACTTATGCACCCCTAACTGTGTCAGGGCTGGGAAGGTACCTGTGCACCCCTGACTGTGTCAGGGCTGAGACGGACTGAGGTACCCGTGCACCCTTAACTGTGTCAGGGCTGGGATGGTTCCTGTGCACCCCTGATTTTCTCAGGGCTGTTGAGGTGCCTGTGCACCCCTGACTGTGTCAGGGCTTGGAAGGTACTTATGCACAAGTAACTGTGTCAGGGCTGGGAAGGTACCAGAGCATCCCTGACTGTGTAAGGAATGGCAGCGTACCTGTGCGGGTTGGGAAGGTACCCATGCTCTGTCAGAGCTAGGATGGTACCTGTGCACCCTGACTGTGTCAGGGCTGGGAAGGTACCTGTGCACCCTGATTGTGTCAGGGCTGGGAAGGTACCTGTGCACACCTTATTGTGTCAGGGCTTGTAAGGTACCTGTGCACCCCTGATTGTGTCAGGGCTGGGGAATTGCCTGTGCACCTCTGATTGTGTCAGGGCTGGGAAGGTACTTGTGCACCCCTGACTGTTTCAGGGCTGGGAAGGTACCGTACCTGAGCACCCCTGACTGTGTAAGGAATGGCAGCATACCTGTGCGGGTTGGGAAGGTACCTATGCTCTGTCAGAGCTAGGAAGGTACCTGTGCACCCTGACTGTGTCAGGGCTGGGAAGGCACCTGTGCACCCCTGACTGTGTCAGGGCTGGGAAGGTACATATGTACCCCTGACTGTGTCAGGGCTGGGCAGGTGCCTGTGCACCCCTGACTGTGTCAGGGCTGGTATGGTGCCTGTTCACCCCTGACTGTGTCAGAGCTGGGAAAGTACTTATGCACCCCTAACTGTGTCAGGGCTGGGAAGGTACCTGTGCACCCCTGACTGTGTCAGGGCTGAGACGGACTGAGGTACCCGTGCACCCCTAACTGTGTCAGAGCTGGGATGGTTCCTGTGCACCACTGATTTTCTCAGCACTATTAAGGTGCCTGTGCACCCCTGACTTTGTCAGGGCTGGGAAGGTATTTATGCATCCCTAACTGTGTCAGGGCTGGGAAGGTACCAGAGCATCCCTGACTGTGTAAGGAATGGCAGCGTACCTGTGCGGGTTGGGAAGGTGCCCATGCTCTGTAAGAGCTAGGATGGTACCTTTGCACCCTGATTGTGTCAGGGCTGGGACGGTACCTGTGCACACCTGATTGTGTCAGGGCTGGGAAGGTACCTGTGCACCCCTGACTGTGTCAGGGCTGGGGAGATGCCTGTTCACCCCTGATTGTATCAGGGCTGGGAAGGTGCCTGTGCACCCCTGACTGTGTCAGGGCTGGGGAGATGCTTGTGCACCCTTGATTGTGTCGGGGCTGGGAAGGTACCTTTGCAACCCTGACTGTGTCAGGGCAGGAAGGTACCTTAAGCACCCCTAACTGTGTCAGGGCTGGGAAGGTACCGTACCTGAGCACCCCTGACTGTGTAAGGAATGGCAGCATACCTGTGCGGGTTGGGAAGGTACCTATGCTCTGTCAGAGCTAGGAAGGTACCTGTGCACCCTGACAGTGTCAGGGCTGGGAAGGCACCTGTGCACACCTGACTGTTTCAGGGCTGGGAAGGTATCTGTGCACCCCGTGACTGTGTCAGTGCTGGGAAGGACTGAGGTACCCGTGCACCCCTGACTGTATCAGGGCTGGGAAGGCACCTGTGCACCCCTGATTGTGTCAGTGCTGAGAAGGTACCTGTGCACCCCTGACTGTGTCAGGGCTAAGACGGACTGAGGTAGCAATGCACTGCTGACTGTGTCAGGTCTAGGAAGGTACTTATTCACCCCTGACTGTGTCAGGGTTGGGAAGGTACCTGAGCACACCTGACTGTAAGGAATGGCAGCGTACCTGTGCGGGTTGGGATGGTACCTGTGCTCTGTCAGAGCTAGGAAGGTACCTGTGTACCCTGACTGTGTCAGGGCCGTGAAGGCACCGGTGCACTCCTGTTTGTGTCAGGGCAGGAAGGTGCCTGTGCACCCCTGACTATGTCAGGGCTGGGAAGGTACATTATGCACCCCTGACTGTGTCAGGGCTGGGAAGGTACCTGTGCATCCCTGACTGTGTCAGGTCTGAGAAGGACTGAGGTACTTGTGCACCCCTTACTGTGTTAGGGCTGGGAAGGTGCCTCTGTACCCCTGATTGTTTCGGGGCTGGGAAGGTAGCAGTGCACCCTTACTGTGTCAGGGCTGGGAAGGTACCTGTGCACCCCTGACTGTGTCAGGGCTGAGATGGACTGAGGTACCCGTGCACCCCTGACTGTGTCAGGGCTGGGAAAAGGCCTATGCATCCCTGATTGTGTCAGGGCTGGGAAGGTGCCTGTGCACACCTGACTGTGTCAGAGCAGGATGGTGCCTCCTGACTGTGTCAGGCTGAGAAGATTCCTGTGCACCCCTGACTCTCTCAGAGCTGGGAAGGTACCCCTACACCCCTGACTCTGTCAGGGCTGGGTAGGTACCTGTGCAACCCTAACCATGTCAGGGCTGAGTAGGTTCCTGTGCACCCCTGACTATTTTCAGGGCACGGAAGGTACCTGTGGACACCTGACTGTGTCAGGGCTGAGAAGGACTGAGGTACCTGTGCACCCCTGACTGTGTCGGGGATGGGAAGGTGCCTGTGCACCCGTGATTGTGTCAGGGCTGGGAAGGTATCTGTGCACCCCTGACTATGTCAGGGCTGGGGAGATGCCTGTGCACCCCTGATTCTGTCGGGGCTGAGAAGGTGCCTGTGCACTCCTGACTTTGTCAGGGCAGGGAGGTACCTGTGCACCTCTGACTGTGTCAGGGCTGGGAAGGTACCTTATGCACCCCTAGCTGTGTCAGGGCTGGGAAGGTACTGTACCTGAGTACCCCTGACTGTGTAAGGAATGGCAGCTTACCTGTGCGGGTTGGGAAGGTACCTATGCTCTGTCAGAGCTAGGAAGGTAACTGTGCACGCTGACTGTGTCAGGGCTGGGAAGGTGCTTGTGCACCCCTGACTATGTCAGGGCTGGGAAGGTACCTGTGCACCCCTGACTGTGTCAGGGCTGGGCAGGTGCCTGTGCACCCCTGATTGTGTCAGGGCTGGAAAGGTGCCTATGCACCCCTGTCTGTCAGAGCTGGGAATGTACCTGCGCACCCCTGACTATGTTAGGGCTGGGAAGGTACCTGTGCACCCCTGACTGTGTCAAGACTGGGTAGGTGCCTATGCACCCCTGATTGTGTCATGGCTGGGAAGGTGCCTGTGCACCCTTGACTGTGTCAGAGCTTGGAAAGTACTTATGCACTCCTAACTGTGTCAAGGCTGGGAAGGACTGAGGTACCCGCGCATCCCTGACTGTATCAGGGCTGAGAAGGCACCTGTGCACCTTTGACTGTGTCAGTGTTGAGAAGGTACCGGTGCACCCCTGACTGTGTCAGGACTGATATAGCAATGCACTGCTGACTGTGTCAAGTCTAGGAAGGTACTTATGCACACCTGTGTCAGGGCTAAGAAGGTACCTGAGCACACCTGACTGTATATGGAATGGCAGCGTACCTGTGCGGGTTGGGATGGTACCTATGCTCTGTCAGAGCTAGGAAGGTACCTGTGCACCCTGACTGTGTCTGGGCTAGGAAGGTACCTGTGCACCCCTGACTGTGTCGGGGCTGGTATGGTGCCTGTGCACCCCTGACTGCGTCAGGGCTGGGAAGGTACCTGTGCACCCCTGACTGTGTCAGGTCTGAGAAGGACTGAGGTACCTGTGCACCCCTTACTGTGTTAGGGCTGGGAAGGTGCCTGTGTACCCCTGATTGTTTCGGGGCTGGGAAGGTACCAGTGCACCCCTGACTGTGTCAGGGCTGGAAGGTACCAGTGCACCCCTGACTGTGTCAGGGCTGGAAGGTTCCTGTGCACCCCTGACTGTGTCTGGGCTGAGACGGTACTTATGCACCCCTGAGTATCAGGGCTGGGAAGGTACCTGTGCAACCCTGACTGTGTCAGTGCTGAGTAGGTTCCTGTGCACCCCTGACTGTGTCAGTGTACGGAAGGTACCAGTGGACCCCTGACTATTTCAGGGCTGAGATGGACTGAGGTACCTGTGCACCCCTGACTGTGTCGGGGCTGAGAAGGTGCCTGTGCACCCCTTATTGTGTCAGGGCTGGGATGGTGCCTGTGCACCCCTGTTTGTGTCAGGGCTGGGAAGGTACCTGTGCACCCCTGACTGTATCAGGGTTGGGATGGTAGCTGTGCACTCCTGACGGTGTCAGGGCTGGGAAAGTACTTATGCACCCCTAACTGTGTCAGGACTGGTAAAGTACCTGTGCACCCCTGTCGGTGTCAGGGCTGAGAAGGCCTGAGGTACCCGTGCACCCCTGACTGTGTCAGGGCTGTGAAGGTGCCTGTGCACCCCTGATTGTGTCAGGGCTGAGAAGGTACCTGTGCACCCCTGACTGTGTCAGGGCTGGGAAGGTACCTGTGCACCCTTGACCGTGTCAGGGCTGGGAAGGTGCCTGTGCACCCCTGATTGTGTCATGTCTTGGATGGTACTTGTGCACCCCTGACTGTGTCAGGGCTGGGAAGGTACCTGTGCACCCCTGACTGTGTCAGGGCTGGGAAGGTACCTGTGCATCCCTGACTGTGTCAGGGCTGGGAAGGTACCTGTACACCCCTGACTTTGTCAGGGCTGGGAAGGTACTTGTACGCCCGTAACTGTGTCAAGGCTGGAAAGGTACTTGTGCACCCTTCACTGGTTCATGGCTGCAAAGGTAGCTGTGTACTCCTGACTGTGTCAGGGCAGGAAACCTGTGTACCCTTCACTGTGTAAGGAATGGCGGCGTACCTGTGTGGGTTGTGAAGGTAACTGTGCACTGCTGTGTCAGGGCTTGATAGGTTCATGTGGACCCCTATCTGTGTCATGGCTGGGAAAATACCTGTGCACCCTTGATTTTATCAGGGCTGATAAGGTTCCTGTGCACCCTTGACTATGTCAGGGCTTGAATGGTGCTTGTGCACTCTTGACTGTAAGGAATGGCAACGTACCTTTGCTGGTTGGGGAGGTACCTGTGCTCTCTCACGAACGACTGATCACTATTTTCTACAATATTACAAATTCACGGAGCGTAACACATGGACACATACACACACACACGTCACAGGGGCTACGGACTTGGAAAACAAGAGGATTGGAGAGGTACGTAGGAGGCAGTTGGCATTTATGACTGATTACGACTATTGCTTGAAGCACAGATAAACTTATATGGTTAAAATAGGTACCTGATTGCCAGTGGCAGGTTATGGGGGTAATAATAACGTTGTAGCTTCTCTCTCTCTCTCTCTCTATATATATATATATACGTATGAGAGAGAGAGAGAGAATCGGGTTACACAGGTCTGTGTCAGTGTGCCAAGGCAACACAGGTGCCGAGACCACATGACTGATAGGATGGCTCTCTCTCTCTCTCTCTTTTCTGCTACGTAACTTCCCATTTAACCGCTTCTTTAATCCACGCATTAAAAAGTTGTTCTTATTTGTATTTTTTACTGAAACACAATATACACGTAAAGAGTAGTATTCTTTCCACTCTACTAAAATACTAACTATATATACTTGCACCTTGTGATATGCTGTATAATTTATGTACTAGTAATTAATTTGCCCCATTAGACGAGGACGTTATTGATGTATTTGTATATTTATGAGACACTACTGTATATACCACATTGTGCTTCGTATTACAGAGTTAGTCCAGCAACAACATTAGTTTTGTTCTTGTCTTCGTTTATGTTCACGCGGTTTTAATTTGTTTTTAGTGTATATGCAGACAGGGGAACCCAGTACTGTGTCGGGAGATTTTTTTTTTATTATGTGCTATATTTACAAAGAAAACATCATAATGAATAAATGATCAATAGGGAAATAAATACACCGATATTTTATTGATATTATGCCCATTCTCAACATCTCTCCTCCCACTCTATGATCTCCAGTCTCCCTCAGCACACCCGACCACTCCATTCCCTTCTTCCTCCACTATCCCACCTCCCTCCTTTCACCTCAACCCATCTGTTTCTTCCTCCTCTCCATTCCTCTTGCACTCCATCCTCTCTCCTCCCCTCCGCACCGTTTCATCTTTCTGCCTCCCACATTTCCTTTCATTACACCCCATTCGTCCTCCACATGCCCTCATCACATTCGACAATATTTCCTGCTTCCCTCTTCATTCCCTTTCCTCTTTCAACACCCCCCTCCCCTCCTCCACATAACCCCTCGCTCCCTTGCCTCTACATCACCTCTCTTCCCTTTCATTTCCACTGCTTCCCCCACTCTTCCCCCTCCCCTTTATCACCCCCAAGATCATACACGAATGTATCAGTGTAACAAAAGTACAAATGCAAAATGTACAAATTATAGAATTAAGTATTATGTGTAGAGCTAAATATGATCTGATAAGTTAGACTGATTGGAGACTGCGTATACACCCTCATCTCTTTGAGATAATGTAAATATATCACTAATTTTATATTTATCTAAATGAAATTATCAATTAACAATTAATAATAAAATATTACCCCTCCCCTCGCAATTCTCCAGTACATCTGGTCTCCTTCCCTTCTCTTTCCACATTGTCTTCTACCTCCACAGCCCATCCCCTTTCCTTTCCCCATCCCCATCCCTCTCCTCCTCCGCTCAGCAGCCCAAGATGATTTATGTTGGGGTGGGTAAATGTGTTTCGGAGGAGTGAGGGGGGGGAGGGAGTAAGGCGAATATTGCAGTCAACCTCTTCCATCATAGCCACCCCGTCCTTTCTCATCACATCCACCCTCATCCCCCCCACCCTTAGTTTGCTTCCTCGCCAACTTACACCTCCCCTGTCCCTCCCTCCCTATCCTCGCTTTTCTTGTCCGTTCCAATAATTTCCCTACTGATTTTCATCCTCTTTCCCACCGACAGCCCTCTTTCTTCCCGTCTTCCCCTCCAACCTCATTTTCCCTCCATTTCCATTATACTCTCTACCATCAGCTCCCATTTACCACCTTCAGTCCCTCGCACCACCCTTCATCCCCTCTCACCACCCTCTGCTTCCTTCCTCTCTCCCGTCTACATCTCTAACCATCTCCATCCCTACCCTCATCCACCTCGGCCCCTCTTCCCTCTCTACTCTCCCGCCATTTCCATTTCTCTTTCCCTCTCGATTCCCACTTAACAATGTCCCTGCACCTTCCTCCCTCTCTCTTTTTCCCATCACCTCCATCTCTCTCTCTTTCCCCATCTCCAGTCCTCCCTCATCTCTCTGCTCCTGTCCACTTCCTTTGTCACTTCCACCACTTCCATTTTTCTCTTCATCTCCGCCCCCTCCCCCATCCCCTCCTAGCTTGAAACAGGTGACCGAAGATGAACTGGATGGGTTGATTTGCTTGTTGTGTAGGGACTGGAGTTTCGCGACCTTATTGTGATCACTGCTTATTTCACAACATATTCAGACCCTGTATCACACCGTTTGCACACCATTATTTTTTTTTTCGTGTTCTTTCCTTAACGCACTTGGGAATACTATCTAGTTTACTTTTATATATACAGAAAGTGGAAAGGAAACACTGTCATTGTGAAGATGTTGCCCCTTCCAAAGAAAGTAAAGCAGAAGAAGAGCAGATACTAAGACACTAGTAATTTAAGGTCAGGATGGCTGGATGCATTGTGCTGAAAAGGCTGGAGGCCGTAAAAAGAGAGAAGGACAGTCCAAACATTCAGCCCATCCACCCACTCTCTCTAGCTGAACCCCTTACCTGCCATATTTTGACTTGGGTATTTTACGTGCCAAGTACAATTTTATCCAGCCTTGAGTTGCGTGGCAGCTGAAGGGTGTAAATTTCTCTCTCTCTCTCTCTCTCTCACACACACACACACACACACACACACACACACACACACACACACACACACACACACACACACACACACACACACACACACACACACACACACACACACACACACACACACACACACACACACACACATATATATATATGCCGTGTTTAGTTTTAGTTTCGTTGCTTACGGACGATTTTTATTCAGATGCACGCAAATAAAACATTGACTCCCTCAAGGTTTGACTGTTTGTCTCCACCTTTCCCATTTCACCAGCATTCAGTATCTCACAACTCGTGCAAACAGTTATCTCTTTCCAACTAACTCCGTCCTCTCTTTTTTCACTCACCTCCTAACGTCACCTACATTATGACCTTATCATTGTCCACGTAATTTCTCGCCGACTCATCCAGCCACCTAAACCACACGAGTCTTCCCAGTTCAAGTTCAGTATCCTCTGCCCCATAAATTCCTTAATCCTACCATAACGAGCGATCTTTCCTGATCTGAACAAAATTGTCTGTCGGTAGCAAGAATGTGATCTACTGTCATTGCCTTGAACGTTTAATGGACATTGTGTTTAACTCTTTCACTGCGAGGGATATCCGGAGCTGAAGAAAATCGTTTAGCGGTATTAAGGATGTAATATTAGGAGTTAATGGAGAATAAGAAAATTTACTTGCATGCATCACTACGTGGGATCTGTCCAAATCAGATCATCTGGTGGGTAGATGATTATGATATAAAAAACGTCCTTGCACTAATAATATTCTTGCCGTTTGGTCTACTTAGTTGCTCATCACCCTCCCTCTTCTCAAGCCATTTCATTTGCATAAACCTCTCTGTCCCCGAGGTTCTCCCTTACGTTATTCTCCACACCTTTCCCACCTCGTCTCTTCCCTCCTTCCTTCACTCTCACCATCTTCCCCTCCAGCCAACGTACACAAGTCCCCTCATCCATTTCATACCTACATCCACTCATAACTGTCTCCCACTCCCTCATTCCCAGTCCCTTTTCACAAACCCATTCTCGCTCCCAGTCCCACTTCTTATTCACACTAACTCTTCTCTTTCTCCCACATCTACTGAAAACCATTCCCCTCTCCCTCACCCTTTCTTAATCCCATATCCACTCCTTTGTTTCTCCCCCCCCCCCACACTCCCATTACCAAGCCTCTCATTCAGACTCACTCCCCTTCCCCTTTCCCATAATATCATCCACCTATCCCTTTCCACCACTATCCTGTTGACATCTCACCTCCCTGCCCTTCTTCACCTACCGATTTACTCTCTTCCTGTCTCATATCTTCGGTCTCCTCTCTCCCCTAATCATCACCAATTTTTTCCTTCTCCATCTCTCACCCACATTGCCCCTACTCCACCTCCTCCGCCAACATGCTTATCAGTCTCTCTCCACCCATATACTCTGTCCACCATTCCTTTTCCCACCCTCACACCCACACCTATTTCAGTCCCCTTCCTTTCCCCATCCCACATCAGTTTCGCTTTCCACCTGTCTCTCACTTACATCCGCAGTCCTCTTTTCTCTCTTCACTCTCACCTTCGCAAAGCCCCCTCTTCCTCCGCCCACACTCATATCTCTTTCAATGATCCCCTTCTCCTTCCATCCCACGCGCACCCCGATCCACATCAACACCGCTAGATTTATTCTCTCTCACACACACACACACACACACACACACACACACACACACACACACACACACACACACACACACACACACACACACACACACACACACACACACACACACACACACACACACACACACACACACACACACACACACACACACACACACACACACACACACACACACACACACACACACACACACACACACACACACACACACACACACACACACACACACACACACACACACACACACACACACACACACACACACACACACACACACACACACACACACACACACACACACACACACACACACACACACACACACACACACACACACACACACACACACACACACACACACACACACACACACACACACACACACACACACACACACACACACACACACACACACACCGAGACCTGTTGCTTTCCTTACTCCACTTCCACCCCTACGTGTCAACCAAGTTGTCTTCGCCACTTCCACCCAACCACTTCCACACTTCCACCCACACTGCTTTCCCACCCACACATACCCACCACCTCGTCTTCTCCAACCACGCCTCTCTCTCTCTCTCTCTCTCTCTCTCTCTCTCTCTCTCAATATCTTCCCTTCCCAGCACTTTAATTCCACACTTCAGCTCACACCTTTTCCCTCTCATTCTTTATTCTCCTTACCTCAGTTACCTCCCCTTCTTCTCTCTTTCTTCTCACCGTCAGTTCCTTCCCATCTCCTTTATTTCCCCTTTCAGTCCAAACCTCTTCACATTCCTTACCGGTTCTTCCCACTCTCTTCTTCCACTCCTCACCTTCCCTCCTCCTTCCCACACCTTCCCTCCTTCTCCTTCCCTCGCCTTCCTTTCCTCCTCCATCCCTCCTCTTACTTTCCCACTTTCATCCCTCACATACGCAATCCCTTCCCATCCCCTTTATGTCCTCCCACCCACACACGGGCAACAAACCTCCTCCACCCGCACGCCGACCCGTCCCGTCCTGACAGTGCCATTGCTCATTCATGGGTGGCCTACGTCACAATGAACGTCACACCCGTCCCCACCACAGACCCCTGCCCGCCTTAAAGAGAGACCCGTCCGATAAACCCCGCACGCCATAACGCCATCGCTAACCGAAATGACGCCACTGCCAGACGCCACTGATAAACGCCATAACGTCACCGCCAAACGCTACTGCTATACGTCGTAACGCCACCGATAAGCACCACACGTCATTACGCCACTGATAACTCTTAACGCCACCGAAAAACACCATCACACCACCGATAAACGCAATAACGCCACAAATAGACGCCATCACGCCACCGTGGAACGCCATCACGCCACCGATAACGCCATCACGCCTCCGTGGAACGCCATCACGCCTCCGTGGAACGCCATCACGCCACCGATAAACGCCATCACGCCACCGGTAAACGCAGTAACGCCACAAATAAACGCCATCACGCCACCGATAAACGCAATAACGCCTCCGATAAACACCATCACGCCGCGATATACACCATAACGACACCACAACAGCTACTTAAACGCATCTTTTTTTTTTTTTTTTTTTTCACTCCTGTAATATCTCTGATAACTTCTGGTTCAGTGTATATTTTGAACTTGATTGATCTTTTGTAAGGAACGGCCTCAATTACACAGCTTTTCTTAACGACCTTTAGGCGTTTTTTATTCAGCAGAGTTGAATGGAAACTTCTGTTTGACAAAAGGCAAGAGACTATCTGGATTAAAGTCTTTGTGGGGGGAGGGTCTCGCTTAAGTATATATATATATACTACCGAAAATATGTTAACCTCAGGGGATAACACTGCCCTTAGGAGGCCATTGATGTCCTACAGGTACTTTCACACTTGTAGCTTCTCTCAAGGCGATCAGGTAATGCATTTAGACGTATTACAGCTCTCTCTAATGCGTCTGAAAACACTTGTATCCTGATTCTTGTAACGAGGGGGCGAGGAATCTGTAACGCCCTTGGTTTCGATGCGGTAATGTCTTTCACGACTTTCCTTTTGCAGTGCATTTTGTAACCACTCCTGGATTTTTATGTAAGCTGGGTTGGAAGGATGAAGTGTGGATAGCAAAAAGATGGGGAGGAGGAGGGATTTAGATGGAGAGAAGGAGGGATTTAGATGGAGAGAAGGAGGGAGGTAGATGGAGAGAAGGAGGGAAGTAGTTGGAGAGGAGGAGGAGGAGAGTAGATGGAGAGGAGGAGGAGAGTAGATGGAAAGATGGAGAGAAGTAGATGGAGAGGAGGAGGGAAGCAGGTAGACAGGAGGAGGGAAGTAGATGGAGAGGAGGAGGAGAGTAGATGGGGAGATGGAGGGAAGTAGATCGAAAGGAGGAGAAAAGTAGATGGAGAGATGGAGGGAAGTAGGAGAGAAGTAGATGGAGTGAAGGGGAGAAGGAAGGAAGTAGATGGAAAACAGGAGGGAGTTTCTGGAGAGGAGAGAAGGAAACAGGGAAGAAGGAAGCAAACAAGTAATCGAAGAAAATTAGTCTAGTAGGTGGAGATGAAGAAAGTGCAAGTAAACAAGGTGAGGAAAGTACAAGTAAACAAGGTGAGGAAAGTGCATGTAAACAAGGCTGTAGTTCAGAATTGTAAAAAAGGAAAAGCAAACAATAACAGATCTAATAATTACGTACGGAAAATGTTATTATATATTTCACGGTTATATGATTAGATTTATATGATTAGGATAGTGAACTAAATAGGCCTGGGCAGTAAAGTCCTATATCTCACTAGTTATCTTTATTTTTAGCGTATAATTATGAGGAAGCACTGTTGCAACACTCTGTAAGCTACCGTGGTTTTGTAATGCTAAAATATCGGCTTATAAGTAACATGTATTGCGCCTCAGTTCATGTAGCGTTAACATACCAAGCTTTCGAAGTACAGTATGGTAATGCATGGGTATCGTCTGATCGTAATTCATTACAGTATACATGTTACATAACACGGGTCTGGCAGTCGTAACTCGGCATATCCCACGACCGCCATAGTGAGTGGGTTATATTAAGCCTCTAGGCACAATCTAGGTCACGTTCCTGTCCTAGAACATAGCGCTCCAATATATATCCATAATAATATGTAACACGTCCTAGAATATATCCATAACTCGTCCTAGAATATATCCATGACTCGTCCTAGAATATATCCATAACACGTCCTAGAATATATCCATAACTCGTCCTAGAATATATCCATAACGCGTCCTAGAATATATCCATAACTCGTCCTAGAATATATCCATAACACGTCCTAGAATATAACCATAGCTCGTCCTAGAATATATCCATAACTCGTCCTAGAATATATCCATAACTCGTCCTAGAATATATCCATAATTCGTTCCAGAATATATCCATAACTCGTCCCAGAGTATATCCAAAACTCGTCCTCATCAGTACCAGAATGTCCTTAGCTCTTTCCAAAATCCCTCAGCATCAACGCGTATGCTGGTCCCAAAGCGTCAGAATATGCGCCTGTTCTACCCCAGAGTGTTTCTAAATATACTCCTTTTCCCGTCCCACAATATAACAGATTATACACCTATACTGGTCCCAGAATACACAGCTACACTTGTCCCAAAATATTCCAGGCTTCAATTTTGATCAGAGGTATATTATTCATGTGTAAAGGGACAAATTGTGGATGGAGGTGTATGGTATAATTATGGTTGCTTTTCGTGCTTCTCTTTATTACCACACACACACACACACACACACACACACACACACACACACACACACACACACACACACACACACACACACACACACACACACACACACACACACACACACACACACACACACACACACACAAAGAAAGAAAGAGGTATAATTAATCAGAGTGGACGCGTGACAGAGGAGATGATGAGTGTTGCTGCTGCGGTCATGAAGCGGAGAGATGGGTAATGAGGCAAGGGGGGAGATGAGAAAGGGGTGAGGGAGGGAGAACGAGGATGTGGAGAGAGAGAGAGAGAAGGGGATGAATCTTGGCAAGGTAGCAGGTCGAGTAAGCTCAGGTAACAGTGGGTCTAATGGAAGCTTGTTCATGTGACCGTCTACAGTACACCTGAGAGAGTTGCCGGGAGAGGGGAGTAGGTGGGGAGAGGGTGGGGCTAGGGGAAGGGAGAGGGTGGGGGAGGGCAGGGGAGAGGAGGGGAAATTGGGGAGTGCGATGACGAGGAGGATAGGGAAGGTGAGGAAGCTGGGGTATTGGGAAGTGAAGAGAAAGGCAAGAGGAGTGAAGACAGGACGAATGGGGTATAAGCAGGGTGAGAAGGGAAAAGGGAATGGGGGAAGTAAGGGAATGGGGGAAATCAGAGGGAGAGAAAGGGTGTAACGAATTGGGAGGGGGGGGTGGATGGGGAGGAAGGGGAAACGGAGGGAATAGTACAGAGGAGAGAAAAGGAGGAGGTGACGTAAGGTGTTGTGAGGAAATAGAAGAAGGGGATAACAGTGTGGTGGGTGGAGAGAAAAAATATGAGAGTTGGGGGAGGGTATGTACAATAGGGAGGGGACGGAGACTTGGCGAAAGGGAATGGGGAGGGATGAGATGGTGAGAGAGAGAGAGAGAGAGAGAGAGAGGAATGTGTGTGTGTGTGTGTGTGTGTTAAGGGGAGTATTGAGTATGAATGTAGTGAAAGATGAAGGACTGATGTAAATACTGGAAACGAGAAAATACTAAGAGAAGTCATAAGAAAACAGAAGACGGGAGACAGAGAGCGAAGGAAATGAATATGATAATGTAATAAAAAGCGGGAACAAGAGGAGACGGTCTTGGATAGGATGTAAGAAGGAATCAGAAATATTAGAAAAGAAAATGGAATACTGAACGAATATATTGAGAGAGGAAAAATTAAACTAGGCACCATGATGATTAAATTAAGATGAAAGAAAGGGAGGGAACTAATCGAAGAGAAGAATACATTGATATTTAAGTATAAACTAAGAAAAAGGGATTGCTGAGGTTATGATGGTTTTCTATGCTTGATAAAATTGTTTCTTGTAAAGAAAGAAGATGCTTAAGAGGGACATGGAAAGTGTTAAGATTTCGTTCTCTCTTACTAGGATCATTATTTGAATATCTCTCTCTCTCTCTCTCTCTCTCTCTCTCTCTCTCTCTCTCTCTCTCTCCAATATACATCCGTTCTCATGTTCACCTCTCATTTCGTACACCTAAGCACACAAGCACACGAACATGAACACACACACACACACACACACACACACACACACACACACACACACACACACACACAAACCAATGAAACAATGGAGTTTATTTCAAGGCAGATACACTTTCACATCAGTTTATTTGTGTTTTTAAATTTTTTTAGTAATTAATTTTTAGATAGAACTTGTTTGGGTGTATATTTATGAGTGTATATTTCTTCCGTTTTTAAAAGCATTTTGTGTTTACGTATAGTGGCATTTTTGTGCATTTGTTTTTGTTTGCTAGTGTTTGTTCCCATGTGCCTTCTTCCTGTATGTCACTTTAATCGTCTGTGTTTGTTTGTGTTGGCATTTATGTGAGTTTCGTATTTTTGTGTTTGTGAGTTTGTTTGTATTATGTGGCTGTTCTAGGATCTAAACTTAGTGAAACGTTTGAAGTTATTATATGGCCATTATTTTATTTTTATTTTCTTTAATGTGGCAAAATCTCTGACCCATTAAAACTCAGGTGGTGGGCACGTGTAACTATTCGAGAGTGGAACTGGGTATAGTCTGTTCACTTTGACTTGGCGTAGAATTGCAATCACTTCGTCTTGAACTTTGAACTGTAACAAGAGATGAACATTGGCGTATGATGCTAGTCACGAAGAAGTCTTGTGGGAAAGATGTAGAGCCGAAGCATTACCTTATTCTTCCACTGAGGTATGAGAAATTTGCCGCAAAAGGACGTGACTTTCCACCTAAATTACACTGAATAAACACTAGTAGTCCAAGGAAGAAAGCTCATTCGTCCCTTGTAAGTCTCATCGATTTTCGTACAACCTTCACGCATAATCGGAGTTGTAGGAGTGGTCCAGTTCCGTCAGATAAAGACAAGCTACATTATACAATAGTTGGAACTTTTAAAAGAAAAATAATAGACTTACTGGGAAAGATCTGGAAGGGGGAAAATGAAGGGGAAGATCGAAAACTGGATGAGAGAGAGAGAGAGATTGTTTTTGTGGGAACGGGTGAGGATGTACCGCGATGGAGGGGCTCTTAAGAGATTTTTTTTTTCTTTTTTTGTGAGCACCCAGGATAATTTCTGGGCTTAGTTGTCTTGAAAAATAACTATTAGGCGTTTGGTTAAGAAAATAGAGAGATAGAGAGATTGATTGATGGGACTTCTTGGAGAATGCCGTAACGTCTATGTATTGTCTTTGTGTAAGTTCTTTTGGTTTTGTACGCTTGTTTTGAAGTGACTGTGTGTGTTTTATATGTTTATTGTTTATCGAAGGAGGGTTTATTTTCCTGTTTTCCAGAGAGAGAGAAGAGGTGGAGCTTTTTGTAACGAAGTGGGTATATAATTGTGAATTACTATTTCTCTGCCTTCTTAAAGTGGCCGTATGTCCATTTTCTCCTTTACGATAATCAAGTACCTTCAATACGAATGTTCTTTTCAGCGTTTAATATTTCGTCTGATGGTATAATAATAATAATAATAATTGTAATGAAGGGATTGATGAACTCTTGATAATCCCGTTTTTGAGAGAGGTCTTTGCTGATCCGAATTAAATCGTCTGAAGGTAGCTAGAATTAAATTTATAAAAGCATCAGCGTATTGAAGAGATAAAGTACAGTTACCAGTAGTACATTGATTAAACCTTTTCAGCCCCAGGACGTAATATTCATTTTATTCCTCCGACGGTCAGATGGTATTCGGATTGGCAGAGACATTTCGAGCTAGAGAGATTAATGTTGCGCTTATTATCCCCTTTACTACTTGGGTGCTTTCTTAAACTGAGTAAAATTGTCCGGTACTGGTAAAAATGAAAGACGTAGCCGGGCTGAAGGAGTTAATATATTTTTTCTAGGATGTACAGAAAGATCATTGCGCTCATTGTTTTAAGAAAGTGTGGTATTTATTTTAAGCGCCTTTTAAGATATTGCCTATTCAGCTTTCTTTGTATTTATGTGTCTTTGTTCGTATTATAGATTTTGTGTTTTTCAGTATCATCAATATTGGGGGGGAAGAGAAGGGGCGCCTCATATCTGCACAGACGTCTTTACCACCGTGCCTTCACACTGATCTATATCGTGGACTGACGCTGATATTTTCTGTCACATACCTTTTATTGCCCTCGATGCTTTTTTTTTTTTTTTTTTTTTTTATCCCTGTCACTGGTTTACTGAGTTCCAGCTGTGGTGTATTTTAGTCCCTTGAGTTCCATATGCTGCTGTTATTAGTGCTGGAAGTCCAAATCCTTGCTGGAAAAAGTAAAAAAAAAATAAGTATAGTATAGGTAATAATAATAATAATAATAATAAATGAATAGTTAAATAATAAGGATTTCAAGCTGCAGCAAGGGAAGAAACGCGGTCGGAAAATTATGAGAGATGTAAGAAACCCGCCACAATAACCTCTTTCCCCTCAGTCTTAACAGGATTTCTCTGCCCTAACACGGTAACAATAATTCCTCTCTGACCTTAACCTCGAAATGCCATCCTGCTTTCACGGCCCCGCCATTACCATTAAGGTCAGGCGAGGTCAGGAGGTGGGAAGGTCAAGAGATCGACCCCCGGGTGGTGGTGGTGGCGGCGGCGGCATTCTCCGTTAAAAAGAAAAGTAAAAAATATTGAGTCTGGGTCGCGGTCGGCTGCCACAAAGTTTGGAGGTTAATTTTCTTGTATTTGGAGGAGCAGGGGGAGATCCGGAATGGAGGAGTGGTGTAGAATGGAGGATGAAGTTGATGTGGATGTGAGGAGAGGTTGAGCAAGTTGGTGAGCTGTTGGTGGGCTTCATAAGTTAAGGATAGTTTGAGGTTCATTTTCTTGTAATGGAGGAGTAGAGGGAGATCCGGAATGAGCTGGGTGGTGTGGAATTATGAATGGAGGAGAATGGTGTGTAATTAATGAAACTGGTATGGGACTGAGGAGGGACTGAGTATATGGACTGAGCAGTTGATGAGGTTGATTGATGTGGATTTGTAGAGCAGTAAGGTAGAATGGAGGGTCGTATCTAATGAAAGGTTAGTGAAGTTTGTGTGTCAAGTTTGTATTCTTCAAGAGAGAGGAAGGAGGTTGATGAGCTGTTAGTGGGGTTGGGTTGAGGTAGGGTATGAGGTTAATTTTCTTGGAGAAGTAGGGGTAGATGCGGAATGGAGGAGGGTGGCGTGGAATGGAGGAGTGAGTGACGTTTATGTGTACTTAAGGAGAGAGTGAACAGGTTTGTGAGTAATTACCTTTGCACTAGGAGGGGGTCTTTACAAAGCCTAATAAAATCGTCTTAAAATCGTCTGGCAGCAGGAGGCAGAAACTTTAACCCCCCCCCCTCCATCACACTGGAGGGGTTAACTCATCCTTTACATTTATTTCTGTTTTGCTTCTTCAATGTAGCAAACAATTATATAAGTCCAGTATTTTTATATTTTGTTGAATCTCATACATTCTCTTGCCTTCTCACATCCGTCTGTTATTTTCATCCCTTCATTCCCATTCATTCCCCCTTTCAAAGTCTGTCTTTCTGTATCTGTCTACATCTGTCTGTCCTGTCTATCAATCCTGTCTATGTGTCCGTATTTGTCTACGTGCCTATATCTTCTCTGTATATCCTTCTCTCTGTCTGTCAGTCTGTCAATCCATCCTTGTTCCATTCATCCCTAAATTATGGTTTGTCTTTATATATGTATCTCTACAGCACCGTAAAAATAATCCAACAGCATCCAGACAAAGCACTATTAGCACATCATAAACCATAATAAAGTTCTCATCTTAGTATAATGCTAAAACAAACGAGTAATAAAGGCCATGTTTAGCGTGACAGTAAGTGCGGGTTGAGCCTTATTAATGCGGCTGTATACGTTAATGACATGGTGGGGGCGATGTAACTTTTATTTTAATGGGACGACAGATGCTACTTTATTTTTTTTCGTGATCACCCTCGTTGAACACTGAATATTTCATGGCTGTGTGGTTCGTATTGTTCCCCTACCTAATTGTCTATTTAATTAGGCCATAGCGTAACCTGCCAATTATATATACCGTATCTGACCAACACTTCGCTTAGCATAGCATAGCATAGAGTAGCATAGCATCACGTAACCCAGCCCAGCCTACATATATAACAAAACCCAAGTCATATCAGCCCAGTTCGACTTGAGCAAACCTAACCTTACGTGATTTCTCTGAATCTGACTCTACTAGTCTTATTTAACCTTGCCTGATTTAACATAATCTTCTCTGATCTTACTTCTGACGTAACCTGACATCAGCAGAATGCTATATATAAATCAGTCCAGCTTGATTAACACACACACACACACACACACACACACACACACACACACTGTATATTATTATTATTTTGTTTACACGTTATGTAAGAGATTTTCAGCAGTTTATGCAAAGTGCTAGCATTATTTTTACAAATATATTCGCGTTTAGCTAACACACTGTATATTGTTTTTTGTGATGAAAATAGATAGCCATTAATCACTGGCAGTCATCTTTTTTTTTTTTTTTTTTTTTTAACCAGTAGGTGGTGGGAGGAAAATTCTTGATAATAAACTTGTGAAAAACGCAATTTTTTTTTTTTTTTTTTTTTTTTTGGGGGGGGGGGGGGATACGATGTGTTTACATGATGTGCAGTTGTAATCGACCTGAACTTAGTTACTTCACGAAACAATACCACACCACACCACACCACACCACACCACACCACCATCGGACACATACTTTTCCACGCATTAAGCCAACCCTCTCGTAAGCAACGCCAAATCGTCCTGCAGTACGCATAAACGCCGCGAGGTTATTGCGTAAGGGAGGGAATAATCTAAGGGTGACAACGCGAAGGTGAAAAAATTACAAGGCAGATGAGGTAGCTTCATCTCATAATTTTTAACCTTTTCACTACGTGAGGTGAGAAAATTTTTTACATTGTTTCCATACGTATATTTGTAGGTATTAGGTTGTTGTTTAAAAGTGCTTTGTTATTTCCTACAGTAATTTAGGGGCGTAGTTGCTTTATCACTCATTTAGAATGTTAGTGTATAATTCAATCAATCAATCAATCATTTCCTGTGGCACCCTCGGGGATGCATAGGGCCTCGATGAACTCACACCACCACATCCTATCTTGTGCTAACTCCTCAAGATCTCCCCAACACTCATCTCCAGCTTCCCGTCTCATTGTCCTCACCCACGTCTCTTTTGGCCTTCCTCTACCTCTCCTACCAGGTGCCACCCACCCTGGTGTACCTCGTACTATTCCCTGTCTCCTATACACATGTCCTAGCCACTTCCATCGTGAGAATCTAACATATTCATCGATCGGCTGCACTCCCGTTATTTCTCTAATTCTACTATTTGGTATCCTTTCCCACCACTTAACTCCTAATATTCTTCTAAGTGCTTTATTTTCAAACACCAAGAATTTATTTTCCATAGTCACTGTGCTGTACCAAGACTCGTGTCCATAAATTAAGATACTCCTAACCATTACCTTATAAAGTTTGATTTTTGTATGCACAGAGAAATTGTTATTATTCCAAATATTTTTAAGCATTCCCATTGCCTGATTAGCCTTCTTTAACCTTTCCTCGAATTCAAAGTTCAAAGAACCATCCTTGGCTAAATAAGTACCTAAATATTTAAACCTATCAACTTGCTTTACAACCATACCTCCAATTACACATTCCTGCGCATTTTCCATATTCATATTGATTATTTCAGTTTTTCCACAATTAATAACCAAACCCACCTTGCGACCTTCACTCACCAAACAGTCCAACACTCTCTGCATCTCTTCTGGCCCATCACAAATCAAAACTATATCATCTGCATAATCTAAATCCAAAAGTTTCCTGTTCTCTCCCCAAAGTATACCTGCACCGGTTTCTGTTCCAACACGTTTCATAATGTAATCAATGACCAATATAAATAGTAAAGGCGATAGAACACCACCTTGAATTACTCCGGACTTGACTTCAAACGAATCACTCAGACAACCATCAACCATCACTCATGCATGTTCATAATGACCCTCACAAACTCCTCTAGTGTATAATTAGCGCCATATTGTTTTTTTATTGAAATATTGTACATTATTGAACTAATACCGATATTAAAATCTTTCTGTCGCTCTTTTATAACGGAGTATATCGTCGTCGTCGTCTCTCTCTCTCTCTCTCTCTCTCTCTCTCTCTCTCTCTCTCTCTCTCTCTCTCTCTCTCTCTCTCATTTTTACCCTCTGTTCCCTCCATCATCGTTTCCATCAATCAGTATATGTGTCTGTCTATCTCTCTATCTATCTCAAATCCTGGCTGTATCCTCTTATTTTCTGCCGCAAATCCTCGCCCCTTTCATCCTGGGAACGTGATGACAGTTTAGACCGCGGTAATTAATGGACGTGTTTATGAAGCTGCAGGTCCTACTAAGGTTGACAATAGTAGCATGGAAGGGAGGCGGACTGGGGGAGAAAGATTGTGCCGTTGTTTTATTCTGTGTGGCTTTGATGCTTGTCTGTGTGAAGTATAACTGAGTTTGCATGGGTCTGTGTGTGGGAAATGGTGTGTGTATGTGTGTGTGTGTGTGTGTGAAAATGTAATTAATTAGACCATTTTTATGTATAAATCTGTGTTCCTTTCGTGTCTGTATCTTTCTCTTTTTTACCCTGCCTTTTTTTTTTTTCCTCTTTTTTTATGTTTTTTTTTTTATATATGCCAAGGCTGCGTATGTGTGTAATGATGTGTGATGTGTTTGTGTGTTTTAATTAGTATCATTGAATGTCTCGTTCATTTTATATATCCATCTTCTGTTTTATGATTTGTCTCTGTCAGTCAATGTGTCGTTATTGTTATTGTACATTTATCTTTCTTTTTTTGTTTTAATCTGTTTGTCTGTCCATCTCTTCCTAGGCTTATTTTTCTGTCTGTCGATCGAGTCGGCTGTATGTCACCTGAACCTCCCCCCCCCCTCTCTCTTCAATCTGGATTAAGTCAGTACGGCAAAACAACTCACCCTTTCCTAAATACCAGTACACACACACACACACACACACACACACACACACACACACACACACACACACACACACACACACACACACACACACACACACACACACACACACACACACACAAAACCTCCATATGTGCACCCATACAAACACACATTCACATTAACCTTCACGCAATTCTTCACCTACGGAATCTAACAACTGCCTCCACACGAACTCGCATCCACACGATCTCCCATCCACATCATTCGTAACCCTGCCTCAACCTCCACACTCCAAATACAGGTAATGTAAATCAGTATCTCCCGTAATCAGAACTCACCTTGATAAAATTCCTTTGTTACTTTAAATGAAACTGCTTTGGTAATCTTTATAATCATGTATGTGTTGTATTTAAACGTATTTCTCTCTCTTTCAGGTAAGTACGAGAACGGAAGAGCAGTCTCGGTCTACCACATCAGCTGAAGTGTGACGTGAGTGTGGAGTAGGTTGTGTGAACGTGGAGTGAAAGGTTAGGGGGGGAAGGGTGGCGTGGAGTGGCGGGAAGGAGTATAGGGGGGCTTGGAGTGGCGGGAGGGAGTATTTTAGATTAGTAATGGAAAGATCGTTTGATGGAGTACATAAGAACTTGGAGTGGCGGGAGGGTGAAGTGGAAGGTGGTATGTGAAGGCTGAAGGTTTTTAGGATTTAGCAGTCGCAGTGGTTTCGGTATGAGATGACCGGTCTATAAATAATTAGATAACGCAGTAATGCATGATTGATATACCCAAAACTTGTACAATTTTTCAACTTGACTGACGAGATTCAATTACGTATATGAAAAAAAAAAAAAAAAAAAAAATATTATTGATACTGGTAAGATTTTTTTTTAATTGGGTTCTTTATTTACCATTCAGTACAAGCCCCAGCACTCTGGGAAACACTGTCCCTGAAGGCCAAGCAGCGAGGGGTGCACGAGGAAGAAATTTGTGAATCATGTAGTTTACGATGGTAAAGTTCACGTTTTCTGCGGTCTTTGGGCTGCAGAAAATGGATGCCGCTGACGTTCAGGGTAGACCCACGTATTTTGGTCGAGGCCCCTCGTGAGTATCAGTTGCCCCGAAATGTCTGCCGAGACTACTTATATTTATTTATTAATTTACTTAATTATTTTTTACAGTACTCTGTGGACTGTGTCCTTTTTAATGTGGTTATCCAGTTTTTTCAGACTTCAGAGCATCAGATATACTAACTTACCATAATCTAGAGTTTTTAAAATGCCAGCAATTGTCACTGATACTTCTTTAGGGTACTCAGGGCAGCTCAACTATTTTTATCTGATTACACATACATGATACAGAGTGTAAGAAAGAGCTTTAAAAAGTTATTGTAAATCAATTTGAATTTTATAGAAAACCTTTCATAACGGCAAGAGCGAAAATAACAAACTTCGTACTTTATTTTTCAATGCCTTATTGTAAGTATTCAGAGTGCAGAAAAATTTTAAAATATTGTACAAAAGCAGAATGACACACCGCATGTTCAGTATTAACTCTTTATATATACGAACGTCAAATTGGTGTGTTTTTAATTTGAGCAGCATGTTGGTTAAATAAGCCTCTTGCTCCAGATGACATCCCATTCGTGTATTCTTGTTGCCTCTAGACGATTTAAATAAATTTGGGGAAGATCCTTTGTAGTGAAGGAGCATTGAAGACAATTATTATATAGTCCTGCAATTTGCAAAGTTTTTCTGAGGTGAATTAAATTATCTGAAAATGGAAAGAATAAAGTAAAACATACATCTTAATAATAATAATAATTATTATTATTTTTATTATTATTATTATTATTATTATTATTATTATCATCATCATCGTTGTTGTAAGCCACAAGCCCATCCGGACTTGAACCTGGTGAACTGCAGGCTGAAGTTGCCCTTTACCTGCAGTTAAGGGACGTTTGTGTAACCAGGCATGGGAGGAGCTTGTTTATACTGATGTCACCTGGTAATGGCGCCCCTCCCAGCACCGCTTCAGATTGACAAGAGTTAAATACATACACCTTTAATTGCATCGCCAAGATTTCCACATTTTGACCACTATACAATAAAATCCTGCTTAAAAACATACATCCACTGCTCCATTGATAATCATTAAGTAACTACTACAGTGTTTCCAAGGCAGCCAGTCACTAGCAAGAGTACGAGTAATATAGCCCACGCGACTCAACACCACACCTAGACAATACCTGCGTTTCGTCGTAGGGCAGCGACCTCATGGGGGACTAGTTTAAGTATTGGGCGCTAGGAATCACTGTGCTGTATTAGAAGCTTACCACACTTAACACGCATCTCATACTACCACACTTCATACACACCTCATACTGCCACTCTTCATAGACCTTAAACTGCCCCACACACACTTCCTACCACCACACTACACTGTCACTCTTCATACACGCCACATACTGCTACACTTCACATTGCAGCACATCACGTTACCACCTCTCACACGTGTCTTATATCACCACACATACACAGCCGCCCATAACCCTACCAGACATTATACACATCACGGTGCCACACTTCACACTAACATCTTCTAGTCTTTACACACACACACACACACACACACACACACACACACACACACACACACACACACACACACACACACACACACACACACACACACACACACTGATCCATTCTTGCCTTACCAGTCTCACACATTGCCACACCTCACACACTGCCACACCTCATATCCACCTCAGTCGCTCCAGACACTGCCACACCTCCCGTCCCCTTCCACACAAACACTTTTATAGCACCCAATAAAAGAAACTGATTTTACACACACACACACACACACACACACACACACACACACACACACACACACACACACAGATGGATGTGTGAGTATTTGGTATTTGTAGACGAGATTACTTGTTAAATTTCGTAGTGGATTAACTTGCCTCCTTCCGGAATTTTTATGATTATATTTGCCGATAATGTGTATGTACGTTTGTGTGTGTGTGTGTATGTGTGTGTTGACATTAGGCAAGTATATGTATACATGTGTAAGTATTTGAACAATGGTACTTGTGTGGGCGTGTCTGTCCACTCATGTACGTGTACCAATTGCTCATGAAGGCTTGTATGTGTGTGTGTGTGTGTGTGTGTGTGTGTGTGTGGGCGCTTAAGGTTATGTAAGCATGTGTCCCTGTGTTTATACTGTATGTATGTTTCACCTAGCGTATGCTGAAGTCCACTTAAGTGCCAGTAACCCATGTACGATTGTGTGTGTGTGTGTGTGTGTGTGTGTGTGTGTGTGTGTTGCGGGTGTGTGAGGGGGCGGAGCCTGTGAGAACCGCATTGTAAGGCAAGCGCAGTGGCACTCCCTCAGGCACACACACATACACCCTTACACACACATTGACGCACACACACACACGAACTTACACACACACACTTACACGTCACTCGCCTCTTAGCAACCGTAGCACTCATAAGGTGGAGCTGGGTGGAGCGTGAGGTGTGTTCCAACCCTCTTCCACTGTTCCACATGCTTACGACTCGGCCTGTTGGTTCCAGAACACTAAATTCTGTTGTTCTTGTTCATTCCCAGCCCCACGTGTGTTCAGATAGCTGTTCCAGTGTTCCACCTTGTTCCATATGTATTCGGATGGCTAGTTTATTGTTCCACGTTACATACATACATTCACAGGGTTGTTTCAGTGTTCCAACCTGTTCCACTCATATCCACACGAAAATTTTAGTGTTCCATCTTGTTCCATTGACGCCCAAGGAAATTTTTTATGTTCCACCGAATTCTACACTGTTTTGTTCCATATTTTCCCATATACATGGACATAGCTGCGTCATTGTTCCGCATAACTATAGACTGGTTTCAGAGTAATTCAGTTTCGTCCACAATTGCTGTTACGAAGTTCCGTTTGGTTCCTGACAGTTATATCCTGTAGCTTCAGTAATGTACCTTTTTCAAGAGTGTTCCACGTGGTTGTCATAGTGTTCCGCTAGGTAATAATTGCTTCCCCATGGCTCCTACAATGTCATAAAAGGTTCCACTGAAGCCTAATATTGCGTGGTTGCTACAGTACCACACCCAACTCCACAGTCTTCCACTTCGCTTTTGCAGTGTTCCACCTTGTTCCACATAATTACACTACAGTATCATATAAGGTTCCACTTAGGCCTGATTTTACGTGATTGCTACAGTATTGCATCTAGCCCCACACTCTTCCACTTCGCTTTCGCCATGTTCCACTTTGTTCCGCGTAATGACACGTGGTTATTATAATGTTCCCCTCGTTGTGCACACGTCTATATGACTGTTAGAGTACGACCTGGCTGCACTAGTTCCGCATTTGTGTTGACAGTAAATAGCCCCCCCCCCTCTCTCTCTCTCTCCACACACACACACACACACACACACACACACACACACACACACACACACACACACACACACACACACACACACACACATTCCAGACACGCCTGAACGCACTGTACGCTTCCCTACACTGGCACACTCCTGCGCTCGTTTTCTTTCTTTTTTGTATTTAGTTAATCCACTTTATCTCTCACCATTTCTTCTTCACCTCTTCTCCCCTTCTTCTCCTCCAGCTTCTCTCTAGTCCCTTCCTATTCTCTCCCTTCCTTCTCCTTTTCCCTCTCCACTCTTTTCGCTCCCCTTCCTTTTCTTCTTTTCTTTCTCTCCTCGTCATTCATTGTCGTGCTGTCTCTTTCGCTCCCCCTTTGGGAAGGGTGGATGGTGAGTGGACAAGTGAAAGTAAGATGGAGGAAGAGGGTGGAGAGGTGGAGGGATAGTGGAGAAGAGATAAAACAAGGGTGGAAGAAAAATGTAGAAGAGGTGGATGGAGGTTGGAAGAGAGACGAAAGAAGAGTGGATGAGAAGTGGAAGGATGAAGTGTGGAAGACAGATGTAATTAGGATGAGGGTGTGAGTGGAGACTATGATGTTTGTAGGGTGGAGAGGAGACTAAACCCTTTCAACCCGTGGACGTAATTTATATTATATTCTTACTACCACCAGGAGATATGATTCAGACCAGACGGGGAGGGGCAATCTGAGCTGCAGGGGTTAGGAAATAGACGTTAGAAAGTAAATAGTAAATCAGATCTCTAGTTATTGCCCTCTCACTAACCTCCTTTACCACACGGATTGCACGTCTAAGGGTTAAGTAGGGTGTATTCTCTGGCTGAAGGGATTAAGTAGGGTGTAGGCAGGGTGTAGAGTTGGTGAAGGCAGTATTGAGCAGGATGAAAATTAGACAGGGTGGGGGGAGAGAAATTTATTAGACAGTGTGTTGATAAGGCCGAGATAATGGTGGCAAAGTGGAGAGAAGACTTTACTTTTGATTGGGTGGAGGTAGGTTGGAGGCAAGACGTAGATAGGGTGGAGGCAAGACTTAGATAGGGTGGAGGTATGGTGGAGGCAAGATAGGGTGGAAGCAAGACTTCGGCAGGGTGTAGTTAGGGTGGAAGCAAGACTTAGACAAGGTGGAAAAAATACTTAAGATAAGGTGGAGGCAGCATTGGTAGGGTGGAGGCAAGAGTTACGAAGTAGAGGCAGGGTGAAGGGGGAGGGAGGGTGGAGAGTGGAGGGAGAGAGGGAGGGAGATACTCTATTGACCCAAGTGGAGGGGGACTTAGTAGTTGACCACACACTTGGTATTCACACCCTCACCCTCACTTCCCCACTCTCTCTCCCCTCCCTCTTTCCCCCACTCCCTCGCTCTGTTTGTCTGCCTGTATGTCAGTCTGTCTGTCTCATCCTCTGCCTCCTTTTCTTATCATCTTCTCCCTCTCGACTGTTACGTATTGCACTCTGTCCACTTATCTATCCCTCCTGACCTTCCCTCCCTTCGTCACCCTCTGTGTCACTCATTCCCTCTCCCCTCTCTCCCTTCTTCCCTAACGCCTACCCTCCCTCCCTCCCTCTCTCTCTCACCCTCTGTTTCCTCCTTCCTCCCTTCTTTCTTCTTCTTCCCTCCATTCATTCTTTACCCTCATTTGCCCTATTCTCTTTGTTGCCATTTCATTTACTTTGCGCTTTCGTCTTTCTGCCCCCCCCCTCCTCCCCTCCATTCTCTCTCTCTCTCTCTCTCTCTCTCTAACACACACACACACACACACACACACACACACACACACACACAGAATACAAAAACTGTTAAGGTAATTTTTAGGAACACATTCTTTTTTCCTCCCCACTTTTTTTTCCTTTTAACTGACAATTGAATTAAATAAAGGTAACTGGTGGCCGCTGGACTTGTGTTGACAGCCGAGGTATTCATGATATTAGGTTATTCACTCGTTTTCTTCATTCTTCATATCCGTGTTGATGTTTTTCATTTCATGTACCGGTATTTATATTGATGATGATTTGTACTTCATTTTTTTGGTACATGTTAAATATAATGTACCTTTTTTCTTTAGTTATATACATTCCTGAACTTTATGCACAGTTCATTTCTTTTACTATTAATTTCATGAGTCGAAATATTGTATTGCTATGATCTGTGAGTGTTTTGTGAATATTGCAGTAATTGTGGTAATTGATTTATTCTCTATCTTTGGTTATTAGTTCGTGCCATGTTGGAAATGCGGTAGTGTACTTCCTTCCCTTTTTATATGCTAATTGGTAACTGAATACTGTAGCTAAGGTACAGGCTGTTTTCCCTGCTTTCTTTGGTGTTTGGGTAATCAGTGATTTGGTATTTATCATTACTTGGTGTTTGGGTATTCAGTGTTCTGGTATTTATCATTACTTAGTGCCTAATAATTAGTGTTCTGGTATATATGCGGTTTATCCCCTCGTGTTCTTCTGAGTTGGATTTAATATTAGCTGTGAGTAACAAGAATGAAGTAAAAATGATATTCTGGGTCAAGAGAGGTCAAAGCACTCTTCCTCTTTGTTGCGCATACTTACTGGTCAGCCCTGGTTATGAAGCACTAATCAGCAGAGTGGGGAATGCGCAGGATGAGTCACGAATGCTCAGGATGGGTCAGTAATGCGCAAGATGGTTTTTTCATTCGTGTGTTGTAGTAGTGTGGTTGTGGATAGTGTGTCAAGGGTAGTTTGGGTAGCTGTTCCCGTTTTGCTCTAACTTGCCCTAAAATTGCCATCCTTTCACCTTCGGTACTGGGCTTTAACAATAGGGTAACACTAGATTAAAATGCTAGTCACAAAAAAGTGCTATGGAATGTATGTAGAGCCATTGTATTGTCTTATATTGCCTCTGAAATATGCGAAATAAGCTGTAAAGACAAAAATCTAGGCTAAGTTAAGGTAAAAAGACTATAGTATGGTTGATTGGGGT
>NC_137024.1:41529444-41599444 GCF_032717465.1 Coenobita brevimanus | reverse complement strand
CACACACACACACACACACACACACACACACACACACAGTATGTAGGCTATCCTCATACTCATCCACTCACTCCACCTACCCACCCACTTAACCAAAGCAGTCGTGTACTCTCTCGTTCATTTGGTCACCGATGCTACTCTCTCGTTCAATTGGTCACCGATGCACCCATCCATACACCTATCCATTCATCCAAACATATGCACTCATTATTCCATCCATCGATCAACTCATCCATGCACCTATTCATTCACCCATACGTAGGCTATGCACCGACCCACCCATCCAGCCAGCCAGCCAACTAGCCAGCCAACCACGCCCATGTTAAACGCTAATATCCATAATCAACCAGACGCCCCATTCCCTTAATTAAGAATGGATTGCTGAGGGAAGGAGGGAGGGAGGCAGAGAGACAAAGAGGGAAGGAAGGAGGGAGAGGGACGAAGAGGGGGGGAAAGGAGGGAGGGGCGGAGACAAAGGGAGAGGGGAGGGAGGGAGGAGTGGAATAATGCAAGAAGTGGTGAAAGGAGGGAGGGAGGGAGGGAAGGGAGACAAGGAGGAATGGAGGGTAGGGGGGGGATGGAAGGAGTGAAGGAAATACAGTGAAGGAAGAAATTTTAAAAAGTCTAATAACTGAACTAAAGAAAAAGAGGAGAAAACAGGGAAAAGGAAGGAAGAATGGATAAGAGTAAGGCAGTGTCCAGATAGCCGGCATAGGAAGTAAGACAGGATTGGTATGTTTGCGTAAGATGTGTAATTCGAGCGTATACTGTACATTTTTTCTTCCTTTTGCATACTCGCCTGGCCTGATGGCTAATTGGAAAGTGATGGTATATTGTGATAGTGAATCATTTTTGTGTAAGTTAACGGAGAGACCAGCTTGTGAAAGGAAATGGAATTGTGTGTGTGTGTGTGTGTGTGTGTGTGTGTGTGTGTGTGTGTGTGTGTGCGCGCGTGCTCGCTCGCTCGCTAAAAAAAAAAAGGGGGGTCCATGAGACAGGTGACATGAGATGGGGCAGAGAGAGAGAGAGCGAGGGAGGGGGGGGGGACGAAGGAGAGAATGGAACAAAGAGAGGGAGCGTGAAGGTAAATTGATGGTGAAATAAGACAAGAGGGCATTGTTTACAGATAAGGGGAGAGAGAGAGAGACGATTAGGACCATTTCTCGACTCTGAAACCCGACATAATCGCTCTTAAGATAGTGGGCGCAAGGGTGGCATAGAAGTGGTGCAGGTCATGTTAGGCACAGTTAATGGGAGGGTAAGGAATGGTAGCGGTGGGGTAAGTAGTGGTAGTGTAGGGGAAGAAATGGTTATGGTAGGGTAGAACAGGGTAGTGGTAGTGAACGATACGGTACGGTATGGTAGTGGTTACGCTGGGCATGGTAGGAGAGGGTAGTAGAAGTGGTAGGTCATGATAGTGGTAGGGAAGGTTACGGTAGGGCATGGTAGTGGTAAGGTTAGGCATGGTAGGGAAGGTCACGGTAGGGCATGGTAGTGGTAGGGTAGGTCATGGTAGGGCCGGTGGTGATGACTTAGGGCATGGTAGTGGTAGACTAGGTCATGGTAAAGCAGATAATGGTGAGGTAGGTCATGGTAGGGCAGATAGTGATGGGGTAGGGCAGGGTAGTGGTATGTCGGTCATGGTAAGCCAGGCTAGTGGTAAGGTAGATCATGGTAGGAAAGGGTAATAGTAGAGTAGGTGAAGTTAGTGAAAGGAATGATAATCGAGGGTGGAGATAAAATAAGGGATGGAAGAAATAGACTAGATTAAATAATGTGTAATATATTATGAAAAATGTGGATTGTATGTAACGTCTTAATCCCTTCAGTACGATGACGCCATGTATATTGTATTCTTATCACCAGGCAATATAATTTAATCTTAAAGTTTCCTCGTACTGAAGGGGTTAATTGATGCCGTTTCTAAGCTATTGAGTGTATGATGTCTTTTTTTTTTTTTTTATGAAGTCCTCCAAGGGTGCTGGTGGCAAGATATATTCATTGTAATTAGAGAGATAGATATGTAAATAGAGGGATAGATAGATAGATTCCTCACTCCATCTCTAAGTAAAGAAAAAGGGTTAGAATGTTGATTTTTTTTAATTGCCAGTATTTATTTTCTCAACTTACATGCCGAATAAATACTGATTATTGTACTGAGAGGCCTTTACTGTAGGATAGGGCGAGAGGCCAGGTGACGTGTAGTATTGGTTTATTTATTTTATTTACTTATTAATTTATTTTTATTTCCTGACCTCCGTCAGACCTTTTGTAGTGGAGGGATCACTGAAAATTCTCTTACTCTTCCCTAGTTTCAAGAGTCGCTCCCTAAGTAAAATGGCCAAGAGGCATCAAGAACGAAATAAAGAATACGTTAAAAGGATTGGGGAGATTGGGTACATTAACAAAATTCCTTATCCAGTACTTTAGAGAGGCGCTACTCTTCAGTATTGGGTGCACTGGAAATCTAGCAGGATTGGTAGGGGAAGAGGCACATACGCTGCCGATATTAACTTGGCCCAATATTGCTTTAGGCTTGTCTCAAATGCAGAGCTGTGGGAAGTGATGAACACTAGAATACGATGCTAGTCAAGGTAAGTGCTGTAGAATGGGAGTAGTGCCGTGGGAGTGTCTTATTTCGCCATCAAGATACCGTACGTGAATTAACCTGGAAAAGGACGAAAATCTTTGCCAGTTTAAGGTGAACGAACTGTGCTGCTCTCTGGTATTGGGTGTACTGGATGCTGAATAAGACGAAGGGGAGAGGGACCAGAGACTGCCACTCATAGGAATTGTGTATTGGGAAGACTGCAGTGCTGGTGGTGTGGCGTGGTGCAGTGAGAGAGAGAGAGAGAGAGAGCATGTTGTGTACGTTTGAATTTGCCTGAGTATGTATGTGTATATATGTATATGCATTTGTCTGAAGAAGGTTGCATTTGCCGTTGTGTGTGTGTGTGTGTGTGTGTGTGTGTGTGTGTGTGTGTGTGTAAAACAAACCCACGTCCCCTTATCATACTTTAATTGCTTTGTACCATTTAAACACTCCAAGCCATTAACCTTTCTCAGCCAAACCATCAGTCATCCTCTAAACCTCCACGAAGTGAGAGAGGAGACGAGAATTTATGCGTCCTAATAACACGTATTCAATTCCAGGGCATTAGGCGGCATTTACAGCATTATCCACTTCCATCCACTTGCCTCCATGTCAACTAGTAATCAGACCTTGTTGGGCAAAGGTTAGAGGTTGCTGCTGCCGTGACCTTTACTGGGTTGAACGGGTTGGTAGGGGTGAAAAGGTGGGTGTAGGTGTGAGGGTGGGGATAGGGTTTGGGGATGGGATGGGGTGTGGGTGTGGGGATGCAGAGATGGGATGGGATTGGTAGGGTTGAAAAAGGGGGTGGAGATGTGAGGGTGGGCATAGGGTGTTGGGATGGGATGGGGTGTGGGTGTGGGGATGCAGAGATGGGATGGGGTTGGTAGGGTTGAAGAGGAGAGTGGAGATGTGAGGGTGGGGATAGGTTGTAGGGTATGGGATGGGGTGTAGGTGTGAAGATGCAGAGATGGGATGGGTGGTGAAGATCGATAGGGTGGGGTGTGGGTGTCTGGATGGGGAGAAGGGGATGGGTGGTAAAGAGTTGTGGGGTACGGTAGGTTGGAGAGGGGGTAGAGGGGTTGGAAAATGGGAAGAGGGGGGAAAACATGTGGGGTTTTGGGGAGGGTGGTAAAGAATGATAGGTGGGGTGGGGTGAGATGGAGAGAGGGATAGGGGGGTTGGAGGAGGGAGAAAAGTGTGAGGGTTTGGGAATGGGGAGAGGGTGGGGAGATAAGATGGGGTGGAGGATGAGGAGCGATGGGAAAGGCATGTGGAAGGTGTGGGACAAGGTATGAAGGTATGGGATGGGGTGGGGAGAGGGTGTGGGGGTGGTGAGGGGTGGGTAATGGGTGGGGGAGAGAGGAGCTTTGGTATTTTATTAGCTCTTGTATATTTATGAAGGTTTTGTGTGAACTGAATTTAATTAATCTTGTTCACTATACGTTATTGCAGTGTTTTGGGGGACAGTGTTTGCTTCGTCTGCGTGGTTGCGTGTGTGTTTATCAGTGATTGTCGTGTGGTGTGATATTTCACTCTGTTTCATTTATTTTCGTTTTGTTTGTTGTGGTTTATTTGGCTTCCATATGTATTTATCATTTTTTTTTTAATTTCCTGCTTTTCATTTGCCTTTCTTTATTGTCTGTCCTTTTTTTAAGATTTCGTTTGTGATGGGTGATTCGTAGATGGAGGAGGGGTATGTGATCGTGTGCTGACTCTCTCTCTCTCTCTCTCTCTCTCTCTCTCTCTCTCTCACACACACACACACACACACACACACACACACACACACACACACACACACACACACACACACACACACACACACACACACCTCCCCTAAGATAATTGCATCAGTGTCGCCACGTTAAAAAATGTCCCCTAGTAACCCATCACCTCTTAGTGTCTCAAACCTATGCGTAGTGTGGTGTGGGCTGTGACTATACTCTTTTCACTCAAACCTGGTCTAGAATTACCTTCCCTCAATCCTACATACCGAGTTGCAACAATGGATTGCTAATAGAAAAATGGGATGCTAGTCATTGGTAAGTGCTACGAAGGGGATGTAGAGCCGGAGCACTGTCTTTTTCTGCCATTGTTTTACGTAGAATAAGCAACACAGAGACGAAATTTTGGGCCAGGTAAGGTAAAAGAACTAGAGTCTTGTTAACTTCTTCAGTCCGATGACGATTTAAATATATCATTCTTAACATGTACCTTCAGACGATTTTTTTTTTTTTCTTTACTGGAGAGAGATTTTCTGAAGTATCACGCATTTTCTTCCAACCTAAAAAAGATCCCTAACCCCTTTAAGCTTAGTTGATGTCCAGGTGTTGTCAGATTGGAGGGTTGGTTTGACTAGTACGGTAATTGAAGAGACTCGTTCCTACCTCATAATTAGGCTCATAGAATTTCACACAACCAAGATTTATAATTCGCGTTGTATGGGTGGCCCAGTTCCCTCAGATGAAAACAGATGACTATAGTGAGGTTGGATATAGCTTTCAATAACCCCATCACTGCACCAAGTCTCCTAAGATTACTAAAAGTCGTGCGGAGGTAGCAAGAATAAAACACGTGACGGGACGCGAGGGGTTAAACCATTGACTGCAAGGGCTTTTCTGCACCGATCAGAATCATGTGTCACCCAGAATATGATATACCGGTACGTAAGTGTGTCACCCATAATATGATATACGTAAATGTGTCCTTGGCGATGAAAGGGTTTATTTGTGTTATTTATCTGTTTGTATTTCTCTGTTTTGTAGCAAGGATCTCTCACAGCTGAACGAAATTGTGGAGTGTTAGCCTAAATATACTTCAGTGAGAGTTGACAGACCGCAGAAAATAAAAGTGATACCTTTTGTTTTTGGTTCCCTTTCGGTTTTCAAAACACCTTTCCTAGCTGTTATCCTTTTTTGTTTGTTTGTTTGTTTGTTTTTTGGTTGGGGGTGTTATGATAGCAGTGCCAACGTTAATAAAATAAAGTACGAGTGAGTGTAAAAACAATAGTGAGTTATAGTGTCAGACCACTTCACACTAGATTTGATATATACTGGTAAAAACTGTCATAATTGTTGACAAATGTGTGCGTGTGGGGAGGGGGGGCGTGCGCTTGCTCGCATGCATACACTGTAGGATGTCTTGCTCAGATCTGTCAGACAGTTTAGATTGAAAATACAAGCAAGGGAAGAGCAAGTCTGTCGTATCATTGAAGCGAAGGCCTACCGGTATTTTTTTTCTTTTCATGATTTTTTTTTTTCCCCCGGCATACACTCATATGTCTCTCCGTAACAGTTTTTCAATTTATGTATATTCTGTTATTAATTGTTCTCAAAAATTTCAACATTTTTGTCCAAGTTTTGCAGGAGGTAACCAGTAAATATCTCATTCCTCATTGTGCACAGTTGGTCAACGTAGGAACTTTCTTCCACAATCTGTTGTTCTATATGCTTACGACCTCCAGTCTTTTAAACACGATAAGTTCAGACATCACAGGTTGAACGAATCTTTATTCGGGCTCTCTTTTGTCCAGTGTTCTTCGGAAAGGACCATTTTTTGCAACTTCTAACCTTTGGTTTTTCTTACTGCATACTCCATAGACAGAGAAGTTACACACTCTGTCTGGTGGACAGACATGTGATGTAACGCACTCTTTTCAACACAGCACTTAAGTTTTTCTTTTATTTAAGTCAGCTTTATGTATGAAGTTTTATTTTCATTTTATTATCAATGAGAGAAAGAGGATAAAGAATTTCTAAGGTAGCGTTTGTTGTTGAAGATTCTCTCTCTCTCTGTCTGTCTGTCTGTCTCTCTCTCTCTCTCTCTCACACACACACACACACACACACACACACACACACACACACACACACACACACACATATATATATATATATATATATATATATATATATATATATATATATATATTGGTAACCGTGTGTAACCAGTTAGATACTTTGTGGTCCAGTGAGCTGTGATGCTGCAGTCGGATGCATCCATTAGGGTGTACATCTGAGGGAGGGTCGGGCTTGCTGCGAGTCACTCATGCCTTGACTACGGCAGCCTAGTGCGCGGCACCAGTGCATTTTATGAATCAAAGAAAGACTGAGTGATAGATATGTTGATATATTTGTATCTTTATTCTGTGCATAATGTGAGGAGTATTTGCGAAAACGTTTTATCAAACTAGGACAAGATTTTGTCTGTACAAACTGTCATGGTTTCCCATAACCAGACGGTACGCAGAGTTCAGGAATTTGCAGTTATTGACAAAGGTCCGTTCGCATCCCTACCTCTCTTTATGTTGGATTCATATATGATTGCATGTGACATTGTGGACTGTGTTGCAAAGTATTATTCATCTTTGGGTGATAAGATGCACCTTTGCTCTGTACCTCCCGTTCAAACAGTTATGAATTCATCAGGGAGAGAAAGAGGCGGGAGAGGCGAACGGACTGTTGAATGACTCAACGGGGGCGGGTGACTGTTGGTGTTAGTGGGTAGAGGAACACTGGCCAGTAAAGCAAGCTGAAGATAAACACCATCACTTAGCTCTATTTTTGCTAACCAGACAGCACAACTAAACTGCAGTAAACGATGCGTGGGAATGCGTTTAGAGGGGCGACACGGACGCTGGTGAAAGGTATGGGTGGGTGGGTCAGATAAAGGAGGCTTGGTAACTATATTAGCTGTGGGGAAGTTAGGGTCATTGTCGCCTCTGTGGATTCTTTGGATAGGGATCATAATCGCATGCAGCCCACACCATCTCCGGGGACACTGTAATCGCCTCACTCACCTTAATCTATCGCTCAGGTCACTTTATTTTCAGGAGTATGGTGGAGGTTGGGATGTATGACTATTTTTGGCTTAATTCGATTCATGTTATTAGATTTGTGTATTATCTCGTTCTTTCTATTTTTCTGTACCGGGTTATGTATTTATTCCCCTGTGATGTTGTACTTATTTCCGTATCGAGTTGTACTGTACTTATTCCCGTAACGCGTGGTACTTATTCCCGTAACGCGTGGTACTTATTCCCGTAACGCGTGGTACTTATTCCCGTATCACGTTGTACTTATTCCCGTATCGCGTTGTATTTATTCCCGTATCGCGTTGTACTTATTCCCGTAACGCGGTTCCTCACGTACTGTCTTACACCATTACTTTTCAACCGGGGAGATAAAAGGTCTTGAGGTGACCTTGTCCAGGGCCAGTGGTGACCCGACTGACCAGGATGACCCATGTGTGACCCCGCTCAGTACAATGAAATGATGTCAGTTCTGTACCTCCCTCAGTTGCTCCTGTCTCTTCATACCTTTCTGCCTTATTACGATATCTTGGGTTTCAAAATTTGACAGCATTACAAAACTAAGTGCCTGCGAAGGGTTATCTTTGGAAGAAAAAGGAGGAGGGGACGGCCTGGTTGTGAGCTGTCTTTTTTTTTTTTTTTTTTTTTTTTTTTTTTTTTTAAATCTCAGAAATAGTAAAGAAATAATTTCTAAAATATTACTCCACAGGGCAGTGGGGATAAAGCGCTAGAAATAGCAGTATGTAATGATCAAATTGATATAAAGAACGTGTGTTAAGCAACATTTTTTTTTTTTTTTTTTTTTTTTTTTTTTTTTTAGCTATGTGTGAGAGATGAGGGGCTAAATTTTTATTTTTTCGTATTCATGAGGCTTTTCATTTTCAGCATTTTCAGCAGGTGACAACTTGACATTTTTAAAAATTTGAGATAACATGAAAATTATCCTTTTTTGTGAATCTTGTGCAGGAGAGAGCAGTCGGTTCCAAGACTGTTCTGATTTTTAAAAAAATAATGCCGACACCTATCATATGTCACTGGTCTCGTTGTTCGTAGTAGAGCATCTCAAGGATGACCTAAAAAAAAAAAAAAAGTTGAAATACACCGTCTTAATGGGATTGCTGGTAAATCGTCAAAAGCTATAGGTCATTAACTTTCACCGGTATGATAACTTCCAACATCTGAATGGTAACTCGCACTTTAAACAAGATATATTAAATGGTATAGGTAATGTGGTAATTACATCAAAGGATCCTGTCTTAGGTAAAGTCCTTGACTATTCACTGATAATCAGACGAACTGGAATCTCACTGCATTGATACGAAAACCTCAACATTGAAAGTTATTCTTGACCGCGACCGCACATGCAGTATATGCTTCCTGAATCTTTGTTCATGGATGTGCTCACGTGGATAGGCCGGTAATAGCTTCTCCCAATTTTGCGCATTCGTTTTGCTATTTCTGGTCCCTGTGCCTCTGTGGTGGGAGTTGGATGGTGGATATGGTGGTGGTGATGGTATTGATGATGATGATGAAATGATCATGTTGTTAATGATGATGATACTGGTGATAATGATGATGATGATGTACATCCCCACCACTCAGCGTTTTCTCTTTCGTGCATTTACTTCTTTCCTTCATATACCTATTCTCCAAATCATATCCAGTCTCCTTTGCCCACTCCTACCGTAATCACACTTTTTTTTTTTTTTTTGGTCTCTCCCTGGCCTCATATCCTCTTTTCTGTCCCTCCGGTACACCCTCCTTTTCTCTCCCTGACCCTCCCCTCCTTCATAGACCCACTTCTCCCCCTACCATAACTCCGTCTTCCTTTTCCTCATTCTTTCCCAACAAACATTCCTTTCTCTCTCCTTCCCACACCGCCTTCCCTCCGTCACGTATATTTTTTTGATCATTAGCACCTTAAGACTTTTGCGAAATCGTGGTAAAACGCATTGAGGCTGTCCAAACTAACCAGTACTGTGCATGAAAGTTGGATGTTTTGTTTCATAGGATCGTAACCCAAAACGTTTACACTGTTGACAGTGACTCAACCTCACCTCATGCTACTCTTTTCTTTCGCCCATACTCCCCTCCCCCCACCTTCCCTTTCTCCCACCACCTTCCCTTTCCTCCCCCCCCCCCCACTTTTCCTTGCCACGAGCCCTCTCTCACCTTCCCTCTCCCCACCCACCCCTTCCTACCCCTTGCCTCCCCCCATCCTCACTCTACCGACCCCTTCCCACACCATCCCAACTTCCTTCACCTCTCCCCTCCACCCGTCCCTTCCCATCCCTCCTCTGTCCCCTCCCTCACCTACATACCACTACTACCTGTTTCATCCCTTACCTTACCTGCCCCTTACCTTACCGGCCCTCCTTCTCCACCCCCCCGGCTTCCCCAGTTCCATTGTATCGGCTGTCATACCCTCCCTCTCCCTCCGTCCCCCCTCCTCCCTCCCTCTCCTTCACCCCCTTTCCCTACCCCTAACTTCCCTCCCCCTTTCTCTATCCCTGATACCCTCCCCCTCCCTCACCCCCTTCCCTTCCCCATACCTACCCCCTCCCCCTGTCTCATCTTCCCCTCCCCTCACCTGAGGTCGCATATGTCGCTCTTCCTGATTGGATTGAAAACGTTCTCTCTCTCTCTCTCTCTCTCTCTCTCTCTCTCTCTCTCTCTCTCTCTCTCTCTCTCTCTCTCTCTCTCTCTCTCATTTGCATATTCATACCAGCTGTATTTAATTTTAACAACACTGGGCCTTGCGTAACTAAGAACACGTATCTCATTATTATTTTTGTCGTTAAGTTTTTGGTGTAGTCTTAAGGGGGAACTCAAGAAAATAATTTAATCCTTAATTTGGTCTTTATTTTATATGCTGTCTCCGTTTTCTTGCTGCTCTGCTTTGATCGGTGGTTATTTGAGAGAGAGAGAGAGAGAGAGAGAGAGAGAGAAAGCAAGCAAGCAAGCAAGCAAGCAAGCAAGCTAGCTCATAACCTCTCACGGGCCAATTTTTACCGCCTTGACACCACTTACCTGCAAGCCACTTAAAACGACCTAAAATATGTACTTAAAAACACACCTGAAGAGAAAGTGTTTTTTATCCATTTCTCTATTTTTTAACCCCTAAAGACCTGTGACCTATCTATTTATTTATTTATTTTTATTTATGCTAGTGCCAGACGATTTTATTCAGTAAAGTGGAGATTATTTTTCTTTACTGGAGGGGTTAGAGATACATTAGCCTTTATTATACTCCCATACACTTATTGAGGCTCTTCGGCCGCTGAGTAAAATCGTCCGTGGGTGACAAGGATAGCGTAGAAAAATAAGTCCTTAGGTTGAAGGGGTTAATCGAGAAATTCACCTTTAACCCTTCAGTTAGGCGATGTATATTATTTTCTGGCTACTTTCAGACGATTTTTTCAGCTTCCAGAGTCTTTTTCTAACTGGGGATTTACTGAAGTTGTAGCCTTGCGAGAGAGGGGTTTTCTACGTTGGTTAGTATCGCTTGAAGATAGAAAAAAAAAATAGTAGTAGTAGTAATAGCAATAGCATCAGTAGTAGTAGTTGTAGTAAAAAAAAAATAATAATAATAATAATAACGATAATAATAATCATAATTTAGTCTCATCGTGTGGTAAGATTCTCATGTACCCACCGTACCTAAATGAAAATCCTTTACACTTTTCATCCCTCCTTAATAATTAAATCAAGAAATCTTCAGTACCATTCCCAAACCCCTTCAAGCCAAGGACGATTTTTCATCCTAATCACACCGCCACCGGACGATTTGATTCAACGATTTTAACACTGGTAGGGAAGGATTTTTTTTCAAAGCCATAACAAATCCCTTTAGAACGACATCTCCCCAAAGTTGACTTAAATCGTTTGGAGAATGCATCAGTAGGGTAAAAATATGTAGTAGTAGTAGTAGTTGCAAACCCAGGCTCATCTGAAACATAAACCCGGTGGACTGCAGACTGAAGTTGCCGCTCTTCCTCCACAATCCACCATCATCCGTTCGGGTGATAGGGCGGGGGCGTCATCGAAGTGAAGTGATTGAATATCGTGACTTTTGCAGAGTTGATTGTTGTAGTTTAGGGGGTAGGTTGGCACTGAAAATAAAAATAGTAATAATAATAATAATAATATTGATAATAATAAATGATAATGATAATAGTTTACCGAAGTACTACAGTTAGGGACCTTGACGTAACATTGCTACTGCGGATCGTATTCTAGGAGAAGATTGAGACTTGGAAAATATACATAGTCATCTATATTGAGTCTCGTGCAGTTGATAGGTAGAAATCTGAGCATAAATATATAACTTTTCATATATATTTTTTTTTTTACTCTATCCCCATTTTCTTTCTCCCATATTTCTCACATTCTCTCACTTTCTCACATCCTCTCTCTCATTGGTGTGCAAAGTCGACTGGTTTAGGGCACTAGGTGAGACCTTTGATGTCCACTGACTCGCTTATCGTCGTTGTCCTCTCTCTCTCTCTCTCTCTCTCTCTCTCTCTCTCTCTCTCATCTATCTATCTGAGAGAGAGAGAGAGAGAATAAATTAAGGTAAGAGCAGAGTACATATACCAATCATTATGGTAAATGACGTTGTCTAGGAACATTCAACAGAGCATCGAAGAGAGGGGTGGAGAGGAAGAGAGGTGGAGGAAGGATGGAGGGAGGGAGGTGAGGGGAGAGGGAGGGATAGGGGGGAAGACGGGGAGAAGAGTGGAGGTAGGCACGTGTACGGGGAGCGTGTAAAACGTGGCGAGAGGTCAGGAGAAACTGCTAGGGAGGGAGGGAGGGTGAAAAGCGGAGGGAAGGGGGAAGGTAGGGAGGAAGGAACGGAAAAGGAGAAAGGAAGGAGAAAAGTTCGTGGAAAGAAGAAAACATAGAAGAAGGTATGGAAGGAGAATCTTGGAGGTAAGGAAAAACTTCTAGGGAATTAAGACGGAGGGAGAGGGAAGAACGTGGAGGGAAGGATGGAGAGGGAGAAACGCGGAGGGAAGGAAGGAGAGGGAGAAACGTGGAGGGAAGGAAGGAGAGGGAGAAACGTGGAGGGAAGGAAGGAGAGGGAGAAACATGGAGGCAAGGAAGGAGAGGGAGAAATGTGGAGGGAAGGTAGAAATGGGAGAAACGTGGAGGGAAGGAAGGAAGGAGAGGGAGAAACGTGGAGGGAAGGAAGGAGAGGGAGAAACGTGGAGGGAAGGAAGGAGAGGGAGAAACGTGGAGGGAAGGAAGGAGAGGGAGAAACGTGGAGGCAAGGAAGGAGAGGGAGAAACGTGGAGGCAAGGAAGGAGAGGGAGAAACGTGAAGGAAGGAAAGGGAGAAACTTGGAGGTATGGAGGAAAAACGAAGAGGAAAGAAAAGAGAGAGAATCTGGGTGGAGGAGAGGGATAATCTTTGTCATTATTTGTATGTTTGAGCCTGCGAATATCCTCTTCCTTTACTGCCCAGGTCTGACCACCATGCAGCATCACACTAACACATGCCGCATGGAGGGAGAGCTGTCTCAGTGTCAGGAGAGGCAACAGCTCCCTAAACGTCTTCCAACCACTCGAACGAAAAGTAGCAGCAAAAATTACAACTGATTTTCCCTTTGTTTTACTGTCACCTTCATTTCCTTCATTTTTCTTTCCTTCTTTACGCATTTATATTTTTCGTTTCCTTTCCCACAACCCTACCTTACCCTGGCCAACTCTTCCCCACCCTTCTTCACCACCACCCCTGCCTCATCTTGTCTCACCATCCTGCCTCACCCTGCCTTACCGTTCTTCCTGCCTTACCCTCCTCCCACACAACCCTGCCTCATCCTGCCTTGCCATTCTTCCTGCCTTACCCTCCTCCCACACAACCCTGCCTCACCATTCTTCCTGCCATGCCCTCCCACACAACCCTGCCTCACCCTCCGTGCCTTATCCCTCATTTCTTACTCTTTCTCATATTTCCCTGTCTCATTAGGCATCCACACTTTCCTGCCTAGTCTCTCTCTCTCTCTCTCTCACACACACACACACACACACACACACACACACACACACACACACACACACACACACACACACACACACACACACACACACACACACACACACACACACACACACACACACACCTCCCACAATCCCCTTCAATACCCCTTCTTCCCCCCTCCCACCGCAATACCCCTTCTCCCCACGTACTCCATCCCACTCCACCACCACCAACACGCAAACCAAATAACAAAACTTTAAGTCATTCACTCCCTTCTCGCATCCCTCTCACGCACTCCCCTGGGCTCGCTGCCTTTCTTTACTCTCTTTACCAACATTTTCGCTAACTTTACCGTCTCTAGCTTTAACGGCTCGCTTTCGCACTATCTTTCGTCTTTACATACTTTCTTTCTTTCACCTCATCATCTTTCTTTATTCGTGATGCTCTGATTTAGGTAATATATATTCTTTTTCTTTTCCGTCTTTGGGTTTAATGGTTTTCTGAATTTCATATGAGCCAGTCTGTCTTTGCTTAATTTGTGCTCACTTTTTTTTTTCCTTTGTTTTTATGTAATAAGTCTTTTCCGCTTAATTTTCTTTCTCATTGTATTGTCTCTTGTTTTTAATGCTATCTTTTCATTCGAGCGATTCTGTCATTGCTTCATTTTTCTTCCTTTTTCGTTTTTCCTTTTTTTTTTTTTTTAAGTTTTTGGTTGTCTGATTTAGGTAGCGTCAATTTCCACCTCAAACATATTCTTTTGCTTTTCTTTCCCCTTGCCTGTTTCTCTCTGCTTTTCCTTCCCTCCTGTCTTTACGTCTCTTTTTATCTGTATTTGTTCTTTTATGTGTCCTCTGTCTCTCTCCTTTCCTCTTATCTCCCTCTTTATGTTCCCCCTTTTCCCTTCCTTCCCTCCGACTTCCTTTTCGTCCTTCCCTCCCTTTTCCTCTTCCTTTTTTTCCTCTCATGCTTTCCTTCCTTCCTTCCTTTTCTCCATTTATTTGTTTCCATCATCTCTTTCCTTCCTTATGTCTTTCTTTTTTTCTTCCCTCATCTTATACTTTCTCTCCTTCCTGTTCTACTCACTTTCCTTCTTACTTTATCCCAGTCGTTCTGTCCCTTCCTTCCTTCTTTCCTTCTTCTCTTCCTTTCTTCCTTCTTCCTCCCTTCCTTCTTTTTTCCCACTTTCTCTTTTTCCCCGTATCTCTGTCTCATTTCTCCCTTATATACTGGATCTCACTTTTAGTCTCTACCTCACCCCCCCCCCCTCCGTATACAGGCTATATACAGTACAGTATCATCTTACCTCTGCCTCACCACCCATCTCTCTCTGTCTCTCTCTCTCTCTCTCTCTCTCTCTCTCTCTCTCTTTCTCTCTCTCTCTCGTGGTATTGCGTGATCCGGAGCCATCCTCTCCCCCCCCCACCACCACCCTCTGTTTTGACAACTTGTGATTTGCAGATTCAGCCCGTGGACGTGAGAGAGAGAGAGAGAGAGAGAGAGAGAGCTCACGTGTGGTCATCACTGGACATCCCTTCAGTTTTCAATCCCGCTCCATCAGATTTTTTTTTTTGTTCTTTTTTGTATCCTATCTGGGTGGGTTAGTTGCCATTTGTGATCACGCAGGGGAAAATGAATGGCCAATCCCGTCAATGTTACTTTATATGTGTATTTTTCTTTATTAACAGACTTCCTTATTCAGTTTTAAGGAGAGGGTTTGAAAGTGGAGAGGCAAGATACAGCGCTTAACCCCTTCCCTCCCCGGCTACTCCCCTACGCTGAAAAAAATCGTCTGGTGATAACTAGAATGTTTAAATGACTTAATAAGACTTAAGCGATTAACCCATTTCTAAGTCGGTATGAAAATCGTCTGACACTAGTAGGAATGAAGGGCAGAATGTATTATGGTGGTGAGGGGGTTTGTTTTTTATCTGCATTGGGAGGGGGAGGCCAAGGATGGGATGGAGGGATGGAGTGGAGAAGTATAGGAGAGAGAGGGGTGTGAGCTGGGATCAGGGCAGTGAAATCGTTGAGGACCGGATGACATGGAGGCAACTTGTTTGTGGCCACCTCTTCGGGATTAAGGCGACTGGCAATTTATAGATAGGTGGGTTTGTTTATGATTATTGATTGAATTTTTTTTTTTTTTTTTTTTTTTTTTACTCGTGTTTGTTTGTATATTTTATAATTTAAGTGTTTTTTTTTTATATATAGTCGGGAGATAGCATTAATAGAGTGAATTAGACCACCATATTGAAGGGATTAAATTAATGAACAAACACCTGTATTCGTCTAGATAAACGAAAATCACAGGGCCTGTTACTTTTTTTTAAGCTTACGAAAACCTGAGTCCACGGTGGTTTCTTCCGGTGGCGTGAAGGATGTAAATGGGTCATGGAGAGTGTTTGCAGTTCTCGGTATTTTTTTCTTCTTTTTTCTTTTCTCCTTTCGTTACCTTCTTTATCATCATCTGCCTGCCTTTCCTCGCTACCTTTCATCCTTCCGGCATCTCCCACTTTTCTTTCCTTCTTATGCCTCTCTTCCTTCTGCAGCGTCCCTCCGTTCCCTTCCATATCCCCTCCACCAACCTTCCTTCCTTTCCGCCTTGACCTTCCCTCCGTCTTTCCTTCCTCTTGTCTTTACCATCCTCCATTTTTGCCTTGTTTCCATTCCTTCCTGCTCACCTCCCTCCTCCTTCCTTCCCTCTTGCCCCTCTCTTTAGTTCCTCCTTCGTACATCTGGCTCTCCTTAATCTGTTCCTCCTTACCTACATCATCTCCTTCATCCTACATACTACTCCACGTCCCTCCAAGCCTCAGCCCAGCCTTCTTTCTTCATATACTCATCTCTCCTTCCTACCTCCAGTATCTTCTTATACTCGTCTATACACCCATTCACCTTCCTACCTCTTCATCATCCCATCCTACTTCTCTCCTTCCCTCCCTCCCCCCTTCCCTCCTGCCTCCGGTGCCTCCTACCTTCCTAATGCAGGGACTGACCTCTTGTGGACTCAGCCGTCAGGTAATGTGATATTCAGCCCTCGTTTTTGGCCTGGAGGTGAGGTGGGGGGAAAGGGGGACAGGAAGGGGGAGGAGGTGGAATGGGGAGATGGGAAAGAAAGGGGATCATTGTGTTGGCCAGATAAAGGAATGGGAAGATGGTAGAGAGGTCAGTGTGGAGATGAGAGGAGAGGAAGGTTAGTGTTGGTGTTGGGGTAGGGGGAAGGAAGGAGATTAGGATGTGGGTTTGGTGTGAGTAATGAAGGGTGAGGAAGTAAGGGGTCAGTACAGAGGGAGTTGTCAGTGTGGAGTTGGGTGGAGAGGTGGGGGGGATTAGTAGACTTTGGGGTAAGGGAAAAGAGGGGGATCTTTGTGTTAGTCAGAGAAGGGGAGAGGAGGAAGGAAAATTGAGGAGAGGTTTGTCTTGAAGGGAGGAAGAGGATTGGTGTAGGTGCGAGAGGGGAAGGGGAAGATGTCAGTTTAGATGGGGAGGGGGTCATTGTAGAGGAGAAAGAACTTGGGGGTGGGGAGGGCTGTGTTGGAGTGGGTCGTATTGCTAGGATAGGAGAGGGATCAGAGAAAGGGAAGGGGAGAGGGTCTTTGTTGCAGGAAAGAAGAGTGTGAGGTCAGTGTTGGAAGAGGCAAAGCGAGGTCAGTATGGAAGAGGAAAAGGGGTTCGGTATGAAGGGTGGAAGGAAGGAGGGGTCAGTATGAAGGGAGAGAGGGAAGAAGAGGGTCGGTATGGAGGAGAGAAGGGGCCGGTATGGAAGGAAGAAAGGGGGGGGGGAGTTGGTCAGGATGGAGACGGGAGTCATCGTTGAAAAGGAGGGGGAAGATCAGTACAGAAGAAAAGGAAGGGGGTAAGTATCGAAAGAGAAAGGGGGGGAGGTCTGCATGGGAAAAGGAAGGGGAGGAGGGAGGCCAGTGTAGGAGTGGTGAAGGGGAGAAGGGATGCCAGTGTAGGAGTGGTGAAGGGGAGGAGGGAGGCCAGTGTAGGAGTGGTGAAGGGGAGAAGGGATGCAAGTGTAGGAGTGGTGAAGGGGAGGAGGGATGCCAGTGTAGGAGTGGTGAAAACGAGACCCAGGAAATACAGTTAACAGGAGGCGTGTTGACCTACAATCGGGTTATCTTCTGGTGAGGGGTAAATCTAATAACACAAACATCTAACTTAGGTCTGTGATGAAAAGGAGAAAAAAAACAAGGGCTGTCCCTCACCAGTTTCATTCGCTCTCAGTCTCGTTACGTAGAGACGATATTATTCTGTTTAGAAAAGACTTATGGAACTAGGAAGGTTTACATGTAACCTTCAGTATCCTCCTAAACTATTAAGGTGTTTTCGTAAACGTAAATAAAATTGTCTCTCAGCGATGAGTGGCTGTATGTGAGTATAGTTGGTGAGGAAGACGATGTATACTATGACAAAAAGAACATGGTGGAAGTTTATAATGGAGAGCAGAAGTACTTGCTATGAACTGTTGTTTCTAATACAGGGGTTCTCAAATGGGGGAAACTTTCTTTTGGGAGGTAATTTGGACATTGCAAAGCGGAATAAGCAGGTAAAGTAAGAATTTTCAGAGTTGCCTTTTTTATGTTTTGTTGGTTATAGAATTGATGTATTTTATGTTTAAATCCTTTTTGGCGTTTAATAAGTGTTTTTTAAGAGTAAGGTTAGAATGTTGGTCCTCAAAACCATTATTATGCTACATAAAAGTACAAAATGTATAAAAATTTCCCAAAACTATTTAAAAACATCTATAATACCACCAGACTTGTTGCCATTACATGGAAAAAAATGACTTAAATGAAGGCGAATAACACTAGAATCTAAAGTTATTAAAAAAAGCTCGTAAAGGAGGTTGGTATTCCCCCTTCTGGGAGTTCAGGGGAATCGTCAAAGATTATCTGGCAAAAGTGAGGAATGGCCAGAAAATGCTTGGGAACCTCATCTCTAATACACACACACACACACACACACACACACACACACACACACACACACACACACACACACACACACACACACACACACACACACAGGGGGGGGGAGCTGACCTTACATCCCTCTGACCTTGCAGCACCAATATTTCCCCATAAGCAGAAGCTGAAGGAGATCAAGAGATGCGGCACTGATGCGTGTTGGACCCTTGATGTTGGCAGAGAGAGAGAGAGAGAGAGAGAGAGGGGGGGGGGAGAGCTGGGTGACAGTAGAGGGAAGAGAATAGGGTGAAAGAAATAGAATACAGTAAGTCTCACCCCTACGAGTGTCATTTCCCTTCGTCTTAGAAAAATTGGCTGATGTTAATTCAAAGGACACAACCCCAGGCTCATCTGTACGTTATCCTAGTTATTTACAGCCTGATTTTGCCCGTCATCTGCAGCCCACCATCGTCCTTTCGGGGGATAGGGAGGAGGGGATTGAGGGATGTTTGTATTACCGGACAGTTCATCACTCGGCCATGTCGGTGCCACCCCATGAAGGCGTTCCTCTCCATCCCCAGTCTAAAGGTGAAATGGAGATAACAATTGGATCTTGAAATTTTAAAAAAAGTTGCTCAGAGCTGAAGAAAATCGTCTGGTGTGAGAAAAAAACCGTCTAGTGTAGGGCTGAATAAAAGGGCCAGTTTTGTCCTTCCTGGCAGAAGTTTTAACAAGCCATCTGAATGAACAATGCGTCTGTTGCTGTTTGCTTCCCTGAATTAGTAGCGCAACTTTTACTCCTTTGGGTGGATGAAAGAGGGCGGAAATGGCAGTACAGAAGAGGGAGAGGTGGAAGGAGAGGAGTGGGTGAAGGAGGGAAGGAAGGACTATGTCAAGGAGGGAAGAAGGGAAGGAAGGACTGTGTGAAGGAGGAAAGAGGGGAAACACATGGATTGAGTGATGAAGGGAGAGAAATGCTGTATGAAGGAGTGAGGGAAGATGTAATGACGAGAGAGGGAGGGAACATTGGGCTAAATAGAAGAAAAGAGGAAAGTACCTTGTGAATGAGGGAGGGAGGGAGGATCTGAAGGAGGTGGTGAGGATGGGAAGAAGCAATAGTACGAAGGAAGTAGAGGGGGAACAGAGGCCCATATGGAAGAGTGAAGGAGGGAAAGATGGAAAAGGGAAAATAATTAAATGTGTGAAGGAGGGGGAGGAAAAGATATTATGAAAGAGAAACGGACATCTGGAAGAGGTTTGGAGGGGGGGGGGAGGAAGAGAAAGTAAGAAAGAGGGAGGGAGAGAGAAAAAATTGTAAGAAAGAGAGAAGGAAGGAGGAAAAGATGGTGTGAAGGAGGAACGGAGAGAGGGAGATAAAGCTAGTGTGAAGGAGGGAGGGAGGATACAAAGAACCATCTGAAGGAGGTTAGGAGGACGAAGGAATGGTCAGTATGAAGGAGGGAAGGGGGGTTGTTTGTGGGGGGGGGGGGAGTTGGAGAGTACAAAGGAGAACAAAGAGGAATAAACGTAATGTTCCCGGCGAGGCTGTTTCTTATAGGGCAGGCTATGGTTAAGACGTTTGTTCTGTTAGTGACAAGGATAGCACAGCGGTAAGGGAGGAAGGAAGGAGCCCTGTGTAGATGGGAGGAAGGGAAGATGAAGGAAGCTGGGAAGGAGAGAGGGAGAAAACAATATTGAGGAAGAAGGGAGAGAGGAACATGGAGGGAAGAAAACACATGAACTGATAAACAAGAGGTAAGGTTTATTTAATGAAGGGCAAGATGAAGGATAGAAGAGTAGGTGGGCACGAAGGAGGAAGGACCCATATGGAGGAAGGAGGGAAGGAGGAAGGTGTGGAGGAAAGCAGAGAAGGAGGGGTGTATGGGGTGACAGTGGTGGAGGTGCGAGGTATGAAGAAGTGAGGTGAGGTGATGTGGTAGAGTGTATAGCCCCGCCCCTCTCACAGACCCGTATGTACCTGGCCACACCCACTACCTCCTCCCTCCTTCCCTCTCTGTCTTCTTCCTTTCTCTCCCTTTTCCTCCCTACTCGGTCTCCCTTCCTCCCTACTCGGTCTCCCTTCCTCCCTCTTTCTTGCTACCTCTCCCTCCCCCAACGTTTTCCCTCCCATACCAACCCACATTCCCTCCCTCCCTCCCTCCCTCCGTATGTCCCTGTCTTCCATCCTCTCCCCCCCCTCTTCTTCTGTATCCACTCCATCCTCCCTCTCTACCCTCTTTCTTTCCCACCTTCCCACTCTCTTGCCCACCGTCCCTTCCCCGACACCCAACCCTCCTCCTTCCCTCTCTTCCCTCCCTCCCTCCACCCACTCCCACCTTCCTCTGCCCCCTCCATCTCCCTGCCTCCACCTGGCCCCTCCCTGCCTCCACCTGGCCCCTCCCTGCCTCCCAGCCTGCCTCCACCTCCTCCTTCACAGATGACCCAGCCCTGCACGTCGTCAGTACACGCGCGGGCAGCCACGGGTCGGGCTGGGCAGGGCAGGGCTCCCAGGGCCACGCCACGAGGACCAGGGCACAGTGTGGAAACTTGACCCCAGCAGATTCGGGAAACGTTTTTTTATATCATAGTTCTCCGTGCAACATTGACTCGAGGCCTGTAAATTTGGGAAACGTTTTTTATATTATGGTTCTCCCTGCAATATTAACTCGAAGCTCAGCATATTTGGGAAACATTCTTTATATTTCTCCCTGCAACTCAGTCTCCGTGAATAGCGTAAACTCGAACGTGTCATATTTGGAAATCGTTATTACAGGATAATTCTCCCTGCAACTCTTTGTCTTCTTCATCTGTGGAAACATTTTGATGGGAGTACTCATTATAACTACGACTCACGGAATTGTAGAAACTTTTTTTTTACACTGTACGGTCTTCACAGTAACTCGGGACCTCCTGGAACTCTGGAAACATTTAAGTGTATTTCCCCCGTAACTCTTTTTCCATTGAATTCTGGAAATGCTGTATCGTTGTTTTGGTACATTGGCTTCCTGAATTCTGGAAACATTTTTTTTGGTGGTACTTCTGTAACTTGGCCTCCTCATATAATGCAAACGTTTTATCATCTCTCCCTGTAGCCTCCTTCTTAGATTGTACAGTTATTATATTATCGTGACGCCTGCATCTTCTTATGGAAACGTTTCATCAGAACTTAAAAATATTTCTCTCTAGTTTTTCCCTCTCAAATTTTGGAGACGTTATATTGCAGTGCTCCCTCTACTGTACATTTTTCGAAGCGTTTAGCAGTCGCACTCCCTCCTCACGTTCTGTAAACATTACCGTATAATAATAGTGATTCATTTACCAGCTTTGGCAGTCTCACATTCTGGAAACATTTTATGATAGTTTTCCCTCTGTTAGTATTGCCAGCCTCCTACAGTTTCTGGGAAAAAAAAAAAAAGTAATATTTGAACTGAAGAACGAACGCTAATATGACAGTGAAACAGTTCAGATTCCAGTGAAAGAAAACATATATTACAGCGGAAGAATTCACTTTAAAACAATTTCTCTTTATCAACATCGTCTTCTAGTTTTGTGTTGCAAGGTGTGATCCTGTTGAACTTTTGCAACAACTGTTGATGCATCAGTGGTTCGAAATATTAACAGTAGAGGAATTTGCTTTATAATAATTATCCCTGTTAACGTTTTTTCATTACCTCTCGTAACTCTGGCCCTGATTCTCATAAAGGGGAAGTTGTGATCGTGTTGGAAAAGCGTGGATGAATTGGAGGCTCAAGTGAAAGGTGTTTGCAGCGCTGGCAGAATGTGTCGTGTGGTCGTGAATGATGTAGTCAATGTGGAGGCGCGTCGGCCGTGTGACTAGCGTTGCGAGTGAGGCAGCTGGGACGGGAGGTGGGGAGGCACGAGGAGGAGGAGGAGGAGGAGGAGGTGTGTTGTATCAATATGTGAGGCCAGCCAGCAAAGGGGGCACAGAAACACCGCCCTTACAGTGTTGCGTGACCTCCTGACCTACAACAACAACAGAAGCAACAACAACAACAGCAGCAGCAACAACAACAACAGGCCATCAGTGTCCTCGTCAGTGTCGTCGTATATACGTATGGAGGCACAGAAATATCGTCCTTGTAGAGTGACCTGACCTCGTGTCCGCCTGCTGGACATGACCCACCAACACGACAACGATCGCCGCCGCTGCCACAACGAGTTTAAAAGTGTCATCGAAGTTATGAAGGAGGCCTAGAAGCATGACCTTTTAGTGTGACCTGACCCGACCTAACCTACCACCACCACCACCGCCACACCACTCCCTCCGCTCCCCTCCCCCCTCCGACATACCTCTTGCACATAGTAGAGCACATTGGGTCCTCAATAATTCATCATCATTCTCCCTCCCCAACCTCTCCTTCTCCATTTTCTTCACCTCCAGTTCCCTTCCTCTCGTCTGTTTATCCTTCGTTTCCCCTTTCCTGTTCTTCTCTCTTCCCCTCTTTACCGTTTCCCTTTCCCCTTTCTTCCGTCTCCCCTTCTCATTTTCTTCGCTCTGCATTTCTTTTCCCCTCATTTCTCTTCTCTACGTCTTCTTTTCCCCTCATTTCCCTCCCCTTCGTCTTTTCTTCCCCGTCATTTTTCACTCTTTTCATATTTCCTTCTGTTCTTTCTCTTTTTCCCTCCTGTTCCCCTCCCTTCATCTTTCACTCTTCCCCTCGCCTTCCCTTGCTCTAGCTCATCCCCGATAATTGCCTTTCCTTTATCTTCCCCTGCACGGTCCCTTCCACCACGTCCCTTGTCCTGTATCATTCATTAAACACCCCTACCTACTTTCCTTCCTTCCTTCCATCCCTCCTTAATTCCTTCATTCTTTTCATCCATCCTTGTTTCCTTTCGTATTGCCTCCTTGCCTTCCATTCCGTCCTTCTATCCTTCTCTCCTTTCTTCCTTCCTCCTTCCCATCCCTCTTTATTTCCCTCCTTTCTTTCATTCTTCCATCCTTCCAGAGCCATGTCTTCCTTCCCCATCACTCTCTCCCTCCTCTTCCTTCCTCACCTACCCCCATAACACACACCCTTTCCTCACACACAAACAAACACACATACATACAGCAATCGACCCGTCCCTCCTAAATTAGTTCCCCTTACCCTGTCCTTCCCCCCCACCTCTGCCCCCCCTCTCCTCCTGACAGCCCCCCCTCCGCCCTCCCCCCTGACACCTCGGCCGCTGCCTTCTGTCCTGACGAAGGCACCGCGGCTCCAGGTCTGCTCGGAGTGCCACCATTTCACGCCACCGCCAGAAGGAATGGGGGCTGACCCAATCCCGCCCCAAGGCCAGCCCCCACAAGAAGAAGGCAGACAAGAGCAAGTTCGGGGGTCTGAGGTGAGCAGAGATAGATGATGAGGAAAAAGAGGAAAAGATGAGGAAAAAATATAGGAAAAGAGATGGGATAAGATGAGGATAATGTTATGAAAGGATGGGGACAGAGAGAGAAAAACCTGGGGAAGATAAAGATGAAAATTATAAGTTAAGATGGGGATAAAAAGAATTGACGAAGATGGAGGGAAACGTGGGCAAAGTTAGGGGAAAACAGGGAGAGGAACAAGCAAGCCCGTGAAGAAAGAGAGGAAAACCTGGGAAGAAAGACAAGTATAGAAAGATAGGCACAGACAGGGAGAAAGATGGGGAGGACGGTAGGTAAAAAAAAAAATAAAAAAATAAAAAAAAAAATAAAAAAAGATTTGTAGGATTTTGCAGACAGGTTTGGCCAAAATATTCCCAACTCTGCGTCTGTTTCTCCTTTTCTTTCCACCTTTTTCGCGTTCGGTAAGGAAAAATGAGTATCAAGGGAAACTATATTCATTGTTTCCCACCCACTTGTTCTTTAGTTTGGCGAGGCGAATGTCAAAATAAGAGCAGTTTACTTTTTGATATTATATGATCCGTTTCGTCTTTATTTTGGTTTGGAAGAAGAGTTGCAAGGGAGGCAGTTTTTCTCCTAATTTATTAACTTTTCTTTAAGAGTAGAAAGGAAGCACTTTATGATTCTCTCTCTCTCTCTCTCTCTCTCTCTCTCTCTCTCTCTCTCTCTCTCTCTCTCATTTCGGTGGGCAACAGTAGAATGGGGAACAGTTTATTTTCTCCAATTATTCTTACCTTTTCGTCTTTGGTTCGGTGAGAAATAAGAGCACCAAACTAATTCCAAGTCCAATTTTAGTTTCCTCATTATTATTATTATTTTTATTATTATTATTATTATTGTTGTTGTTGTTGTTATTATTACTTTGTTGTTGTTTCTGGGTAGTTCAGTGAGAAACACCAATAGCAAACGGCCTCTAAGACCTATTTTTCTCTCCTTTTTATTATTATTTTTTGTGTGTGTGTGTGTGTGTGTGTGTGTGTGTGTGTGTGTGTGTGTGTGTGTGTGTGTGTGTGTGTGTGTGTGTGTGTTTTATTCTGTGTAGTTATTCTTGGAGGTGTAATTGCATCTTGGGTGAGGGGGGTTAGTCATAGCCGCTCCCCAATATTGTGGTTAATTTTCCTCTTTTAGACCCTTCTTGTGCCACTTCTTTTTCTTCCGGTTATTCCCTTTCAGTTTCCGGTCTTGTGTTACGCACGTCAGATGAGAAGGATAGGTAGGAAGGTATAGATGAGCATGCTGTTTTCTCCCCTCTCTCTCTCTCTCTCTCTCTCTCTCTCTCTCTCTCTCTCTCTCTCTCTCTCATAAACAAGACCTATCTATGCTACTCACCAGTGTCATAAAAAAAGCAAAAAAAAAAAAAAAAAAGTATATTTTGATTTAAGACATCAAGATTATTTATTTCATCTTTCCCAGAGGTAAGGAAAGTAGATATAAAAATAAATTATGGACTCCCAACTTTGACTTTCTTCTCTCCCCCAATTCAGTCTTTCTCATCCACTTGCCATCACTGTGGTGGAGAAGGATTTCAGTCTTACGTTTTTTTTTTTTTTTTTTTTTTTTTTTTTCACCAGATTGATATTTTGAAGCAGAGGACTTTTAGCTTTAAATACTGTACTGTACTTTATTTGCCCTCTCACCAGCCACACGATATTTGATTAGGTAACTCGTAAAAATAAAACACATTGTAGTTTTATTCCCCCCTAAATAATTTACCAGACACGCCGAAATATAGTTAAAATCAGCCTTCGGGTCCTTAGGACATAGGAGTCTCAGCACTTCCTTTATGGCCTGTCCTTAGTTATGCCTTTGTTTCTTTCTTTATGCTTGCTGCCACCGGACTGTTTTATTGTGCTGAGGAGAGAGATCGAATTTGAGAGGTTGGGTGAAGCTTTCATTAACCCCATAACTAGAAGTAGTTTAGTGAATAAAATAATAATAATAATAATAATAATAGTAGTAGTAGTAGTAGTAGTGGTAGTAGTAATAATAATAATAATAATAATGATAATGATAACAACAATAGTAATACTAATAATGATTGATGGATGATGATGATGATGATAAAATAAAGTACGACAGTGATAAGAATATACAAAAGCTTAAGCCGTGACCCTGATTGCACGTCTGATGGTAAGGAATGGGTTTGTTTATAATTGCAGCGAAAAAAAAAAATAATAATCCTTTCACTTCCTGGTATATAGATAAATTGTTTGAGGTCACAGAATAAGATAACAGAAAGTCGCTATCGTTGTGAAGGGATTAACGGAGATTATCTGTAAATCCCCCACTGCCTGTGGTCAATCCTAGGCTGAACAAAATCTCCCTGGGATTAACAGGAAGAAAAAGAAACAAATCGTCGTGCTGAGAGGGTTGAGGGTATTGATTTGCAGATGAGCCTGAGTGAAGTCTTAAGTTTCTCGTTGGTGTTGTTGTTGTTGTTGTTGTTGTTGTTGTTGTAGATATTGTTGCTGTATGATGATGGTGGCTGTATTTGTTGTAGTTTTGGTTGTTGGTTAAGATGAACTGATGTTGGTGGTGAAGGAGTTACTGTAGGTGTTGTAGCTGCGATTGTGGTTTTCAGTGCGTATTTTATTGTTGTGATACTTGGTGTTATTGCAGGTTCTGTGGTTTCTGTAGCGATTGTGGTTCATTTAATTTTGGCTGTAGTAGTTGTTTGGGTTGTTATTTATGGCTTAGTATTGGGGTTGTAGATGTTATTGCTGTTTTTTTTATTTGTGTGATTGTAGCAGGCGTAATTGCAGCGTCTGTTTTACTCCTGTCTGTCTGTCTGTCCCCCATAAAACAAAGACAACTGAAGCTGCACATGTCTAGACGAAGGGAAGCGAGGGGAGGTGTGCTAAGAAATGTCGTGAGGGGAATGAGCAGGTGGGCAGGGTGGGGGAAAATTGGTTACGCCCCAGATCACTGCTTGGAATGTCACAGGGAGCATTTGGGATGGAGGGAGGGAGGGAGAGAAGAGGGAGGAATGAAAGGAAGAAGGGAATTAGAGAGGAAAGTGGAGGTCTGGTAATGAGGATAGGGTCTTGGAGGATTGGAGATGGGATGGAGGGAAAGAAAGAGGAAGGAAGAGAAAAAATAAGGAAGGGAGAGTAGTGGGAGGGAGGAAATGAAGGAAGGGATGAGAAGGACAGCTCTAAAATGGAGGAAAGAAAGGGAGAGGAGGAATGTCCGAGGGAGGGGGAGGCAAAATACGTTTTGGAGAAGTAGGAATGTAGGGAAGACAGTAGAAAAAGAGAAGTGGGGTTGGAAGAGAGAGAGGGAGAGAGAGAGGAAGGATGGAGCGAAAGGAACAGGAAGAGAAGGAAAGAAACGAAACATGAAGATAAAGAAAGAGAGACGATGAAATAGAAATGAAAGTAAAAACAGGAATATAGAATGAATAACTGGAGGGAGCAAAGGACGAATAAAGGTTAGAGAAGGAAAGAAGAAGGGAAAGAGCAAGAATAAAGGGGGATAAGAAGTGGTGGAAAAAAAAGAAGGAAGGAAAGGGGTAGGAAGAACGAAGGAGTGAAGAAAAAGGGTCGGAAGAGTAATAGAAGTGAAGGAAGGGGGAAAGAAGAGTAAAAGGAGTGGAGGAAAAGGAGAGGAAGAATGGAGGGAAGAAACACTCACGCATGTTGGGAAGTGTTGGGTCAGTTTTTACGCTGGTGTATTAAAGTGCACATGAATGGGCTTTGTGTGTGTGTGTGTGTGTGTGTGTGTGTGTGTGTGTGTGTGTGTGTGTGCTGCCACGAATAGGGTCAAGTACTTCTTCTCACGAATAGGTATAAGAATGGGATTAGTATTGTTGGTTGGCACGAATGGGGTTGTTAACTATCGTGACTAGTTTTAATGTTTAGGATTAATAGAGTTGATTTAGACGATTAAGATTAAACACTTGATCACGTATTTCTTATTTTCCTACTCCCAGACGATTATATTCAGCTGTGGGGGGGGGGGATCTCGAACTGAAGGGGTTAATGAAAACAGTTACTGTATAACCCCTCCAGTTCGAACAAGCCCCTTCCTTACCGATTTATTTTTGGATATGGGTGGTTAATATCGTTTTGTATGTAATTTATGCAGAGTATGGTGATATTAGAATGATTTTAAGTAACACAGGATGAGATGGAGGGACGGAGTGGAGAGGTATATGAGAGAGGGGTGTGTGAGCTGGGAACAAGGCAGTGAAATGGCGAGGGACAGGGCGACATGGAGGCGATTTGTTTGTGGCCAGCCCTTAAGGGATTAAGGCGTCTGGCAATAGATAGATAAATAGAAGTAACACAAGAGGACGGCAAAGTGTAATAATAAGAATAAATCGCTTAGATAAGGTGTTAGGGAGCCTTCTTTTTAAAAATCGTCTGAAGGCAGCAAGAATAAAATATAAAGTACACCATCTGAGTTAATTGATGGATTACGATATGGTTTAAATGTGTTTATAATCACGAATTGGATTACGTGGTACAAAGTTGATAACAGTGACCAGCAAGACTTGTGTTGAGAAGAATAGGATTAATGTAAATAGGATTAAGTTGATAGGGTTAATGGAAATATGATTTAGTTGATAGGATTTACGTGAATAGGATTAAGCAGATAGGATTAACGTGAATAGGATTAATGTAAATGGGATTAAGTAGATAAGATTTACATGAATAGGATTTAGTAAAATAAGGTAGAATTTCTTGAGTAGCGCAAATAGGATTAAGTGTATTATTGTAGAATCAGTTGACCATCACGCAGGCGATTAACTGAGGTAAAATAGATTTAATCCCTGCTTAGCACCGATCCAATTAGGGATGATTGGCACGGTAAAGCAAATAAACTATACTTAAGTCCGACCTGCCATAATTAATTCAGTGTTTCGTTTTTGTTAGCCGCGATAGCGAAGCTGGTATTGTTTTCAATTTGTAGGTCTGTGTGTCTGTCTGTCAGCACGACACTTCGCAACCGCAAAAGATATCATTACAAAATTTTACAGGAATGTAGTAGGGGAAAAAATAGACCGCAAGTTCGAAATTGGTGACAGTAGGTCAAGGTCAGTGTGACTTACCACGATAACTTCGCAACCGCTCAAAATATCATCTCAAAATTTTACAGGTGTGTAGTAGGGATGAAAATCTCATACGAGTATTGTTTTAATTTTTTCTGTCTGTCTGTCTGTTAGCACGATAACTTCGCAACGGCCCAAGATATCACAGAATTTTACAGATGTGTGGTAGGGGTGAAAATCTCCCACGAGTTCGAAATTGGTGAAAGTAGGTCAAGGTCATATTCCGAGCCACGCTAGATATGTATCGGCTCGCGGCTGGTGTGCATCCCTCCTTTGGGGGGGGGGGCTCTACTTTTTCTTATTTCGTTGCCTCCAATTGATTTTATATAACTTACGAAAAACTCTGGCGGTTGAGTCAGATGTTTCCTAGTTGAAGAAAAGCAGGTGGTAAAGAGATGATGATGATGATGATAAGCAGAGGTTGTAAAATTGGGATGATGATGATGATGATGATGATGGACAGAGAGTGTCAAGAATGTTCCTTCGCCACGAAAGGAACGAAGAAGAGCCAGGCCAAGACGCGCATTCTAGGCGGGTAAGGAAGCTCCCAGTCACCTATTCCTTACCGATTTATTTTTGGATCCGGCTGGTTAATATCGTTTTGTACGTACTTTATGCAGAGTGTGGTGATATTAGAATCATTTAAGGAACACAGAAGAGGAGGGCAAGGTGTAAGAGGCATACTAAATCGCTTGGGAAAAGGTGTTGCGGAGCTTCCTTAACAGACGAGAATACAGGCCCAAGACTCGCCTAACCACGACTAACTAAGTATGTTGGTTAGGGGTCATTGTTCCCTCAGTATACTCCTCTCACTGTAACTTGGCCCAGATTTTCGCCCTGTTGTAGCTTATTTCACATAGCTCTGAAAAAAAGAAAAGAAAATAATGATAATAATAACTGCTACGGCTCTACATCCTTTACTTCCCCACAAGCCTCATATTATAGTGAAAATCTGTCCATACTTCTCAGCATTGAAGATGAAGACGTGGCAATTTTAGATCAAGTGAAAGTGAAAGGAGTATAGTAGGACCATAGTATTCTTAATCATTAGTATAATCAGATGTACGTACCACAGATAGGTAAAACACCTTGGGACGACTGTGTGCATAACTTACCTGCAACGTATAATTAAAACCTACCTTACCTGGGAGGAGTATAGACACCATCGGTTGTTAAAGACAGATTTATGTAGTTCAGGTGGAGTCATTTTGCAGTAATAGTTAAAATTGTCTTGCACGAATAGCTAAATATCGGTGGTTTTAATTCACCCAGTAGTAATCTGGTAGAGAATTTGTTTTAGTATAGATAAAAGTCGTATTACATGGGTAGGTAAACTATAATGGCACTGAATGGATGGTATGTTAAGATTGTAATTTAGTTAGAGTGAATGTAATCAAAACAGAAGGAAAAGTGTGATGATAGAAATAGAAGTAGAAGTTTGATAGTGGAAGTAGGAATAGAAGTTTGATAGTAGAAATAGAAGAATGATATTAGAAAAAGAAATATGAAAGTAGAAATAGAAGAATGATCGTGGAAGTAGAAATAAAAATAGAAGAATGATAGCAGAAATAGAAATCTCCCGTGGATTAACTTGCTGTAAATCCACGTACCATGAATAGTCACAGTTTACCCTACTCGAACTTAAGTCAGAATTTACCGAGTACAAATAGAGTCAAACTTTACCCGACAGAAATTTAGTCAGACTTTGCGTACCGGCAGGGAGAGAGAGAGAGAGAGAGAGAGAGAGAGAGAGAGAGAGAGCACAATACATACATAGTTGATGAGGGGAGTGTGGGCGGACGTGTGGGAATGGGAGGTACGATTAGGGTGTTGTGGGTAAGAATGTGGTGGGCCAGGCCTGCATGTCAATGAGCTACGGGAGAATGCCTACCCTGCGGCCTCACTCACTTGGCCTTGTCTGTAGGGCCTTTTGGAGATAATTTGGTAGAGAGAGAGAGAGAGAGAGAGGGTGTAGGATTGCTTGCCCTGGCTGACTTTGACTGTACCCTGGCTGATACTGGCATTTTTTTTTTTTTTTTAATAATTGGGAAAGGGAATGAAAGCTGCGAGACGGAAGGAGGGGGGGAAGAAAGGGAGGGAGAAGGAGAGAGAGGGAGAGAGTGAGGAAGGGACAAGGATGAGAAAGGGCAAGGGAATGCTTTGAAATGTTTAGACCACACACACACACACACACACACACACACACACACACACACACACACACACACACACACACTCTCTCTCTCTCTCTCTCTCTCTCGTCTGTTTGGCCTTGAGATACGAGTTATTTCGGGAGGGGAGGGAAAGAAGAGAGAGGGAGAGAGAGAATGGAGATAAGAGGAGGGGAGATAGAGGAAGGAAGAGGAAACAGGAGGGGATGTAAGGTAAAAGTAACGAGAAGAATAGGGGATACGATGGTAAGGGAGGGAAGGAGGGGAGGGAGAAGAGAAAAGAAGAGAGGGAAGGATGGGAGGGAAAGAGGGGGAGAGAAGAAAGGGGGGAGAAGGGGGTAGGATGTTAGGAGAGAAAGGTTAAAGGTTGAAAATGAGGGGAGAGGGGAGGAAGGAAACGCGGGTGGGGAGGGGAAGGAAGAGGAAAGTGGGGTGGAGTGGAAATTACAGAAGAGGGAAATGGATAGGAGAGGGGACAGAAATGGACGAGGGGTGGAGAGAGGAGCGGGGGGGAAAGGGAGGAGAGGAGGATGGGGACAGGGAGGATACGGGGGAGGAAGGGGAGAGGCAGGATGAAATTGATTGTTGAAAATAGACCTCCCCTTTATAACAGCAAAGCGGGGAGAGGGAGAAAAAGGGAGAGAAAGAGAGGGGAAGAGAGGAGAGAAAGAGAGAGTGGAGAGGAGAAGAGAAAGAGACAAAGGAGAAGAGGAGAGAAAGGAGAGGGGAGAAGAGGAAATAAAGAGAGGGGGAGAAGAAAGGGAAAAGGAAAAGGAAGAAGAGATGGAATGGAAGAGGGAGAAGAGCAAGGACAAGAGTATGAGCGAGAACAAGAGGGCGAGAGAGAGAGAAAGAGAGAGAGAGAGAGAGGAACAAGAGAAGGAAAGGGGAGAGAGAGATGCGGAGAAGAGGAGAGGCAGAGAAGAAGGAAGAGATGAGAGGAAAGAGGAGAGGGGAAGGTAGAGGAGGGAGGGAGGGAGGAAGATTCTAAGGAGGTAAGGGAATGTGGAGGGTAAGTGACGTGGCTGGAGGGATATTTTTAAAGTTATTATTATTATTATTATTATTATTTTTTTTTAGTTTTTCTTCGATTTAAGGAGGTTTTGAGGTTTTGTGGTGTGCATATGTAGGGGAGGGAGGAAGGGAGAGAGAGAGAGAGAGAGAGGAGAGAATTTAGGGAGCTAAAAATAGGTGTTTCAGTCTCTCTCTCTCTCTCTCTCTCTCTCTCTCTCTGGCTCTTTAATTTGACAGCCGAAGCAAGATATTCCCTGTCACTTGGAATCATTTTGCTCTTTTTTGGGATTTTTTGCTGGTGCTTCGTAATTGATTCACAAGTAGGGTTGAAAGTCTTGCTCACTGCCTCCCTGTCTCTTTTTCCTCTGCCTCACTATTCTTCCTCACCCATCCCAGCCTCACCACCCTTCCTCACTCTCCTGCCTCACTGTCTTGCCTCACCTCACTGTCCTACCATCCTGCCTCATTATCCTTCCTTACCTTCAGTGCATCATCATTTTGCCTCACTATCCTGCCATACCATCCCTACCTTACCTCCTTGCCCTCCTTTCCCCCCAGCACCTCTTTTCCTCACCCCTCGCTGTCTCATCTCACATATCCCTCTCCTTTGCCTTACACCCACCCTTCCCTGTCTCATCCTTCTTCCACCCCTCCCCCTCCCTACACTCTCTCTGTCTCCTTCCTTTCATACCTTCATGCCTTCTCTTACCTACTTCACCCTTCTCCCTCACGTCCCTGTCTCACCTTCTCACGCTCCTTCGTCACCATCCAGCCTCACCCTCCTCCCTAACCACCCTACTCCCTCACCACCTTACCTCACCTTTCCCGCCTCACCCTCCACCCTCACCTCCCTACCCCATCCTTCTCCGTCTCCCTACCTGCGTTCTCCCTGCCCCTGTGCCTCCCCCACTTCCCAAGAATTTACCATGCTATTTTTACCATAATGATAGAGATATGTGGGGTTGAAATAATTCACTAAATATTTGGTGTTTTGTACATCGCATTATACGATATGGTTTCTGGTTTTTATCTTTGTCCTGTGTATGTTCTCCATATATATCATGCAAGTATAAAGGATATGTTTTAATCATATGAATAGGCGATAAGAGTTTTTAGGTAGTCTGTTTCTGAATTTGAGATGAGCTAAGTAGTATGCTGTCTGTTTCATTATCGTTAAAAGGTAATAATATGTGGTGATGGAAGTATGATAATTAGCTGTCTGTGTAGTTAATCTACCCTAAATGGCTTCTAACTAACACTTCTGTACACTTCGGTATTAACTTCCTACCAAATGTCAGTATAAGCGATGGAACCCCTTTTGTCTTGCCCTCTTTGGCTGCCCTTTACCAATACTAAGGTGTCTGCTCTATCTCTCATCATCCCTGTCTCTCCACTAACGATTGTCCTTCCCACTGCCTTAAAATACTTACAGAGGTACAGTATTGGTACATCTTTATACTTCTTTGTACTTCTAAGCCAGACAGTATCTCATTGTACCAAGAAAAAAAATACAGTACCTACCATTGTATTATCAGTAGCTCGTACGAATTTATAATGAGTCTTCTGTCTGCTACTTTATTACCGATGACACTGTCAGATACTTACTGTTGGCTACTTGTGAATTTTTACTACACTACTTATAAAACTTAAATTCAAGTGTCTCTTAAAATACATACAAATTTTGCTTTCTGCTACTTAACCACTAACCAAAAAACAAAAAAAACAAAAAAGTCTAGTATCGGTACAATTCTACTCATGAAAAACTTTGAGGATACGGAAATGTGGAAAGTCAGGCAGTAACATTACTTACCCACACTGCCGAGGTACTGTTCCACGTCTACCTTAACTGTCGGGTACTTACCATCTACGTACTACATATACTGAGGCACGAATTAAGGAAGTAGTTACACGTTCTTTGGATAATAGGGTGTCATTCCTTAAGTTCCCCCTCAGCTGTAGCCTCATCCCATTTTCTTTATTGTCATACTGTACTGATTGTATCATAATATAGTCCTCCTCTCTCTCTCTCTCTCTCTCTCTCTCTCTCTCTCTCTCTCTCTCTCTCTCTCCCCCTTAAGGAGTCCAGAGCGACCCCTAGGGAGGAATAAACAACTGGGGGAGAGATGAGGCTGGGGTGACGAGAGAGAGAGAGAGAGAGAGAGTGGGGTACGGGGAAAGGGGGGGGGGGATCCAGGAAAGAGGGAGGAGGAAGATGGTTTTGGGAAAGAAGGTGAAAAATGGGTGGGAGGGGGAGTTAGGCAAAAGAGAGAAGAGGGGCGGTTCCAGCGAAGAGGAGGGGGTGAATGGAAGGGGGGAGGGATCCAAGAAGAAGGGGGAGGGAGAGAGGGGAAGTTGAGAAAGAGGAGAAGTAGGGGGGGGGAGCGAAGAGGGGATAACGGTGGGGAAAGGCGAATCTAGGAATAAGAGGGTGGAGAGGAATATCTGGGAAAGACCGGGTGGGGGGGATAGGGAGGGAGGAGAATTCAAGAAGAAGGAGGGGGTGGAAGTAGGGACGGAGAAGCAGGATAGGGAAGGGACGAATCTAGGAAAGTAGAAGGGAGGGTAAGATCGAGGGGAAGGGGGGAGGTGGTGGTGGAAAGGGAAGGGGGGGGTGAAAAGGGGGAGTATCAAGGGAGAAGAGAAGTCGAGGGGTGGGGGGAGGGAGATGCCGCAGTGTGACGTGTACTACAGTCCTGGTGTACTTCAGCACATTTGTACCTTTGCTTCACATTCTGCTCCTAAGATTGAAATGTAGTAAGTTATAATGAGGTGCTTGAGTATTGTGGAGTTGTACTGTTCCTATTTTTATTTTTACTCCGTAGTCTGTCACTGATCTCGCTCTATCTGTATGTATAAATCAGTCTGTGTATCCATCTGTATCTATCTGTCTATCCATTTCCATGTACAGTGTCTATTTTCCTGTTGTATCTCACTGAAACTACCTTAATCCCGTTTTCCTTTAACTTGTATTCCTTCTCTCTCTCATTTCTCTTTCTTCCTTCCTTCAGTCCTACCTCTCATCCTTCTTCCATCTTTAGTTCTTTTCTTCGTCCTTGCCTCCTTTTTATCCTTCCATTCTTCTTTTTCTCCTTTTCCTTGCCTCCTTCCTTGGTTTCTTTTGTGTGTCTCTTTCCTCCCTCCTGTCTTCTCCCCTCTCTTCGATCTTTATCCATCCCTCTCTCCCTCGTTTTTCCTCCTTTTCATCCTCTCCTTTTGTATCCTTCCTTCTTTCTTTTCCGTCCCATTCTCCCTTATTTTCCAACTTTCTTGTCCTTTTGTTTTCTGTCCTTCCTTCTTTTCTCTCCCTTACCTCCTGCCATACCTTCCTCCCCTCTTACTCTCTGTCTCCCTCCCTTCCTTTCCTCCTTCCCCTCCCTCCCTCCCTTCCTCCCTCCCTTCCATCCTTCCTTCCTTCCTCCCTTCCTTCCTTCCTTCCCTTCCTTCCTTCCTTCCTTCCTTCCCTCCCTCCCTTCCTTCACCCTCGAGCCTCATGATGCTGTATATATTAAGCCGTGTTTCTCTCCTTTCTTCTAATTTTCCCAGATTTTTTTCGCCAATTTATTATTTCTGAAACTCACATGTATTTTTCTCCTATTTTCATCCTTACATCCACCTCCCCCCCCGTCTCTCTTTCTCTCTCTCTCTCTCTCTCTCTCTCTCTCTCAGCCGCCAGGTCCGTCAGTAACACCCTTAGGATTTTTCACGTCTATCGATCTATAATTATTTACGTGTTCCATACATTACCAAAAATTAAACATTTTTTTTATTTTTTTTCACTAAAGATTAATTTGTCTTTATTTTTTCACGAAAAGTTAATGTATGCTTGTCTCTTTTCACCAAAAATTTATTTGTTTTTTTTTTCACCAAAAATTAATATAGGCCTTTCTCTTTTCACCAGAAATTAGTATAGGCCTCTCTCTTTTCACCAAAAATTTATACATGCCTCTCTCTTTTCACCAAAAATTTATCTATGCCTCTCCTTTTCACCAAAAATTTATGTATGCCTCTCTCTTTTCACCAAAAATTTATCTATGCCTCTCCTTTTCACCAAAAATTTATGTATGCCTCTCTCTTTTCACCAAAAATTTATCTATGCCTCTCCTTTTCACCAAAAATTTATGTATGCCTCTCTCTTTTCAGGTGAGTATCTGACGCTTCGAAACACAGCCCCTCTTCGACCCAGAACTGCCAAGTGCCTAACCCAACCACTCAAGCAGCGTCCCATAGTAAGAGTAGAGTAGAGTATGGTAGGTTAGAGTATGTAGGGTAGGTAGGATGAAGTAGGGTAGGGTAGGGTAGGGTGAGGTAGGGCAGGGCAGAGGAGAGGGAGAGGAGAGGAGTGGAGTGGAGTGGAGAGAAAAGTAGGGTGGTTACTTTGGAGATGTCGGTATTGTATTGGTTAGCTCATCTCGCCCGCAGCTGGAAAAACCGTAGTTCATTTCTCCAGCCGGTCAGTTTCTTGAATAAAGTTAGTTTCTCCTGTGGCTGTGTTCACTTATAGGTACAGTTGGGCAAAGTCGAACGCTTGCAGTTGGGGACCTGGGTGTTTATTCGATTGTTGGTTGTATGCTGGGGGAAGAGTGTGACTTGGAAAAAAAAATTCTCTCTCTCTCTCTCTCTCTCTCTCTCTCTCTCTCTCTCTCTCTCTCATCCACTGTATTGATCCTTTTATGTTATTATTATTATTCTCTCTCTCTCTCTCTCTCTCTCTCTCTCTCACACACACACACACACACACACACACACACACACATTCATCCACTGTATTGATCCTTTTATAGTGCATATTATTCTCTCTCTCTCTCTCTCTCTCTCTCTCTCTCTCTCTCTCTCTCTCTCTCTCTCTCTCTCTCACACACACACACACACACACACACAGACATATTCATCCACTGTATTGATCCTTTTATAGTGCATATTATTCTCTGTCTGTCTGTCTGTCTGTCTCTCTCTCTCTCTCTCTCTCTCTCTCTCTCTCTCTCTCTCGTCCCAACAGTCTTCCTTTTTCCTTTACTCTCAACAGTTTTTCTCCTTTTCCTTCAGTTTTGTCTTTTCTGTCACTCCTTTCGACATTTTTCCTCCTCTTTTCCTCACCTTTCTGTCGTCCACTCCTCTCTCTCCAACACTTCCTCTTCTTACACGTATGCTCTTCCACCCCTTTCATCTCTTCCAACTTTCTTCCATCCTTTTTTTTTCTCTCTCTCTTATTCCTCTCTTCGCAGTCCTCTTCGTCTCTCCTTCCTCTTTCTAATTTCTCCGTCCTATTTGTATGCTTTTGCTTTCTTCCTGCTCTTTCTAAACTATGCTTTCTTTTTTTCCTCCATCTGCTCTCTTTTTTCCTCTTGCTCCTCCTCCTTCTGTAGTCTTTCGCCTCTCTTTCTTTCCTCCTTCTTCCCCATCCTACGCTTGTTCTGTTTTTCTAACTTTTCTTTTCATCTCCCACAAATTGATTTTTCCTATTCTCTTCCTCCCCATCTCAAAATCTTCCTCCTCTCTTCCTTCATCCTTCCCATCATCATGAACTTTTCCTCCCCCTCCCCCCCATTTTATCTAAACACCCTTCTTCCTCAGCCCCCCTCCTTTAACCCAATCCCCCATCTCCCCTCTCTCTTCATACCATTTCATCCCCTTGTTTCTTCACTCCATCGTCCTTCCTCCCAACTTTTCTCCCCACAGAACAAGCTTCCCTCCTCCTCCTCCCCTTCCCCCTCCCCTCCCCTCCCCTCCCCTCCCCTCCCCTCCAGAGTGTAGTGAGGTGGGGGGGGTGTCGTGACCTAAAAACCTCGCCAACAATGACTATGGATCCCACATAAGTTTATCAAGTGGAATGCTGGAATTTTAGTTTACTCCTCATTTTTACACGTGTAGCTTAGATCAAACATTTGTCGGCCTTGGATTTTTTTTTTTTTTGGGGGGGGGGGAATTATTACAGCGTTTTGAAGTAGTTTACGATACTGTAGTTTTTATTATTATTATTATTATTATTATTATTATTATTATATTTCACGAATATTTTGTAAAAGTGCCTCAAATATGGATGTTTTTGAAATGGTGGTGGTGATGATGATGATGATGATGATGATGATGATGATGATGGTGGTGGTGGTGGTGGTGGGTAGTGGTGGTGATGATGATGATGATGATGATGATGATGATGATGATTTTACTTTTTGTACAACCTGACTCTGGGCATCAGCTACGAAGCCCGTTTCTGAGGTCCTGTGGTACAAAGGGCAATAACCTTAAAAGGAGTGATTGCCAAGTCTTCACATATCACTGGCATGGGCACTAAAACCCGCCATCATAGTTGTAACACGCGAGGGACTTTTCATTCAGGGTTTGTGTTATGGTGATAGCGAAGGTGTTTTTGTGATGGTGTTAGTGGGGGTGTTTTTGTGATGGTGTTAGCGGGGGTGTTTTTGTGGTGGTGTTAGCGGGGGTGTTTTTGTGGTGGTGTTAGCGGGGGTGTTTTTGTGGTGGTGTTAGCGGGGGTGTCTTTGTGATGGTGTTAGCGGGGGTGTTTTTGTGATGGTGTTAGCGGGGGTGTCTTTGTGATGGTGTTAGCGGGGTTGTTTTTGCGGTGGTGTTAGTGGGGGTGTTTTTGTGATGGTGTTAGTGGGGGTGTTTTTGTGATGGTGTTAGCGGGGGTGTTTTTGTGATGGTGTTAGTGGGGGTGTTTTTGTGATGGTGTTAGCGGGGGTGTTTTTGTGATGGTGTTAGTGGGGGTAGCATTATTACCTGTCGATGGGACCTGTACATTAACCTCTTCACCACGAGTCTTTCCCCCCCCCCCCGCCTATAGTAAAAAAAAAAAAAATCGGCCGACGCGAGCAGGTATAAGTAATAAAGGTGTCATTTTAATAAAGGGGTTAATAAAGCAAGACCTCGAGCTTCACTTTGCTGTATAAAATCGAAGTCGGTATTAAGGATAAATCAAATAGGCGTCGGCGTTACGCACTTAGTCGTTAACAGAATCCTCAGCGTATTCTCTATAGCAACTTAAATAACTCACAGAAAGACCTTTGCTTGTTGCTATTTTATTTTTGGTAGAAAGTTGATGTATCTTTTGTTTTAATCTGTTTTGTCGATTTTATTTGTTTCTTCTGTGTGTTTATTCTATTTTATTGGTTATTTTATCTAATATTAATTCTGTTTATTTATTCTACTTAATTTATTGATTAATCAGTTTTATTGATTGATTCTGTTTATTTAATCCATTTGCTCATTTATTCCATTAATGTTTTTCATTTATTTATTCTGTTTATTCCATTTATTTATACTTTATTTATTCTGTTTATTTTATTTATTGTTTTTTTTATTTATACCATTTATTGTTTATTCCATTTATGCTGTTTATTCTGTTTATTCTGTTCTATTAATTGATTCCACTTCACTCTATGGAACCCTAATCCTTTACCAAGGTTCTCCCAGGTAAACAAAGATCGTTTGTTGTCGACCTTAATAAAATACCTCAATAAATACAATAGTAAAATATCGAATAAAGAAATTTAAAAAAAAGTAGCCAGTATTCCTCTCCTCTACAAAAAATCGTCTGTTTGTGTGATTAAAATATGTAATCACGTTAGTAAGAAAATGAAAAATAATTCTGTGATAATTAAGTGCGCTTTGAGTACCATACTAATATTTCTTCTTAAAAAAATAATGTTGTTAAGTAAAATAGAGGACGTTGTTGGTCACTCGTCCCCAAGAGGGTTAATAGGAAGTGTGTGTTTTTTTTTTATGATTATTGTAACAGGCTTAGAGGGAAATATGATGACGCTTACACCTGTTCTTATATACGCAGCTGGACTCTCTCTCTCTCTCTCTCTCTCTCTCTCTCTCTCTCTCTCTCTCTCTCTCTCTCTCTCTCTCTCTCTCTCTCTCTCTCTCACACACACACACACACACACACACACACACACACACACACACACACACACACACACACACACACACACACACACACACACACACACACACACACACACACACACAACTGGCATGATCCTTACACTGAATGGACAAGCTACTCTTCATTATTACCTTTTTCACGTAGGGGGCCAGGTTTAAATTACATGCATAGAGGTAATGTGCAAATGTTCTCTATAGTGTTTTTGTTGCAGAGGTTGTTATGTGCATTTGTGGGGCCACGCAGCCTCGGGGCAATAGTCAAATATCATGCAATCTGCCCCCACTCCTACCCTCCCCCTTTGCAATTCCCCCTACCCCATTCCATTGACCCTCCTCCCCTTCTGCCATCTCTTCCCTCGCTCCCCTCCCCCTTGCTCACCTCTTTCCTCCCCCTTTCCCCCTCCACCCCTACGTTTCTTTTGCCCCTTCCTACCCACCCACATTGTTATTCCCCTCCCTTCATTAGCCACCCCCCTATTCCCTTCCCCCTTCTCTGTGTCGCCTCCTTCTTCCCCCCTCCTGCTTCTCTTCTTCCTTCATTTCCTTTGCCTGTCTTCGTTCCCTTCCCCCCTTCCTTGTCTCACCTCCCTTTTCCGCCCTCTCGCCTCCTTTCTTCCCCCTTTTCCTCCACCTTAGTCTCCCCTTTGCCTCGTCTTCCCTCTTCCCCCTAGGAGTTAACCCACCTTACGTCTCATCCTTGCAGCTCCCCGCCAACCCCACCCCCAATATTTAATTCTCCTTCCCCCTCTCCCTCTTCCACCCTTCTCCTCCACCAGTTCGTCTGTTTTCCCTCCTCCAATTCACCCCCTCCCATCTAACCCTCCTGCCTTCCATTCCCCATTCTGCCCACCCGGCACTTCAGTCCACTATTTATTCCTTCCCCCCACTCCCACACCTCCTTCTCCCCTCTCCCCCAGCACGCCACATTATTTCTCCCCCCTTCCCCTTTTCCTCGTACCCTTTTCACCACTCCTTTCTCCCCCTCCCTTCTTTTTCCCCTTCCTATCCTCCATCCTCTTCCTCCGTCCTCCCCTCCCCTCCGCTCCCCCTTTTCACCCATCAATTGTCTCCTCACTGTCTTCACCGCAACCTTACCCTCCCTCCCCTCCCCTCTTCTCTCATTCTTCCCTCTTGCTCCCCTCTCCCCCCTCTCTGCTCCCCCGCCCCCATCCCATGCCTCGCCAACCTTCCACCCAAATTTTTGTTTCTCTTTTGACACTTAAATTTTCTCTCCCCTAGCTCGCCTCCTCCCCCTCAGCTCCCCTCCTCCCTCTCAGCTCCCCTCCTCCTCCCCCTCAGCTCCCCTCTTCCTCCTCCTCAGCTCCCCTCCTCCCCCTCACCTCCCCTCTTCTTCCCATTCCAAGTTTGGACCAACTCCTCCTCCTCCAGCGTCTCCTAACCTGACTTTCCTCTCCACTTTGCATATCATGACAACCTCCTCCTCGTCTCTCTCTCTCTCTCTCTCTCTCTCTCTCTCTCTCTCTCTCTCTCTCTCTCCATCATCATCATTATCCCTACTCATTCACTGTTTCCACCACTTTCTCCTTTCCCAAACCCCGATTCTCCATCCCTTACTTTCCAACTTTTCCCCAGCCTCCCCATTCCCAGACCCCTTCATCCTTCCCCTTTGCCAAGCCCTCCCCATTCTTCCTCACTCCCCACCACCTTTCTTGAGACCTTCACAGCCTCCGCACCATCATTCCCACTCCTATCCTCTTCCTGCTCTTTCCCACTCCCCAACTCTCCCCTCACGCCACTCCCCAACTCTCCCCACTCCCCAAGTCCTCAGTCCCACGCTTTCAATAGTTTCCCCACTCCCCCTGTCTCTCCCACTCCCCCCAGTCTTTCCACACACCTCTGTCTCCACTCTCTCCTCCTGTCTGCCCCACTCCCCCCAGTCTCTCCCACTCCCCCGTCTTCCCCACTCCCCCCAATCTTCTCCATTCCCCCCCCCAATCTCCCCCACTCCCCTAATCTTCCCCATTCCTCACCCTTTCCCCAAGTTCCTCTGAAGTCTGGATAATGCCCTCAGTGAGTTTACCCCATCTCTAAGGTGGTATTTCTCTCTCTCTCTCTCTCTCTCTCTCTCTCTCTCTCTCTCTCTCTCTCTCTCTCTCTCTCTCTCTCTCTCTTCCATCCCCACCCATCTCCTAATCTGTCTATCTGATCGTCGCCCTTTTCCTATTACTTCACTAACCCTTTTCCTGTTCTTACCATTTTTTTTTGTTTCATGATTTTTCTGGGTGTTGGTAGCAGTCATCCTCTTTCGATCTATTCCTTTCCCATACCCACGTTATAGGGTGGTTAGAACTTCTGTATAATTAGTTGGCCCCTGGGAATGACCTCGTTTAGGCTGTTAGAGTTTCCTTTAGCTGTATTTCCTTGAGGTCTTTTTACCCTTCTTCCTTCTTCCCTTCCATCTTCTTTCTTCCTTCCTTCCTTCTCCCTTCCTTCTGACATCCATTAAGTTATCCCTCTCCCCCCTTGCCTTCTTTCGCCGACCTCTCCTCTTTTCCTCCTGTCTCCATTCACCTCTCCCTTCTGTCCCATCTTTTCCTTGTCTCCTACCTTGCCATCCGTGTTCTCTTTCCTTTCCCCCTCAGTAGTTTCTTCTTTTCTTTATTTCTGTCCCCATCCCGTCACTTCTCCCAGCACCACCCCTGTCTTCCTTCCCCTCTCCCCATCCCTTCGTCTCACCCTTCCTCCTTCCTTTCTTTTCTTTCTCCTTCTTTCCTTTCATCCCTTCTCTTTGTCTCTCTCTCTCTCTCTCTCTCTTTCGTCTTTTAGTCTCATCTGTCTCTGTTGTTTCCTTATATCGTATGTACCCCTTCCCTTCCATACTTAATAATTGACCATCTTCCTCTTGACTTTATCCTCCTCCCCACTTTATTTTTTTTTATTTTATTCGCTCTTCTCTTTCTCCTGCTTTTCTTTATTTTTTCCTCTCCCTTTCTACTTTTTCCTCTCTAGTCTTACCTTCTTGTCTCCCCCGCTCCCCCACCTTTTCATTCATTCTTTCCATCCTTCCATACCTTCTCTTCCTTTCTCCTATTTTCCCTCCCACTCTGTCTTCCGTCCCATCCTTTCTATCTTTTTTCCCCGCCTTCTGTGGCTCCATTCTTATCTTCATCCTCTCTCCATCCTTTCCTCCAACCCCATCCCATCTTTCCTTCCCGTCTTCTTTCTCCTTCTGTGCTGTCTTCTCTCTCTTCTCCTCCCCCACTCCGTCCCTCCCTCCTTTCTCACTTCCTCCAGTCCATTATTTCTTCCATCCTCTGATCTTTTTTCTCCCCACATCTCATCATCTCCCTACATTTCTCATCTCGCCCCTCCTTCCTCCCATCCTCTCCCTTCCTCTCATCATTTTCCCTCCCTCCATCAATCCGTCACCCAGGTCGCACGTCCACTCCCTATTTTCCATTCTGGTGGCCCTTCTTAGTACCTCGTTAGGGGGTTATGAGGGCAGGAGGTGGTAGAGTGGAGGAAATAAAGGTAGAGTGGAGGAAAGGAGGGAGGTAGAGTGGAGGAAATGAAGGTAGAATGGAGAGGAGGAGGAGGTTGGATGAAGGAAAGATATAGGTTGAGTGGAGGGAAGTTGGAGGATGTAGGGTGGAGGAAAGATGGAGCTTGGGTGGAGGGAAGAATGGAGGTAGGGTGGAGGAAAGATGAGGTAGATTGGAGGGAAGGAGAAAGTAGTTTGGAGGAAAGATAGAGGTAGATTTAAGGAAAGGAGGTAGGGTGGAGGGAAGATAGGTTGATTTGACGAAGGGAGGAGGGAGTAAGGTTAAAAAAAAAAAAAAAAAAAGAGGTAGAGTGGAGGAAAGATGGAGGTAGAGTAGAGGAAAGGAGGGAGGTAGATTGGAGGAGAGATGGAGGTAGAGTGGAGGAAAGGAGTGAGGTAGGGTGGAGGAAAGAGGAGGTAGATTTATGGAAAGAAGGTAGGGAGGAGGAAAGACGAGGTAGATTTGAGGAAAGATGGAGGTAGAGCGGAGAAGAGAGGAGACAGATAGATAAAAGAAAGTGCAGGAAGGGGAGAGACAGAGGTAGATATCGGATGAGTGGAGGAAGGAGGAGGTAGAATATAGGAAAGGAATGGGAGGTGGATTGAAGGAAAAAAGATAAATTGGAGGAAAGGAGGGGATAGATTGGAGGAAAGGAGGTGGAAGATTGGAGGGAAGATGGAAATAGAACAGAAAAGGGAAGAGATGGATTTTGAAGAATTAGAAATAGGTAAATTGGAGAGAAGATGAATGAAGAACAGAGTGGAGAAGAGAAGACGTAGAGTTGGAGGAAAGCAAAGGTAGGGTGGAGGAAAGATGGCAGTAGAATTAAAAAGGGAGAGGAAAAGAGACGATAGAGTGAGAGGAAAGAGGTAAGGTGGAGGAAAAAAGGAGAGAGATTGATGAGTGGAGAAGTAGATAGGAGGGGGATAGATAACAGGCAGGTAAATAGACAGACAGAAATATGAATAGAAGAGAACAGTCAGAAAGGAAGAAAAGAAGTGAGCGATTTGAAGAAAGATATACTGGAGATGGACAGTGATAGATACGTCGGTTAAGTAGATAGATAGATGGATAGATAGATGATTTGACAGATGAGGTTGAGAGTGGACCAAACAGGTAGACAGGTGAAAAGGATTAATTAGTCGAATAATTGAGTGGGGTGAAATTTAGGTGGCACTAAGGGGGGTGGAAGAGTAGTGGGTGGAATTATAAGATGTGGAGCTGTCATAGATGTGTCAGTGGGAGGTGGGGCAGCGAGGTGTGGGTAGAGGTGGCGATGGTCTGAAGTTGTGGTCAGGTGGTTAGGGAAGTGGTCTGCTGTTCGGAAAGGCGTGAGTTCGATCCTAAGCTTTGGCAGTGAAGTCTAATTATTCTCTCTCTCTCTCTCTCTCTCTCTCTCTCTCTCTCTCTTTCTCCAGAAACAGACTGCCGATCTGTATAAGGGCCCGCCGACTTGTTATAACACCCCCAATAATACCATCACACCAGCATACAACGAGATAGCCCTATAATACCAGTGTACTCAGTATGGGCGGTGGGTACTGGCGCTGAGGTGGTACAAATGATTACAGAGGAAAGTAAACACCAACAAATCTATGGCCCATTCGAGGTTGTTATAGGATAGGTTACTACTAATTTACTTTTTATCTGTTAAAGACAAGGATAGGACAGCAGTAAGGCATGTGAAGTTGTGCTTTGAATAGGATAGCTGGGAGGCCACAGGGAACGGAGTATCTAGTATGTAGGCCTACCCATAGTCTGACACATACAGAATAGCGACTTGTGATAAATAGAGCAATGATATGTGGAGTAATAATGGGTGGAACACTGGCATGAGGAATTGTGAAAGGTGGAGGTGTTAACTGTGGAAGGGGCAGGTGGGATTGATGGTTGAACAGCAGTAGGTGGAGCAGAGACAGGTGGATCAAAGACAGATGGAACTATAATGGTTGGAACGGACGGGTGGAGCAATTTAAAGTGGAACAGTGACAGGTGGAACAATTAGAGTTGGGAAAAGTTTCAGGTGAAGAAACGATTAAAGAGGGAAAAGAAACTAGACATGTGGAATTAGTACAGGTGGAAGCACAAGTGGATCATTACCTGAAAGAATGATAGAAAGTGGAACAGTGACAGGTGGGACAGGCAGCACAATTAAAGGTGGAACAGACAGGTGGAAGTGGCAGAGGGTTGAGTGGCAGGTGTCTGGTATGCATGTGACGAGGGAACATTGCAGCCTGGGGTGGACTTTTGCCCTTTGTTCTCTCTTGTTCTTCTGTTATTCTCTTTTTCTCCTCATGTCTCCCGTTCTCTCCTGCTTCCTGTTATCTCCTGTTTGCTGTTGTATCTCCTGCCTCTTTTTTTATGATCCCTGTGTTTTTTTTTTTTTTTTTTTTTTCCCCTCTCTTTGTAGTTTTATCCTCGTTCTTTTTTTTTTTTTTTTTTTCTATTTTTGCTTCCTGTATTTTTTATCCTTTTCCTGTGCTTTTCTTCTTTTAGTTAATGCTTGTCTTTTTTTAGCTGTGTTTATATTTACTCGATTTCTGTTATATTTGCTTTTTTTTTTTTTTTACCTTTGCTTTCTGCTTGTTAAATCGAGTGTCAGTTGTTATATTTACTGTTGTGGTGATGGTTTCTTAATGCAGTCGATGCTGTTGGTCTGTTTGTGGAGACTTTAAGATGTTGCTGAAGTTGATAATAGCTTTGTTCTCTCTCTCTCTCTCTCTCTCTCTCCTATAGGTGATGTTTTTGTTGTTATTACATCTCAGGTGATAATGATTTATTAAGGTTAGTAGTAGTTGTTATGCTGAGGAGATAGGCTCTTGTCATTCTTTTTTTTCATTGATGTGTGTGTGTGTGTGTGTGTGTGTGTGTGAGAGAGAGAGAGAGAGAGAGAGAGAGAGAGAGAGAGATTGCTTGGATGGGAAAAGGCAGGGAGTCGGAATGGTAAAAGAGGGTGGATTTTCTGGCAGGGTGGAGGCGGAAGAAGTTTTGGAAGAGGAAGACACTGGAGAGACTTGGAGGGAGACTGGAGAGATTGTGAGATCGGGGAGACTAGAAAGATTGGAGGGATTAGGGACTGGAGTGGTTGGATAAGAATGGAGATGCATGGAGGGAGATTCAAGACTGGAGAGATTAGATGAGATTCGAGAGGCATAGAGACAGATTGGATAAGACTGGAGATGTATGGAGGAAGTTTGGAGAAGTTTTCAACTTTGGAAGAGAGATGCCTTAGGTGATAGGGGATGGGGCGAGATGTTAAAGTTTTTTGTTATTTTTGTGCATTGTAGTAATTTATTTGAATATGATTGCTGTATTCTTTTTATGTGGAGATGATTTAACCCCTTCACTCTTAGAGGTTCTTCCTTAAGGTGAAGTATAGCTTTTAGCGGTAGCAAGAATAATATTGATGAAGTGGGAGTAGTTGTTTCATCAATATTATTCTTGCTACCGCTAAAAGCTATACTTCACCTTAAGGAAGAACCTAAGAGTGAAGGGGTTAAATCATCTCCACATAAAAAGAATACAGCAATCATATTCAAATAAATTACTACAATGCACAAAAATAACAAAAAACTTTTACATCTCGCCCCATCCCCTATCACCTAAGGCATCTCTCTTCCAAAGTTGAAAGCTTCTCCAAACTTCCTCCATACATCTCCAGTCTTATCCTATCTCTCTCTACGCCTCTCGAATCTCATCTAATCTCTCCAGTCTTGAATCTCCCTCCATGCATCTCCATTCTTATCCAACCACTCCAGTCCCTAATCCCTCCAATCTTTCTAGTCTCCCCGATCTCACAATCTCTCCAGTCTCCCTCCAAGTCTCTCCAGTGTCTTCCTCTTCCAAAACTTCTTCCGCCTCCACCCTGCCAGAAAATCCACCCTCTTTTACCATTCCGACTCCCTGCCTTTTCCCATCCAAGCAATCTCTCTCTCTCTCTCTCTCTCTCTCTCTCTCTCTCTCTCTCTCTCTCTCACACACACACACACACACACACACACACACACACACACACACACACATCAATGAAAAAAAAGAATGACAAGAGCCTATCTCCTCAGCATAACAACTACTACTAACCTTAATAAATCATTATCACCTGAGATGTAATAACAACAAAAACATCACCTATAGGAGAGAGAGAGAGAGAGAGAGAGAGAGAGAGAGAGAGAGAGAGAGAGAGAGAACAAAGCTATTATCAACTTCAGCAACATCTTAAAGTCTCCACAAACAGACCAACAGCATCGACTGCATTAATATATATATATATATAAACTTCCATCTCTGGTTTATGAAAATGAAGATACATGAAATAAAGACAGCATCACATTTATGCTTATAAAACATTATCATTGGGTACGGTACAGGAAGCATCATGAAGTAAGAGTGGAGGTTTTTGTTATCTGCTCCCGGCGACACCCAAACAGGCACAGGGAAAAACGTGTGAAGATCAGCTTACCACGTGAGTTATATAACGGCAGTAGCCTAGGTAACATACGACACCTACATCTCTCACCTTTGGTCTGGGGTTGGCTTGTGTAGGTGTACCGTATGCCAACACATTTGACTCCTAGGATATTTAGAAAGATAGAGTAGATAGGTTGGTAGATAGGCTTCCATAACAGTTGAAGGGGGAATTCCTTGAAGTATTTATTCCTCAGACATCCACAAAATGTGTTCGTTGTCAGTCTAAAATCATTATTTGAGCGCATCCGTAGCAGGGAAATAGTCAACTGCAATACTGTACACTCCATTGTATTAAAGACTGTATACGAATGGCCATTTACCGGTACCACACAACACTCCAGCATATTTTATCATCAACTTCGTCCTTTTGGCTGCAGGGAAAACAATGTACTCCTGTATGTTGTAAATCAAGTTTGTATTTTCAGTTACAGAGTCTGTGGTATACTAGGGTACACGTAAGGCATTTATTTATTTCTCAGGTACTTCAGTTTATAGTTTCTTAATACAGTATACCCCAACATATCTTACGTCATATTAATACAGTCACTAAAGATTTCCTTGTCCTGTTTTTCCCTTCCTGTTTTGTTGGTCTTTTATTCCGGCTAACGTCAAAGGCGTTTATTCATCCAAGAGTTACCCTTTGCTCCTCCAGAAATAAAATGTTTCGGTTAAATCTTGGTTGAAAATTAACTTTGTATGAAATATGAGCTAATGCCAAGATTTCCCCCCTCCTTTTTTTTTTTTTTTTTTTTTTTTAATACCAAGGTAGCCGCTGGGTTAATCAACAGGTGCTCCTAGAAGACAGCGCATCTTGTATTCCGTTTAATGGAGAGAGAGAGAGAGAGGGGGGGAGGGGGGGATAATGAAGGTTAACATCCAACCCCTCCAGATCGAAAACTCTCTCCAGGTGAATAAAGTCTTGTGGAGATGGCACGAGTAAATGTGAAAATAAGACATCATCAAAGTGAAAAAAAATTAAGGGATCGTGAACAAATATTCATAAAAATATCTTGACGGATCTTTGTTGATGATGATGATGTCCACGAGTGACTTACGCATCATCACAGTTGCAGTATTCACATCACCTCGCGACATTCTCGTGCGCAGGCATTGATTGAGAATGATGATGATGATGATGATGATGGTAACGATGATGATGATGGTGGTGGTGACGACGATAGCTCCCATGAGGCACAGTTACCCTTCGTCACCCTCACACTCCTCACCCTCAACACTTTTCACCTCAGCCCCAGTGGGAGCCCTGGACACGACGGTGGGGCAGCAGCTGGAGGGAGGGAGGGAAGAAGAGAAGAAGGGAAGAATGGAGGGAGAGAGGGAGGGAGGGAGGGAAGACGGGAAGGAAGGAGGGAGGCAGCCTATGATGCTGACCACCCCAGTCGCCTCTCCGGGGAAATTTCTGGGGGTGAGAGTAGGTCAGGGGGCGTGTGGAGGGGAGAGGAGCAAGGGAACGAGATGTAGGGAGAGAGAGGGGATAGGGAAAGAAAGGGAATTGGGAGAAAAGGGGGATAGGGAGAAAAAGCCGATAGGGAGAGGGATGCAGAGAGAAAGGGAGCGTGGATTTCAGGAAGGGGATGAAAATGGGTGGAGACACTGGTAGAAGGTGGGGAGATATGGGAAAAGAAGGGGGGCCTGGGGAGAGAATGGGGACATGGGGAGACAAGGAGGAGGGACGTGGGGAGGCAAGAGGGACGTGGGGAGGCTGGGAGTATAGGGAAACAAGGGACATGGACACAATAGGGGGGGACATGAGCAGAGAAGGGCGGGACATGAGCAGAAAAGGAGGACATGGGGAGACAAAGGGGTCATACGTAATGTGGGGAAAAATGGGGGGAAAGTTGGGGAGCTTGGGAATTGACGAGGGGAAACAGGTGAGGAAAAGGAAGGTCGAGGATAAAATGGAGACATGTAAACCTGAACGTGGGCACAGAACTATAGGTGGATGAGAGAGAGAGAGAGAGAGAGAGAGAGAGAGAGAGAGGAAAAAAAAGGAAAAAGCTAATAGTTGAGAGTAAAAGATTAAGTAAGAACCAAGGATGAGAGGCAAGTTTAGAGACGGCTAAAATAATGGGGTTTTGTTTAGAGAAGAGGACGTGGGTGAAAGAAAAACCATGATAAAATAGGAAATGAGGAACGGGTGGCAAGGAAAAAGGGGGAGGAAAAGGAAAAATGGAGGTAGGAGAGAAAAAGACTGAGGAGCTGAGGGAAGGAAAATGGTAAAGGCAAAAGGGGGAAATAAAGGGAATATTATTGTATTGTAAAGGGAAGGAGGTCAGCGAGAAAGGGTAAAGAATGGGCGTTGAGGGAAATGGGGATAGTAGGGAAGGAAAAATGAGGATCTAAGAAAATGAAAAATAAGGAAAATATAGAAGAAAGAATGATGATTGAAGGAATGAAAACAGTGACTAGTAAGAAAAGGGGAAGGGAAGGGGGTCAGTAGGGATGGGGGAGAAATGGAGAGCGAAAGAAAGGGAGGAAGTAGGGAAGGGAAAATTAGATGTAAGTAAAGGAAACATGAAGACAATAGAAACCAAAATAATGGCTGGTAAGAAAAGGGAATGAGGGGTCAGGAGAAGAGGAGGAGGAAGGGGTAAAGAATGATAGGCGAACCAAATGATAGAAGAACAGTGATAGAATGACAGGACGGCAGAATAAAAGAACAATAATAGATTGAACAATAACGATAGAATGATAGAACAGTGATAGAATGATAGAAGAATAAAATGATAACAATAATAGAACAATGATAGGGTAATAGATGAACAGGAGAGGGTTGCAGAGAAGGAAGTGACGGAGGGAAGGAAAAAGCTGAGGGCAAAAAAAAAAAAAATTATAATACCAAGGGTCGGAAAGTAAGGAAGAAAATCTGTGCTAGAAAAAAAGATGATAATGATGTTATGCTGTGTTCAGTTTTGTCCCTCCCCCCTCAAAAAAAAAAAAAAAAAAAAAAATGCTACAAATGGGCGAAAATCTGGACCAAATTAAGATGAAAGAACTATGGTAGGGAAGAAAAATGAGGATATAGGGGAAAGAAGAATGTGAAAAAAAAAAAAAAAAAACTGAAACCAGTCACAAAAATAAGGAAAAAAATAATGGTCGGACGTAACAGGGCGCGTGAATTAGTGGGGTGGGTTAGGACATCGGCAGTGGTGTCCAAAAGGTTGCCAGATATATGTGGGTAGGGGACAGAGGATGCGGAAGTGTTGGAGGTTAGAGAGAGAGAGAGAGAGACGGACGGACAGGCAGGCAGACAGACATAAGACAGAGACAGACAGACAGGCAGCCATTTAGACATATAGATAGACATAGAAGACATACAGTAGTGACAAGAACGAAAGAGTTGTGTGGAAGCTGCGAGAGAGAAAAATGGATGAGACAAACTGTTATAGAAGAATGATAGGTCCGAAAGTTAGGAAAGCGAGGTGGACGGCTGAGAGAGAGAGAGAGAGAGAGAGGGCAGGTAAGGTGTGAGGAGAAGGGGAAAGGGGGAGGAAGAGAAAAGGAAGGGACTGAGGGAAGGAAAGAAAAGAGGATAAGACAGAAGAGAAGAATAAGGAAGAGGGGAGAAGGGAAAAAGAAGAATTGAACAAGGGGGGGGGGAATGGGAAATACAAAAAGGGTACAAAGGAAAGCAAACAGTAACAGACCTAATCATTCCTTCGATGCTGTTTTTTTCAGAGAAGACTGACTATGATATCTAATTGTATGAGATGAAGATAAGGATAGCAAAGTAGGAAGGCTGCTCTCTACCCCGGCCCGCCAAAGTCTCTAGCGGAAACCGGCAGGAAGAAGTGAGATGATTTGGTTGGGGAGGGAAAAAGGGAAGACGAAATGAAGGGAGAGGGGAGAAGGGGCAAAGGGATGAAGGTAAAGAGTGTGGGAGAAAGTGAAAGTTGTGAGGGGAAGTGAAGGTGCAAAAGGGGAAGATTATGTGGCTAGGGGAGGGGAAAAGTGAGGGTTGGGGTGAGGGGAAAAGCGAGGGTTGGGGTGATGGGAGGTGAGGGGAAAGGAAGTCTCTAGAAAAGTTGCGGGGTGAGGGGAAAAGTGGAAGTTAAGGTAGGGAACAAGCGGAGGAAGTAGGGGAGGAGAGGGGATAGAAAAGGGGAGGTATAAGGTGAGGGGATTAAGTAGAGGGAAAAAAGGGGAGAAAGGTAAGGAAAAGGGAAGGGAAAGGGGATTGGGTGAGGGTAGGCGAAAGGGAAGGAGAAGGTGATTGGGTGAGGATAGGGGAAAAGGAAGGGAAAGGGGATCGGGTGAGGGTAGGGGAAAAAGGGTGGGCGAGGGGTGAGGGGAAATGGGGGGAAGAGGGGTGTAAGTCCCTGTGTGTCGAGATGTTAGTGGGGCCATGTCGGTGAGGGGAGACGAGGGGAGGACTGGGTCACCTAATGTCAAGGGGTCAGGCATTGTGGGGACGAGGGCAGGCGGGCAGGGGAGGGAAGACGAGGGAAGAGGAGAAGGAAGACGAGGGAAGAGGGGAGGGTAGATGAGGGAAGAGGGAAGAGGAGAAGGAAGACGAGGGAAGAGGGGAGGGTAGATGAGGGAAGAGGGAAGGGTAGATGAGGGAAGAGGGGAGGGAAGACGAAGGAAGAGGGGAGGAAAAACTAGGGAAGAGGGGAGGGAATAAGTGAGGAAGAGGGCAGGGAAGACTAGGGGAGACGGGAAGGATGACGAGGGAAGAGGGGAGGAAAGAAGAAGGAAGAGGTGATGGAAGACGAGGGAAGAGGGGAAATGAGACAGAGGAGGAGGAAAGACGAAAGGAAGATAAAGGTAGGCAGGGAGGGAAGTTGAGGGGCAGAATGGATGGAAAGCGAGGGGAGAGATGGCAAGGGGAAAGGAAAAGGGGTTAAAGAGAGTAGGAAAACTGTAAAGGCTAAGGGGAAGAAAAGGGGAAAAGGAAAAGAGCGGGAAGGCAGTGAGGAATATGTATGGGATAACTGAAAAAAAACATGTGGGAGGGATGTGTGTGTGTATAAATATGAAAGTCGAAGCATAATTGGGAAAATTAAAAAAAAGGTCGCTGAAAGCAGGTAAAGCTTAAGGCGACGACAGATAATTTTTAACTGAATAAAATCGTCTGACAGTAGCAAGGGGATTGGTGGAGACTGTTTTATAAGCCCTTGGAGGACCATAGGCCACTCGCAAGCTGAGTAAAATCGTCTGGCGTCAGGAAGAGTATAGGTAAGATAAGTCACGCGAAGAAAATTTTAAAGAAATAAGTTAGACAAAAATAAGGTGAAGAAGAGGGAAGACGATAATACTAAAAATAAGTGAGAAAAATTTAAGAGAGAAATGAGATAAGATTAAGGTAAAGAAGAAGAGGGATCAGCCGATAGCAAGAGAAAGAAAATACGCTTGTAATACCTGCCGTGTAAGCAGTCCCGTAACTCCAACATGACTCGTACCTGCGTGGAGGGGGGTTGGAACTAGAACTGGGACTTCTTCTGACTCACACCCTGAAGCAGATCAATGAGCCTCCCCTTGTTAACATGGCGGATAGGATGGTGGCGGTGGTGATGATGATGATGATGTACAAGCAGGTGAGATTATTGACCGGTGGGGGAATTACAAGAGGGGTTAAGGCGGGAGGGAAAGAGAAAGGGGAGAAAGAGAGAAGAGGAGATTTAGAACTAGAAAAAAAGAGGAAAGGGACTGAAGAGTAATGAGTGGGTAAGAGTTAGATGATGATGATATGCAAGCAGACGATGTTATTGACCTGAGGAAGAATAATTAGGTGTTTGGGGAGGGAGGGGCAGAGACAGAGGGGAAAGCAAGGGTTAGAAATTGGTTAAAAGATCGGGATATTGAAGAGAGAAGGGTTAGTAACTAGTGAGAGGGGAGAGAAGAGGGGAAATGAGGAAAGAGAAACAGGTGCGAGGGGAGGAAGGAAGTAAAGAAGGGTTAGGAAGAGGAACGGAAAGGAAGGGAGAAAGAAGGGAGGGAATATGGAATGGGAAAAGTAAATAGAACAAGATAAACAGTATGGGAGTGAGTTTGTATGGGGAGCCGTGAAATACCTAAATTATGGTTTGATACGGTATGGAACAGGGAGGTGTGGTGGACGACGACAAAACAGAAATGACGGAAGGAAGTAGAGAGAGAGAGAGAGAGAGTTGGGAATATTTTGTGAGGTAGAGAAGCTTTGGATGTGTGTGTGTGTGTGTGTGTGTGTGTGTGTGTGTGTGTCCAAGAAAAGTCCACTCACAGATAATATCATGAAGAAAGTGCATGTACCATTGCGTGACAGAGAAGTAATTGTGTGTGTGTGTGTGTGTGTGTGTGTGTGTGTGTGTGTGTGTGTGTGTGTGTGTGTCACCTGTGTTGCAGGGTGTTCAATGGTGTCAGTGTGTTGTGGGAGGCTGTCACGCCCACACCCTCCCCACCACCTCTCTCAGTACACACACACACACACACACACACACACACACACACACACACACACACAACGGATAATTACATTTTGGACTGAGAAAGGTAATCAAATAGTGTATCTGATCTGAGTCACATTTCACAAGCCTTTGACGTGAAATCGATCTGGATATAAAGAGATTACTATGAAGAAGGGGGTGGAGTGGGAGGGAAAATGTAAGGGAGAGATTGGGGTGGATGTGGGAGTGATGGTGGGAGAAGATTGGTGAGGGATGGTGAGGGTGATGGGAATGGGAGGGGACATGTATGGGAGGGATGGTGTTGGATATGGGTGTGGAGGTGGGGGAATATGGGTGAGGGCGGTGGGAGAATGGGAGTGGGTGCGTTACGGTGGGAGTGGGGAGAAAAGGGATAGTAGAAGTGTGTGGAAGGGTGAGGAATGACTAGGGTGGGAGGGGGAAATAGGATTTGTGGGGTGTGGATGAACGTGAGAAAATAATAGGGGTGTGAGAATTTGGATGAGGGTGAGGGTGGAGGAAAGGGAAATAGGGAATAAGGATGAGAGGTGGGAGAAGTAGGAGTGAATGGGGAGGAAGGGAGGGTGAGGAGTAGTGGGTGTAGGTGGTAAATTGGAGGGTGAAGGATGGTGGGTGCGAGGCGTGGGTGAAAACAGAAGGGCGTGGGTGAGGCAGATATGAGTTAGTGTGCGTGTGTGTGGGTGGATGGTTATGATTTTGTGAACTGGGCATATGGCTTTGAGTTATTTGTTTTGTGTGTGTGTATTGGACAATTCTGATGTGAAATTTAATCATGCGTTGTTATTTACGTATTTACACTTTAGTTGTGATGAAAGGAGTGGATTTTTTTAGAGGTGTGTGTGTGTGTGTGTGTGTGTGTGTGTGTGTGTGTGTGTGTGTGAGAGAGAGGTGATGCACATGCTTAGATATTTCGTATATTTCAACATGAGTAACCCCTGAGAGAGAGAGAGAGAGAGAGGGAGGAACGGTAGCAGAATGTACAGGAATAATAATGACAGAAGCAGAAGGAACAGGGATGATGATAATAGAGGCAACACCCAGAACAGTGATAGAAGGAACGACAGGAATTATAACAGGATAAGCAGAAAGAATGGTAATTGGAATTCAGAAACGATTGGTATGACAGAAGGGACAGAAGCGAGAACAGTAATTAGTAACAACTTTTGCAGGAATAAAAAAGAAACGAAAACGACAGCAATAATAGTATCAACAGGAACACTTAAAGGAAATGAAGGAAGAACAGAAGCGACAGAAAGCTGATAGACTACTTAATAACAGGACTAATGGAAGCAGAAAGAAGAAAATAATGAAGAGGGAGAAGGAACATGATAACAAGAGAAGGAGAAACGGAGAGAGTAGTAAGAGAAACGACAAATAACAGATACATGAGCAGGGTGCGCAGAGGACGATAAACAGAAGCTTAAGAGAGATGTGATGAAGAGAGATAAACGAAAGACGAACAGAAGGAGCAGAGATAAGACGGATAAAACAGGAAGAGGCGTAATAGGAGCAAAAAGATGCGATCGAAATAAAGGGGAATTGGAGGCTGTAAGTGAGAGAAAGGTTGATATGTAATGGAGAAAAAAAAATAGAAAGAGAAATGGTTGATTAATAATAGTGGCGAAAGAAGTGGACAGGAAAATTGTTGACTAAAAAGATTGGAGAAAGAAATGAAAAGAGACAAAACTGGAAAGACAGAAGAGAGGACGAACGCTGGAAGGAGGAGGAGGAGAAGAAGAAATACAAGGAAGGAAAACAACTAGAAGAGAAGGAATGGACGTCATACAGAGAAGTCGGCTGTATTAGTGGGAAGTATTAAAGAAAAGGTTGAGGCAAATGTGCTGAAGGAAATGAAACATCGAAAAGTAAGAAAGCTTGATGAAAAGCTCGAGAAATAGAGCTGGTAGGAGAGAGAACAGGAGCAGGAGGTAGAGAAAAGGAGCGGAAAAAAAGGGAACAAGACGAGGGAAGGAAAAGTTGACAAGCAGAGGAGAAAGAAGGAATAGAAGAGAAAGCAGGAACAAGAAGAGAGAGGGAACAGTCAGACGAGAAAGAATAGGAAAAAAAACGCTAACAGAAGAGAAACCAGCTAAAAGAGAAGGAAAGATGGGAGAGAGATAACTGGAGCAAGAGGAATATGGAAAGAAAAACAGGAAATGGGAGAGAGAGAGAGAGAGAGCGAGAGAGAGAAAGCTAAATTAAGAGGATGACAAAGGTTAGGAACAGAGGGAGATCAGGGAACAGGGTTAGAGAGAACAAAAACAAGAAGAGAGAGAGATGAAACGAAAAGTAGAAAGACCGAACAGAAAATGAAAAAAAGAAACAGAAAGGGAAAGAAAGAACAGAATGGGAAAGAAGGAGCAGAAGGGGAAAGGAAGAACAGATTGGGAAAGACGGAACAAAGAGGGAAAGAAGGAACAGAAGGGGAAAGAAAGGGCAGAACATGCAAAAGACGAGCAGGAAGAAAAACACGTTCAGAAACTGGGAGAAGATGAACAGGTTGAGAAGGAAGGGAAAGGCATAACATGTGATAGAAGAGAAGAGAAAAGGAGAGGCGTCGAAATAGCGTTAAGAGCGAAGGGTCACGGTATTCAATGATAGCAACAGGAATAGCAGTGTCTGGGCCTGTGGGAAAGGGGAGGGAGGGGGAAGGAAGAAGGGGAGGAAGACAAGAAAGGCAGGAGAGGGGAGGAGAGAGAGGGTTGTTGGCGGAGAAAGAAGAGGGGGGGAGGAGTGGAGGAGGACAGGGGAGAGGGGGAGGACGAAGGGAAATAGGTTGTGAGAGGGATGGATTCTTGACTTAGTACATATATATATATATATATATATATATATATATATATATATATACACACACACACACACACACCATTAAACGGTATTTTCTATGAAAGGAGAACACCAGTAATCAGGTGTATGGATTATTTTTTTTTATTCACTTGTTTTTCCTTCTTCTGTTTTGTTCCTGTTTAATATATATATATATATATATATATATATATATAGTTGCACTGGAGAAAGGTGAGAGGGAGTGACGGAGGATGGGAGGGGGAGAGGAGGAGGGCAAGGTGGAATATGAGGGACTGGGATTGGGGGGGGGGGTGGAGGGACTGTGTGTTGGGAGTGTTTTTTTTTTTTTTTTTTTTTTTTATGCGAGGAAGAAGGAACCAAAGGCCATGAGCCCGCAGTAACAGTTCCCTCCAAGAGAAAAACAAAATACAATAGAGAGCCAAATTCAAGATCCGATCATTTTGAGATGCCTGGACACACTGCGTTTGAAAGACTGGAGATCATAGGCAGGAGGAAATACAGACAGAGGGAGACAGTTCCAGAGCTGACCTGTTGCATGAATGAAAGACTGGGAGTAACGGTTAACTCTTGCATTAGAGAGTTGGACAGAAAAGGGATGAGAGTTTGCTGCCAGACGGGTGCTACGCGCCCGTCGTAGAGGTGGAGGAATGCAAGCAGACAGTTCAGAGGAGCAGTGACCATTAAAGTAGCGATAGAAAAGAGATAAAGATGCAACAGTGCGGCGAAGAGACAGAGGTTGAAGGGAGTCAGTAAGAGGAGGAGAGTTAATGAGACGAAAAGCCTTTGACTCCACCCTATTGAGAAGAGCTGTATGTGGGGAGCCTCCCCACACATGAGAGTTGTACTCCACACAGGGGCGGATAAAACCCCTGTATAGAGTCAACAATTGTGCAGGGGTAAAGAAAGAGCGGAGTCGGCTTAGCACACCCAATCTCTTGGAAGCAGATTTTACAAGAGATGTAATATGATCTTTCCAAGATAAGTCCCGAGTAAATGAAACCCCAAGCATGTTCAAGGATGATGCAGGATTAATCTGAATATTATTAAACATTAGTGGGTATACCTGTGGAAGATTTTGTCGGGTTGATAGGTGTAAGAACTGAGTCTTAGAAGCATTAAAGACAACCATATTATTTTTACCCCAGTCAGAGATATGAGCCAAGTCAGACATTAGGTGTGCCATAGCCTCATCCCTTGTTTCTTGAAGTAACTGTTGAGATGGGCGTTGCGGGAACCGAATGGAAAGGTGAAGGGTGGAGTCATCAGCATATGAGTGGATAGGGTTAGATGTACAGCTTAGAAGATCATTGATGAATAAAAGGAAGAGAGTTGGTGATAGGACAGAGCCCTGAGGAACACCACTGTTGATAGATCTAGGAGAAGAACGATGGCCGTCTACGACAGCAGCTATAGAACGACCAGAAAGGAAGCTAGCGATGAAGGTACAGATAGAAGGATAGAAACCGTAGGAGGGCAGTTTGGAAATTAAAGATTTATGCCAGACTCGATCGAAAGCCTTTGAGATGTCAAGTGCAATGGCAAAGCTTTCGCCAAAGTCCCGAAAGGAGGATGACCAGGAGTCTGAAAGGTAGGTGAGAAGATCGCCAGTGGAGCGTCCCTGACGGAACCCATACTGACGATCGGAAAGAAGGTTGTGATAGGAAAGATGCCTTAAAATTTTTTTATTAAGAATTGACTCGAAAACTTTTGAAATACAGGACGTTAAAGCAATTGGACGATAGTTGGAGGGTTGGGAGTGGTCACCCTTCTTTGGGACTGGCTGAATGAGAGCAAACTTCCAGCAAGAAGGAAAGGTACAAGTTGACAGACAAAGGCGAAATAGTTTGCCTAGGCAGGGTGTAAGCACAGAAGCACAGTTTTTGAGAACAACAGGAGGGACCCCATCAGGCCCATATGCCTTGTTAGTACTGAGGCCAGTAATGGCAGAAAATACATCAACTGAAGAAATTTTAATGTCAGCCATGAGGAAGTCAGAGGGGGGAAGTGATGGAGGAACAGCACCGGAATCGTCTAAGGTGGAATTGGAGGAGAAAGTCTGTGCGAAGAGATCTGCTTTATCAGTAGAAGAAATAGCTACAGAACCATCAGAGTAGAAAAGAGGAGGGAAGGATGATGAGGTAAAGTTGTTAGAAAGATTTTTGGCAAGGTGCCAGAAGGAGCGGGAAGAATTCGAGTTGGAGAGTTGAGAGCATTTAGTATGGATGAAATTATTTTTAGTAGAGCGAAGAACAGAGACAGAAAGAGGAAAGGTGAGGAAAAGAGAATTGGAGGGGTAGAGAAATTGTGAGAGGGAAAGGAACTAGGAGAAAAAGAAGGAATAGTGACGGGGGGGGGGGGGGACGGGAAAGGTTGAGAGGGGGAAGAGAACTGGAAGGAGAAAGAAGGAAGAGGTGGAGGGAGAGAGGATGGGTTATCTGAATATGGATGGGGAGTGGGGAAGAACAAGAAGTTGAAATGGAGAGAGTGACAAGGGAAAGGGTGTAAGAGAAGAGGAAATAAATGGAAGGGGAGGAGAAAAAGGCAGGGAAAAGGTTAATGAGAGGAGGTATTTGGATGAGAAAGGAGTGGAGAGAAAGAGAGAGAGAGAGAGAGAGAGAGAGAGAGAGAGAGTGAGAGAGGTGGAGGAACAAGAGAAGCAGAGGGAAAATCTAAGAGGAAAGAGGAGTCAGAAATAGACGGGACAAAGTAGGATTGGGGAGGGAGGGTATATAGGGGAAGAAATGGGAGGGATGAGGAGAAGGAGGGGAAGCGAGAGGTCAAGGTAGTAAATAATGGCAACAAGAATAGCAGCGCCCACACGAGAAAGAGAGAGAGAGAGAGAGAGAGAGAGAGAGAGAGAGAAAGAGAGAGAGAGGTGGAGGAACAAGAGAAGCAGAGGGAAGATCTAAGAGGAAAGAGGAGTCAGAAATAGACGGGACAAGGTAGGATTGGGGAGGGAGGGGATATAGGGGAAGAAATGGGAGGGATGAGGAGAAGGAGGGGAAGCGAGAGGTCAAGGCAGTAAATAATGGCAACAAGAATAGCAGCGCCCACACGAGAAAGAGAGAGAGAGAGAGAGAGAGAGAGAGAGAGAGAGAGAGAGAGAGAGAGAGAGAGAGGAGGGGGGGGAAAACAGTGAGGAAAAGTCAAACTGAGAGGACATGTAGAAAAGGAAGGCCGGAGGAGAGAGTACAAAAATGAATATGAATAAACTGATTAATGGCGAGGAAAGGAAGAAAAACTATACGCCCGTAGTCTTGCAACCGAGGGCATGGGTTACCCTTCCCGCACCCCGCCTGGAGTGAAAGCTCACACCTTCATCGTAAGTGGTAATCTTCAAAGCGTGAGTGCGCACCCATTCGTGTGGGTAGGTGCGGCAAACAGTTGGTAGCCCTGACCAATATAAGAATTTAAATTTGTATTTTTAAAAATATGCATGACAGTTTTTAAAATTCACATACAGTATAATCTCTTAATGTTAGCAGTTCTTAATTCTTTTATCATGAAAGACTGACAGTTGTTCTTCAATACAGTACTGTACTCTGTTTAAGAGTATTCATGCAGTAAAAATATCCACCCACGGTGTACACCTACCTCCGCATGTCGCACTATATCCACCCACGATGTACACCTACGTTCGCATGTTGCGCCATAATACAAACCTGTATTTACTTCTAACCTTTGTGTTCGTCTCGTAAATTAACCACCACCGGAGAAGCGGTGAAGTCTTTTAAAACGATAAGAATATTAAATGCTTGTTTTTTCTTTACACGATGTTTTTATCATTAAATTGAAATTCTCGTTACACACACCATACGGTCGTACAAATTCTACATAGTTTTCTTTGCACAAGGTTACTATATTCTGACGAAGGGGCATGCAAAAGGGTGCTATGAGGCTCACCGTGGATTCCAATACTATGCTGCGGTAATTCTCTCCCGTTTGCGGGTGAACGCTCTCCCTTTCGTGCGTTAAGATTACCAAAGGATACGGATAGGGCAAGGTGAACGCCTACCCACAGTTTAAGACGACGGTCCATAGAGTTAAGGGAGAGAGCGAGAAGGTACGGTAGATGAAAGAGAAGTTAAGGATAGGCTGGATCTGCGGTGTTTTGGTGGTTAGCGTACTCAGCTCGTGACACCTGAGCCGCGAGTATAGAGTTCGACCCAACTTCTTAGAGAACATTTAAAGCTAGTAGTGTGTCCCGTCATATGTTCACAGATGATAAATACAGACTGACACACGCAGACATGGCCAGAATAATACCTTGATTTGCATATGCATATATTTTCCTGCAGTCACTCAACGGTCCCTCTCCTACAACCATCCTTTCCCAATTCGTACTTTGTAAACATGGGAAAGTTAATTTTGGTTTTCACTCTCCCTCCGAGGTGGTCCGGCCCTGCAGTGCACCTGGTATGGATTGATCTAGATTCATAATTAGTGTGGGGGGCTGGGGGGATGCAGGCGTGGAGGGCCATGGGAGGGGGTGTTGGTGACGCTGAGGATTTGGAAAAGGATGTGGAGGGTAGGGATAGACTTTGAAAATAGATAGGGAAGGAGACTTTCAAAATAGATAGGGGAGGGGACAGGGGCGAGGATGGAAGGGGGAAGAGGTGGAATTGTTGGCAGTGGTAGAGAGAGGGGCGAGGGGGTCAGGGGGCAAATGTGGAGAATATGAGGGTTAGGAAGTACGAGGGAGAATGGAAAATATAGAGATGGAATAATGGTGAGTGGGTGGAGAGAGGGATTGGAGCGAGAAAGAGGGGAAGGGTGAGAGGCAAAAAGGTGAGCGGTGTAATACCTGAGGGGAGGTAATGAAGTGAAGGTGTGAGTGCGTGAGAGAGAGAGAGAGAGAGAGAGAGAGAGAGAGAGAGAGAGGATGTGACGTAAAAACATAGAACTAGTAACAGACTCGAAGAAATGAGAAAATGAGTGATATTCGAGGAAACCAGGGAGAGAGAGAGAGAGAGAGAGAGAGAGGTTGGGGGGGGGGATTGTTTCAGTACTGCCATTACAAAGATCCGCATCATCCAACTGCAGTGAGAGGCGTAAGTGTGGGTTACGCCTTGGTGCTGGGGGTCGATAGTGGTAGTCATGCTGGTGGTATTGCCGTGATGGTAGTTTTGGTGGTTGTGGTTAGTGGTAGTTGCGGTTAATGGTAGGTGTGGTTGATGGTAATTGTGGTAGTTGTGGTTGATGGTAATTGTGGTAGTTGTGGTAATTGTGGTGGTTTTATGGTTGATGGTAATTGATAGTTGTGGTTGATGGTAATTGTGGTTGTTGTGGTTGATTGTAGTTGTGGTGGTTTTAATTGATGATAGTGGTTGTGGTGATAGTTGTGGTAGTTGTGGTTGTAGATTATAATGGTAATCTTGGAGCTTGTACTGATGGCTTGTATTGTGGTTGTGGTGGTAATGGATAGTATGGTAGTTTTGGTTGATGTTGATTGTGGTGTGGTAGTTGATAGTGGCAGTAGTAGTGACTGTGGTTGTGGTAGCAGTGGTGGTTGTGATTGATAGTAGTTGTGGTTTTAGAGGGGAATATGATGGTAATGATTAATGCTGCTAGTTTAGTGGTAATTGAGGTTCTTTGGGTGTATTAGTAGTAGTAATAGTAGTAGTATGGTAGTGATTGTAAGGGTAGCAACAACAAGGGGAGGCTACGTTTGTTTTGATAATTATAACTGACTGATATCGCTCAAAATTTCTTCCTAATAAACAACGTCTGTGGATGAAAAAACGAACAGAAAATCACTCATATATTAAATTATTTTCGAAATAACCTGAAAATTGATTATATACCGTACGCCTCTAAAATTAAGCAGATGGCGACATATGGCAAGCAGCATTTGACTCGCCGTGACGTCATCTGTTGCCTCTTGTGGATTTTTATTTTATTGTATTTATTTTTTATTTTTTAACCTGGTAACGATCCTTGCTAAGTGTTGTCAGACTGGAAGATCGATTTTAGTAGTAACCAAGGAGACTCATTCCTTCCTGGTAAGTATGGTCCGTCGAATTTCATGCATTTACGGTATATAAGTCAGGGTGTGGGATTGGGCCAATTCCGTCCGGTGAAAACATAACGATAGATGCAACCCGTGCCGTTCTGAGTGGTTATATCGTGGTCGCCGTAAAGACTGGAGAGAGAGAGAGAGAGAGAGAGAGAGAGAGAGAGAGAGGTCATTGAGTAACGGCAGAGGTATGATGGCGGGCATTGGTTTTAGAGCCTGGTGGTGGACGAAATTATCCCAGCGAGTCATTGATGTGTTGTTGATGTCTGTAGAATGGCGCTTCGGGTTAATTATCGTGCATTGAGAGTCGTTATAAGTATACAAGCAACAAGGAAACATCTTTGAACCCGCTTGCTGTACTGGTTTGGCTCAAAGTTGGCCTAAAATTTCCATCTCTCCACCTCCCTTAGTCACGAAGAAGTGTCATGAGAAGGATGTAGAGCTGCAATGCTTTGTTGTTCTTCCACTAACTTTTGTGAATTAACTTGCAAAAGGAGGAAGTCAGGGCCAGGTTAAGATAAAAGTTGTAAATAAGACTGAGAAAGGGACTGCTTTCATTTCTAGCAGCAAACTCTCATCCCTTTTCTGTCCAACATGCAAGAGTTAACCGTTACTCCCAGTCTTTCATTTATGCAACAGGTCAACTCTGGAACTGTCTCCCTCTGTCTGTATTTCCAGCTTCCTATGATCTCCAGTCTTTCAAACGCAGTGTGTCCAGGCATCTCGAAATGATCGGATCTTGAATTTGGCTCTCTCTTGTATTTTATTCTTCTCTTGGAAGGAACAATAATTGCGGGCTCGCCGCCTTTGGTTCCTTCTTCCTTGCATTAAAAAAAAAAAACTCGGAGGGCTAGGTGGCTGATGACGTCATAGTGGCCGACGACATTTGCACGCGAATTTGAAAATAATCAATTCCGTCAGCTATTCGTGGGTAAAAAATAATCCACGCTGCCTTTAACACGGTATTGTAGTTCTTTCACCTTAACTTGCCCAGATTTTCGTCCTTTAGTAACTGATTTCACGGAGCTACATCCTTTCCGTAGCACTTCTTCGTGACTAGCATCATATTCTAGTGTTAGCCTATTGTCACAGCTCAGCATTCAATATGGAGAGATGAAGAATTTAAACCAAGTTAGAGTAAAAAGAGTATAGCCCTCAAATTATTTCGTTTGTTTTACGCGGCTGTAGTGATGTTACATGTTATAGTAGCGATCACTGTAAACCATTTCACTCTGTTGATATATTTATGATTTTATTCTTGCGATTTATTTGTGATTCTTGCTGCCCTCAGATGTATTTATGTACGGCATCTGAGGAGAGGCTGTTCGAACTGAAGAGGTTAGAGACAGCCTTCGTTAACCCTTTCAGTACGAGGTATCGGTAAAATCCTAACTAAAATGGTGAGGAGAAAGGATGAAATGAAAATGACTTCCTCTGCCTGAACAGTTGTGGAAATTGTTGTGGTTTGTGTACTGGAATTGTGGTTGTGGTAGTTGTTTTGTTTGTATTTTTTTGTTGGTCATAAGGTTAGTCGTGGAATGGTGGTGAGAATTGTGGTTGTGGTGGTGGTAGTGGTGGAGGTGGTAAAGCTGATTGTGTGGTTAATGGTAGAATGGTGGTGAAAATGTTGGTTGATATTGTGGTTGTGTGGACTGAGGATGTGGTGGTAGTTGTGGTTGTGGTGTTGGTTGTAGGAATGGTAGTTGTGATGGTGGTGGTAATTACCGTGATAGCAGTGATAATGTTGATTGCAAAATTAATGACTGCGAGGGGAGAACAGAAAGGTGATGTATACTGAAGATGTATTGGTGGTTGCGATGGTGTTGGGGATGATGATGGTTTTGGTGGTGTTGGGGATAATGGTGGTGGTGGTGGTGGTGGTAGATGGTGGTTGTGGTGGTAGGGGGTGATGGTGGTTGTGCTAATGGGGGTGATGGTGATTGTGGTGGTAGGGGGTATTGGTGGTTATGGTTGTAGGGGTATTAGTGATTATGGTATTGGGGTGATGGTTGTTGTGTGGGGTGGTGGTTGTGGTGGTGGATGGAGTGATGTGGGTGTGTGGGGTAGTGGTCGTGGTGGTGGATGGGGTGGTGGTGGTGATGGTGGTTGTGGTGGTAGTGGCAGGGTGATGATGAGGTTGTGGTGGTGGCGAATGATGGTGGTTTTGGGGATGATGTGGTTGTGGGGGATGATGGTAGTTTTGGTGGTAGAGGGTGGTGGTAGTAGTGGTGGTGGCATTAGTAGTCATAATGTTGATATGCAGTGTTAATGACAGTACCGGGAGAGCAGTTTGGTAGTGGAAATGGTGTTAGTGGTTGTTTGTAGACTGACGTGGTGGTAGTAGTGATAGTTGTGGTCCTGGAGGTTGGGCATCGTAGCTGTCTTATTAGTAGTCATAATGTTGATTGCAGGGTTAATGACAGCAATAACAGCACGCAGAGGGCAGAACGGTGATGAAAAAGTGGTTGTGGTGCTTGTGGTAGCTTGGGTGTTGAGGACTGAGGTAATGGTGGTGGTGGTAATAGTAGTGGTAATTGTGGTGGTGGTGGTGATAGTTGTGGTTTTGGTGGTAATTCTGGTGGTGGTAGTAGTTGTGGTGGTGGCAGTAGTTTTGGTGGTGGTGGTATTGTGGTGGTGGTAGTTGTTTTTAAGATTACTGGGTGGGTAGAATGATAGTAAAAATGGTGATTGCGATTGTGGTTGTATAGGGGTTGTGAACTGAGATGAAGGTAGTGGTGATAGTTGTGGTAGTAGTTGTCATTACGTCAGTAGTCCTAATACTGACTATAGTGTTTATGGAAGAGTAGGCTAGGGAAGAGATCAACTGCTGAGAATTGTGGTTGTGGTTGCATGTGTGTTGTGGTGGTAGTGGTAGTGGTAATAGCAGTACCAGTGGTAGTGGTGGTAATGGTTGTGGTAGTGTTAATAGGGAGACCATAAGAGCGAAGACTTAGAGGCTAAAAATAAAGTGGATCCCGAGAATTAGTGGATGGTGGTAAGAAGAACAAATGCCCGTGTGTGTGTGTGTGTGTGTGTGTGTGTGTGTGTGTGTGTGTGTGTGTGTGTGTGTGTGTGTGTGCGCGCGCGCGCGCTCCCCCATGAATATAAAAAGTAACATGACACTAACTTTAAGCACTTTTCCCAGTAACTTACACGCCCTGTTTATACTTGAAAATGAGGATCGCGTAAAGTATCCTTGTCTTCTTTGGTTTAAGGTTAGAGTGAAGTTAGGCTGAAGTTACGTTGCTATGAGGGCTGGGGTGTACTGAAGTTAAGGTAGGGCTAAGTTTGGTTATCGGTACGGCTTATTTAGAGGAAGGTGAAGTTAGGATTGCTTAAGTTAGGGTATGGGAATGTTAGGGCGCAGTTAGGTTGGGGTTATGGAGATGTTATGGTATTAGGTTATGGTTTAGTTAGGGTGAGGTAAAGTTAGGACAGGTTAGGATGTTAGGGTAAGGATAAGTTAGGTAATGGCTAAGTTAGGGTGAAGTAAAGTTAGTGTGAAGTGAGGTTAGGGTGGCTCAGAGGAAGCGCTGTTGCCTCACCCTCTGGGACCACCTTGAGACTGGGTTCGCAGCAACGGCGTGGCGGACATTTAAGTGAAAGTGGGTGAGAGTAACTTCATATACCGGAGTAACTGGAAAACTGTTTGTCTGGGTCACCGCTCAAGGGTTGTCGTTTCAAATAGTAGATGGATAGGTAGATAGATAGATAGACTGTGAGAAATTAGTTTATAAAGAACACAGGAGAGATGCGTAGGGAAACAGAGCTGAGAGAGAGAGAGAGAGAGAGAGGGGTTGTATTAAAGATGGTATGAACTTTTCTTCTTCTTCTTTTTTTTTTCTTTTTCTTTTTTGAAGTATGAACGTAGGTGGGAAAAGTATGTGAACGAAACTTAAAGGAAAGGAATTATTAACCCCTTCAGCCCGAGAACGTCTATTTTTTGGTACATTCTTACTCTTTCCAGACGGTTTTGTTCAGCTTAGGGGAGTTTTTTCAGCTTAGGAGACTTTTTTCAGCTTAGGAGACTTTTTTTCAGCTTAGGATAGAGTTTTTCAGCTTAGTTTTTTTTCTAAGCTTGGGAGGTTTTTCAGCTTAGTAGTTTTTTTCAGCTTAGGGGAGTTTTTTCCAGCTTGAGATATTTTTTTCAACTTAGATTTTCAGCTTAGGAGAGTTTTTTTCGGTTTAGGAGAGATTTTTCGAACTGGAGAGGTTAGATAATTTAGTTCGTAGTCCCGTGAGCAGATTTTCATGTGGGGGGGGGACAAGAATGAAATGAAAAAAGTGGGTAATGGAATTAAAAAAAAGTGAATTCCGGAAAGGTGAATTCCTTAAGGTCGAGAACGCCATATTTTTTTTCTCTCTCTCTCTCTCTCTCTCTCTCTCTCTCTCTCTCTCAGGGCGGGATAACGAAATAAATGGAGTCTAGGCGAAGCGGAGATTAATTAACGGTAAATGCATTATCGTTATCAGGGAGAGGGTGATGTGGGTCAGGGAGTGGGTGTGGCTGAGGGAGAGAGAGATTTTAGATATCCAGGTGGTAGGGGAGACTTCGTAGCATGTCTTCTTTAGCAGCTTATTCTGCTAACTTTTTACGTTGTAACCCCTTCAGTACTATGGCATTGTTTTAAAATTTATTCGTATTATTACCAGACTAAATTCTCAGCCCAGGAGAACCCCATGCCAGTGAAGGGGTAAATAAAAGGAAAATCTAATATATCTAATTAAAATATAAAACCAATTCGAAAAGGCTATTTCGAAAATGTCTGTACAGTTCTGATAAGTACGTTATCTAATTCGAAAATGTCTAATTTAAAAAAAAAAAAGTGTTTAATTCGAGAAAGGCTGTTTTCTTTGTCAAAAATAATGCAGTTTGGAAAAGTGTCTAATTCGAAAAGTTTGTAAAAGTCGGAAAAAGTGTCTATTTTGGAAAGTCTTTCTAATTTGAAAAAAGCCTATCTCAGGAGTGAATGAAAAAATGAAGAGAGAGCAAGAGTGAAACAAAAAATGTGTCACTGGACCGAAAAGATTAATATTGTTGTATATTCCTTTTTCCCCCCTTTAATTTGGACATATTTTACCTGAGTAACATACAAGAGGATGTTAAGGTGCCATAAGCAAAGTAGGTCAGTAGGGAAGAGGTGTGGGAGGATGTTTTTATTTGATTTATTGATTTTAGTTGTCTGTATTTTGCCGCACCCAGAGGAGCGGCAAAATTCAGTGTATGTCCCTCACTGTGTCACTCACTCCCCCATTCACTCATTCAGCATTGTGCAGTATGGGGTGTAGGCGCTGTGGAGGAATGTTGAGGGGTACATACCTACCTAGCTACCTACTCACCTACATACATACATGCATATACATACATACGCACATATGCACATAAATATACGACACAATAGTACTAGTCGATTGCATACTTGCGTCAACAGGATATTAAGGCATCACAAGCAAAATAAATCGTTAAGGATGAGGTATAGTGTATATTTGAAGATTATCATTAGTATGCATTTTCTTCTGTCCATTGTTTGAGATTGATTCCCCGTTTCTGTACCTTCATTGTTTTCGTGTGGATGTTTTCTTGTTCCTTGTTTTTAAGCTTATGTGTATGTCAAATTGTTGGGCTCTCATGGTGTGTCTGTACATGCGTAAGGCTGAATGTGTGTGTGTGTGTGTGTGTGTGTGTGTGTGTGTTGCGTGAGGCGGGTGAGTCTGTTACAGGACACGGGTGCACGTAATTATACCTTACATACGAGCATGTCGCGGCTGGCGGGGCTGAGAATATTCCCAGCACGATTGAACGACCTTGCTGAGAATAGCTGGCGGGCTGGGAATATTTTAATTATGTTAAGGCTTTTGTGTAGAGTAAGCCCACTGTGGTTAAAGAGGAGGACAGAGAATAGTTGACGCAGTGAGAATATCTGATTATCTGATGGCAGTAGATGAGAATGTTCACAAAAAATATTATACTGAAAATATTTGAGGAACTGAGAATAAGAGCTCGTAGTTAAGGGGCCGAGCTGAGGATGATTATGAAGCAAAGAATAATCGATCAGATGAAGTAACTAGCTTAGAATACTCTACTAGGATTAAAGGAGCATGCTGAGAATATTTGAGTAGCTGAGAATATTCCACCAGGTTTAAGGGAGCTTACTGAGAATACTTAATTAGTCAAAGTTACTGGCTGAAAATAACCTCAAACAATTATAAAGCTGAGAATAGTTCAGGAAGAATATTTTGAGTACCTTAAAAATACTCCACTCCTGTTTACTGGGACGCGCTGAGAATATTCGGGAGATGAAAACAGTTGATTAACTTTGAAGGTATGGTAAAAAATGTCCTGGCTTTCCTGTTCACTTAAAGGCGTAGGCTGAGAATACTTGGTGAGCTGAGGATATCTGACAAGCTGAGAATTTCCTGTCTGTAAATAACACGGAAAATATTGGGGCAGCCGAAAGCCATCTCATGAGAATATCGATTAATTAAATAGTTAAATAGGCAAGCGGAGAATATAAGAAGAGCTTAAGGCACTAGGTGAGGCTATCCACTTGCTGTTAAAGGAGCAGGCTGAGAATAAGCGAGGGAGCTGAAAATGTTGGTGTAGCTGGGGTCACTAGCCAAACATATCCACTAGCTGAGCATATACCCTAGCTGAGCATATCCACCAGCTCAGCATAGGCCCTAACTGAGCATATCCACCAGCTGAGCATATCACCTGCCTGAGCATATATACTAGTTGAACATATCCACTAGCTGAGCCTATCCACTAACAGAGCTAAACCCCATCAATCCGGCAACGTAATTTGCTTCATTCAATTTTATCCTGTACTCATATCATTCTTCTTTCCACCTGACGATTTTATTGAAGAAAAGAAGACCCTCTGAAGGTAAAGGGGGATTAATGAAGGCTGTGTCTAACCCGTCCTGTAAAAAAGAATCTCAGCTGAA
>NC_137024.1:41404444-41524444 GCF_032717465.1 Coenobita brevimanus | reverse complement strand
TTTATGTATTTTTAACCCTTGCAGTAAAAAAAAAAAAATGATGAGGTTAATAATAATAATAATAATAATAATAATAATAATAATAATAATAATAATTAGTAGTAGTAGTAGTAGTACTATTATTATTATTATTATTATTATTATTATTATTATCTTTCCAATTGTGATAGTAAACAATAACTAATAATTTGTTCTCTCTCTTTGCAGGTAAGCTGAACCAGATAGTAAATCCTGACTCTCCCCCACCCCCTTCACCCTCCGGTATTGTTACATCATCGAAAATATACACATACATAAATATATTAGTACATATGTATAAACACATTAATATTTTGTTAAATAGTAATATAGAATAATTTTTGTGTTATATGGGAATGTGTTGATTTTTCTAGGCTGATATATTGAATGTGGCAGTTTAACCATATGGATCTTTTTTTTTTTTTATTATTATACTTACCTTAGGGAGAGAAATCGATTTTTGAAGGGGTTAATGGAGACTTGTTTTAGCCCCCTGATTAAACATGGTTTCTCGAAAGTTAAGAAATTCGTCCAAAGGAACCGTGAATTTATTGTTGATGTTGCTCTTTAAGACTTCCCTGCTATTGACAACGTTAAAAAAAATGGAAAAAGAAAAGGAATAAATGTATCTTGAAGTATTCTCATATAGTACATTAATCATAGCATTACAGTACTCTTGGTGGGCTTACATTGCCTTCCTAATTGCACTCTTAATTGGCTTGTAATTAGCGTGTACAACTCGTTAATTAAGCTTCAGGTAATATTAGATCATTATGGGAGAGTTGACTTGTTTCGTGTTTTGATGATAATACATTTTTCTAATTACGGTAGTTTTTATTATTATTGTTATTATTATTATTATTATTATTATTATTATTATTATTATTATTACAATTAGTTATTATTTCTAACGCTTCTCATGGGGCAACACTGGATTAGATGATGAGTGAATGAATGAATTATTTTTAGTAGAAGTAGTAGTATAGCTCTCGTAAAGTTAATCTTTCAAAATGTTTAAATCCTCGTCTTTATGATCAAAATTATACGTTGATTAATGACCCTGTGCGTGTATGACACCGTTTGCATGAGTGATAATTTATGGTGTGTACTGATCCATTTTATATAACCATCAGTTTTACATTAACTTATAGGTGATTATATTTGGGCCATTTGTTGTTAGTTTCTCTCTCTCTCTCTCCCTCCCTCCCTCCCTCCCTCTCTCTCTCTCTCTCTCTCTCTCTCTCTCTCTCTCTCTCTCTCTCTCTCGTATACACTGCATTTCGGTCCTTCACACGAAACACTTTTTTCTTAACTTTTTGGTCTCTTTTTCTCCCTCTCTTTCGTTATCTCTCTTTTCCCAATCCCTCTTCCACCCACCTTCCTCGTTCCTCTCACCCTTTTCATTTCCCCTCTGCCTGGCTTTTACTCTCTCTCTCTCTCTCTCTCTCTCTCTCTCTCTCTCTCTCTCTCTCTCTCTCTCTCTCTCACCTTTTTTATTGTTTTTATAGTTTCTAGTGTTTATCAATCTTAAGACAGGAAGTAGAAGGATTGGCCATACGGTGACTGAGTTTGTGTGTGTGTGTGTGTGTGTGTGTGTGTGTGTGTGTGTGTGTGTGTGTGTGTCGTTGGGCCCTTCACGAAACCTTTGAGCAACTGTTTTCTTTTGTTTTTCTTTTTCGGTGTGTTTTCTCTTAGAACTGAAATAGGGATCTTGATTTGTAAAGTGACGGTTGTGTGTCCTGGAGTGGGGGACTGTTTGTTCGGTGTTTTTCTTCTTGGTTACGATCTTTTTCCGACTCGTTAGCAGGGTGTATTCCCCCTTATATTTTTTTACCCACCACTACCATAGAATACCTGGATGAAGACAGACTACTACGGGTCATAATACAGGTGAAAGAATAAGACAGACCCGTATTGTCGTCGGGATTAATTAGGCTGCCAAGCACCTGTTCCATGGCGATATATTTTTCGGAAATGGCTGGTTATTATCTTATTGAACGCTATATATGTAGAGTGTGTCGATGTTTGGAGAATTATATAAAACAAAATAGGACAGTGTACGTTATAATAAAAATAAATCGCTTAGGTAGCCTTCTTAACCAACGATTAATTTACGGAACTTGGAAACGAGTGCTTAAGTGTCAAACCGCAAACTGGAATACAAACCCCAAACTTTTACGATATTTTTAACGATAATTTCTGATAAACGTGTGGAACCGTCCTGGTCCTCGTACGGTCGATAGGCAAAAAAGTAAAAGTCACCGCCTGTTTGTGTCATCTTCCTATCGGTCCTGCCTTTCCCTCTCGTTCTCCCTCTCCCCACCCCCCTTCTGTGTTCGCCCGCCACCCAATCCCCACTCCACTCTCCCATTTCCCCCTCTCCAGTCCCCCACCCTGTAGGGTCGTCCTCTTCCCTGTCCCCATCCACTTCCAGGTACCTCCTTCCTTCCCTCCCTTCCCCCCTCCTTCCTCACTCCCCTGTTCTGTGACTTCTCGTATTTCTCACCTGACATTTCATTCTCTCTCTCTCTCTCTCTCTCTCTCTCTCTCTCTCATATATATATATATATATATATATATATATATATATATATATATATATATATATATATATATATATATATATATATATTATACTGTCCGTACTCGTGTTCGACGTATCTTGAAAATGAACCCCTCCAGTGCGATGGCATGGGTTTAATGGGCAGACTGTTTCATTCACCTGGACAATGATATGGTACTGATGAGCCAACGAAAAATATGGATACCAGCCACAGGCGACCAGAGTGTACTTTACACGTATGTATACACTTACAATTGAAGGTCACCGGCAGCCACAGGTCAAAGGTCATATACCTGGTGCCAGGCTGACGGGATAAGGTCACTGGTCATATTCATGGATCAGAGAAGGTCAGCACATAAAAGTTACCGGACCGTTATGCCATGATGGATTGTGTTAGCCAGGGTGTTTGTTTTAGTCAAATGAGGAGCATGCAGTTGTCCCTTGAAAAAGGAAAACCATGAACGAAGGAATGTTGCTACAATAAAGCTACAGTAGATTATCATGTAAGATTAAAAGAGGTTAGATACGGTAATTTGGCGGTTAGGTTAGGTGAAACTAGATAAAATTAAAGTTAGGCTTTATTAAATTTTGATGGCGTTCATTTGGTTAGGTTAGGTGAGGTTCAGTTAGGTTTGATTAGGTTTGGTATAAGTTTATTACTTTGAGCTTGGTTTGGGTTAGTTAGGTTAGTTTGATTTAGGTGCGGTAGGGTCACTTAAGATTGTTTGATGTTGGGTTAGTTTAGGTCAGGGGTTCTTATCCTGTTTCTCTCTCTAGACAACCAGTAGAGTGCCCATGATATCCCCAAACCCCCATTGCCAGACTTTCGAAATCATCTTCAACAGTCGTGTTAGGTGCCAGTACGACTTCTAAATGACCAGGTTTTACTTTACGTATGGATAACTAGTAATAGACCAGGAAAGAAAATCATTAGAGTTTTATCTCATTAGTTTGCTTGTAGAAGGAAAAAGAACAAATACACAAGCTAGCAACAACTATTCTGCAACATAATTTTGATTCACCTGTTTCAGGTAGTAAACAGTAACATTACTTCTCACAGTTGTAGAGTTTTGTCGCGAAAAAGGAGCAACAAACAAAGCAAATTAAACATGTTACATTGAGGTCGATCTAGACCACACCCAAAAGAATATTTTTAAAATGAAAAAGTCAATAGAAACTACAATAATTTTTATTACTTATTCAGAGAAGGAGTCCCATACCCCCATATTTAGGTCCCCACACCCCCAGGGGGTATGGATACTCCCGGTTAAGAACCCCTGGTTAAGGTCATGTTAGGTGAGATGGAAGTACTGTAAGATGTCTTAAGTTGAGCTAGATTAGGTTAGGTTCTTTCGTTGAAGTTAGTTAGGATAGATCAGGTTTGGGTTGGAGAGACTGGATTAGTTTATATTAGCGTCGTGTTGAGGCAGTATTAAATTAGGATGCATTAGTTCAGACTGACACAGGATCGGTTGAGGCTGGGGTAGTGTAGGTTATTAGGTTGAGTCGGATTATATATATATATATATATATATATATATATATATATATATATATATATATATATATATATATGTATAATTTATTTATTTGAGGCTTGTCCAGCTAAAGTGGATTAGTCAGAAGTCAGTAATACTTGTACAGTATTTGAAATTAAAATCTGCAATCCCCGTTACGGTCGGGACATCTTTAATACAAATACTCTATTTCAGTTAACGCCAGACTAATTTCTGTTAAAAGTGAGCACAGGAATCTGAAAGTGTTTATTACTGTACTCTGTTCAATGTAACCTGGCCAAAAACTGCCATTTCTCCACCTTGAATGCCGAGTTGTAAAAAGAAATTCACTCAAGAATATGGTTCTTGTCACGAAGTGCTGTTGAAAGGATATAGAGCCGTAGCGTTGTCCTATTGTGCCATTGAGTTACGTGAAAAAGCTCCAGAAGGACGAAAATCTTGGCCAGGCTTGGGTGAATGGCGTATAGTATCATTAACCCTTTCATAACCGCGACAACTTTGATGTTCTGTTCCACTTGACACCTAACGATTTTATTTATTTGTGTTATAGGAGCCTGAGTGTTGAACCAGGTTGTTGGGTTTGAAAAATGCAGAAGTGTGTGTGTGTGTGTGTGTGTGTGTGTGTGTGTGTGTGTGTGTGACTTGAGTGTCGCAGTGAGGCTCCGTAATGCTGTACCCCTGTCTTCATCTCGGTAAGTGTGCCGCCTTCTCTCACTTGCTTTACGAGAGAGAGAGAGAGAGAGAGAGAGAGAGAGAGAGAGAGATCCGTACTGTAAACAAATCCCGTGAAACCCTATACAGTCTGCTTTCATACATTGCGTGCCTCCCCAAACAAACAGCAGCCTCACATAATGTACTATGAAATTGAACCTCACTACTATGAAACTGAACCTCTTAACTGTTTCCCCTATGATTGCCTATGAAGTAGTTCCCTCCCTGAGCTTGCATACGACGCTGCTACTGTTCATTTCTACACAATTATATTTCTCGGGGCTATTCTGGAACACTGTTGGATGGGTTTTGTACCTGGACAACGCGCCATCTCACACAACTTTGCCTGTGAAACTGTTATTTTATTTACAAAGAATATCATTGTGGTTGAATGCCCATCTGTTCGTCAGACATGCCTCCCTGCGACCTCTGCTTCTTCCCAGAGTTTAAGTCCATGCACAGATGAACACATGTATTTATTTATTTTTATTCATTTATTGTCGGTACAAGACGTGAAAGAAAAAACGACAGAACTGTGTCTTCTGTTTACCTGTCTCATTTTACGAAAAGTTACCCCTAATGTTTTGTATCACTTTTGCCTTTCTGTCTCTGCCTGTCTCTCCCGGATCTGGCTTTCGAAAAACCCTTGACTTGGAAGCCTCATGTTTTGTGGGTCAAGTTCCAGTATGGGTCAGAGGTCAAGGTCCCTGGATAAGAAAGAATTCTAACCCAAATGGGCGTTTGTCTTCCGTCGTTTGTTTTTTCTAGTTATATTTGTGTCTGTCTATCCGTCTGTCTGTCTGTGTATGTGTCTTGTCTGTCTGTCGCATGAGGTTGATTGTCGGTCCGTCTGTCTTTCTTCTGTCTGCCTGTGTCTTTGTCTCTCAGGCTGCTTCTCTGTCTGCGTCTGTATTTAAAGAGGGGAAGGTATGTTCTGTCATGCTTCTGGTGTCACTTCTGTCTGTCTCTGCTTTTCCTTCCACATTATTATCCGTCAGTCAGTCTCGTATTCTGTCTGTCCATCTGTTTCACACTCTGTCTGTCTGTGTTTCAATCTGTATCTCTCCATCTCTTTCATATTCTATCTGTCCATCTGTTTTGCATTTTGTCTGCTCATCTGTTTCACATTCTGTCTATCCATCTATTTCATATTTTATGTACAGTATCCACCTGTTTCACATACTGTCTGTCTGTCTATCTGTTTCATATTTGTCTGTCCGTGTTTCAGTCTGTCTCTCCATCTGTTTCATGTTTTATCTATCCATCACTTTTATATTTTATCTGTCCGTCTGTTTCATTTTCTCTCCATCTGTTTCATATGCTATCTGTCCATAATTTATATTCTATCTATCCGTTTCATAATTTTTCTATCCATCTGTTTCATATTCTGTCCATCCATCTGTCTTCCGTCTTCGGGTACTCCCTCTGAAGCATAATATTTCCTCTACTGTCAGTTTCCCTTTCTCGTATACTGTCAGTTTCCCTTTCTCGTACGTCCCTTCTGCTTGTTTTTATTCACACTTTTCATTGTTTACATTTTATATTTTTTTCCTCTGTTCGTTCGTCAGTCTCCTGTTTGTCTGCAACTTAGCTGCATTTGTGTTTCATATGTCTGGCTGTTTGTCTGTCTGTCTGTGACACGTTGCGGTGGGGTTCAAAACTTGTCAACGGAGTGAAGGGGAAGAGAGAGAGAGAAAGGACATGATGAGTAAAGGAGAGAGAGAGAGAGAGGAGGGGGGGGGGCAGGCTGGAAGAAGGAAAGAGGTAAAGGAGGGAAGAGGGAGAGACTGTGGAACAAGATAGAGCCCCAACTCGGCATGTCAAACAGGGTGTGGGTGCGGCAGTGTATGACTGGTTGGGGGGAACTCTGCCGCAGCCTTCCTAATTGTGCCGCAGGGGTCCGCAGCACAGAGAGAGAGAGAGAGAGAGAATGAATTACGTATATACACAAACGATACAGCCTTTATGGTACGATCCTTGCGATACCCTTTTTACTTAAACTTGGCCTAAAACTTCCGTCACCCCATCTTGAATGCTAAGTTTTAACAACAGATTAACACTAGTATACGGTCCTAGTCATGAAGAAGTGCTATGGAATGGGTGTAGAGCCATAGTATTGCCTTTTTCTACCACTGGCCTTCGTGAAATAAACAAAAGGACGATAATCTGGGCCAGGTTGATGTGAAAAGAGTATAGTGGTTTGGTCAAAATTGGTACTAAGCCTTTCATCATCAGCTGCAGGAATTAGATAGAAACACAGAGTAGATGGATAGATAGATTGGTAGGTAAAGAGATAGATAGGCAGACAGATAGACAGGCATGAATATATGGATAGATAGACAGGCATGAATATATGGATAGATAGATACTCTACTGTAGGTGGATAGAAGGATGTAATGAGACGAGATAGATATATAGATAGTTAGAGACAGACAAACCTGACTATATGGATGGATAGATAGGTAAATAGATCGAAGGATGTAATGAGAGAACATTATTTAAAAAGGTGGAATAGGAGTAAAGGAACGTAGGAAGAAAGGGCTTAACTGCCGTAGGAGAGTGACCCATAAAAAAACACCTTCTGACGAGGGGTAAAGACAGAGAGATAGATAAATAGAGACAGGTAGATAGATGGATAGATAGATAGATAGAATATGGAGATATGGTTAACACATGGTAAGGATATGGATGATAAGGAATGAATGGTAGGAAGGTAGGGGATCAGGAATAGATGGAAGAGAAAGCAAAAAGAACGAAGGAAGGGAAAGAGAAAGGGAGAAAGAAGGAAGGGAAAGAAGAAAAAAAAAAGAAAGGAAAGGAAGGAGGGAGGAGGAAGGAAGGAAGGCCAACAGGAAGGAAAAATTGAAGGAAGACACAGAAGGAGAAGGAAGGAAAGGAAGAGGAGGAAGAAGTGAGGGAGGCAGAGTGATGATAGGTCAACAAAGGAGGAAGTGGGATTGAAAGGGAGCAAAGAGGTGGTTGGAAGGCAGAGGACGTGGAGGAAAGAAGAGGAGGAAGAAAGAAGGAAGGAAGGTAAAGAGAGGAAAAAAAACAATGGAAGACCAAGAGAGGAAGATAGAGGAAAAGAAGGGAAGACTAAGAAACAGCTGGGGAGAGAGAGAGAGAGAGAGAGAGAGAGAGAGAGCACCGTGAGCGAAGGTGAGAGCGGGTGGAGGAATGGAGGTCGGAAGGACAATAGAGAGCAAAAGAGAGGCGAGGTTGAGAGAGAGAGGGAGAGAGAGAGAGTGTGTGAGTGATTAAAGAGGAAAAATGTGGCCTGATGTAACAACGGAGACAAAAATAGAACAGAGAGAGAGATAGAGAGAGGGGGGGGGAGGGAGGAAGGGGTTGAAAGGGAGGAGGAGCACCTTCACGTGAGGTCAGCTGGTTGCTTTATGAACCACCTGTCGAAGATCTCTCTCTCTCTCTCTCTCACTCAGGTTGACAGCGTCTGGAAGGGAGGAGAAAAGAGGACAGGAGGAGGGAAGGGAGGGGGATATGGGGGGAGGGGGGAGTGAGAGAAGATTGAGCTGTCTAGGAACACGTGCGTGTGTGTGTGTGTGTGTGTGTGTGTGTGTGTTTGTGTGTGTGTGTGTCATTAATATTCGTTCACATATCCCGCATCTCGTAAGGAGTCACATATATACAGTAAAGTATGTACATTTTCCCCGAACGATGTATTCTGGTGATTTGATCCATAGGTAGACGATGAATTCTGGGAAGGGTTGGTGTGATGTTTTGCTTGCGGTGAGGACTGAGTGAACACAACATGGTGTGTGTGTGTGTGTGTGTGAGAGAGAGAGAGAGAGAGAGACGGTGGGGAATAGCATGGTGTTGGTGCTGAGAGAGAGAGAGAGAGAGAGCCAGGCAGGCAGGCAGCACTGAACATGGCCGCCATTCTCCAATCGGCATACCAACCAGTCACAACGCTCTCTCACTCTCTCCCTCTCTCTTACTCTCTCACTCTCTCTCTCAACCGTTTTCTTTCACGAGCACCACCCCCCCGAGTCGCCGATCGCAAGACATACATGCGCCCTTCAAAGCACCTCTCTCTTGTGTTTCCCTGGGCCGTGGCGGGGTAGGTAGTGCGCTCGGCAAGGATATACAAGAGGAGGTGTAACAGGATAGAGTGCGGTGTTGGCAGAGTGCGTTAGTCTCCCCGTGTGTCGCGTGCAATACGGAAATAGTGACGAGAAATTGAGGTGGAGAAGCGTAGAGAGTGCTGTGCTGGGAGAGGGAGGGTGTGTGTGTACGTGTTGTGTGTTTCCGGGTAGTGTTTTTGTTGGTGGTGCTACGTTATCATGGGCTGACCTGATGTACTGGCTGGTTGGTTGGTTGGTTTTGGTTGTGTTTGTGTGGGATGGAAAGGCACCTGTGTAATAAAGGTGCTACTGTTTTACCATCACTACTTCCACCTTTACCACCACCACTACTCTTGCCACCATTACCACCACCAGCAGTATTACCTGTGCCACCAGTGCTTCTTACCTGAATAACAGCCACAAGCACTATATCATTTTATTGCCACTGCGCACGTGTGAGGTAATCGAAAGTCTGTGTGGAAGAGTAACCACCAAGGAGCAGTACCCCTACTATCACTATTTCTGTCGTGAATAGTAAAATAGTAACCTTCACTGCTGTCATTGTTTACGTGTGGAGTCATGGAAAAGTTGTGTGAAGGAGCTGCCACCATTACCACCATTATCAACAGCAATATATCTGCCATCATTTCTGTGTTGTACGACCTCTCCCACGTCATTAATACCAGTGTGTGTAATGGAAATCCTGCGTAGAGAAACTACCACCATTGCCAACATTTCCAACAGCTGTATCACTACCACCACTTGAGCCATAACATTCATTACCATCAGTAATATTAGTGTGTGTGTTGGTGAAGTAGTGGGAAAGCTGTGTAGAGTATTTGCCAACATTACCAACAGCTTAACTACAGTCATCACCATTTGTGTTGTCATTAGGGACCCTGACCCTCATCGTTGATAGCTATCAGTGAATGTGTGTGTAAAGTGGAATATCCGTGTTAAAGAATCTGCCAACATTTCCACCACCACCACCACCACTACTACTACATTTACCAGCAGCGATGTGTTGTAAATAAACATCACTACCATCATCGTTAATGCCAAGTTTAGTGTGTAAAGTAATGGAAAATCTGTGTCGAGGTACCAGCATTACCACTGTTCTCAACACCAGACGTCCACCACCATCTTTGTCGTAAATACCAACCACCACTACCACCATCGTTCCGTTAATGTGTAAGGTTATGGAAAATCAGTGTGCCGGAGCAGCTACCAACATTACCACCACTCCTACCACCATCGCATGTGAGGTCATGGAAGATCTGTTTGGAAGAGGTACCAACACCATCACTGCTACCACCACCACTGTTGCTACACCTACCACAGCCTGGTTTGTTTTGGCTGTGGTGGCTTAAGCAGAATGGGCCTTTCATCCCTACCTCTTCCCTACTCCTGCTGCCACTCCTACTACCACTACTACCACCACTCCTCCTCCACATGGCTCGGAAACGGTGGGTATTGGTGGAGGGAGGTGGATGTCAGACACGTGGTGCTTTTCCTATGATTTTAATGGTTTTATTTTGTTCATTGGTCATCTGGTTGGGAATATGATGATGATGATGATGATGATGATGATTGTTATTATTATTAATGTTACTACTGTATTATTATTTGTTACTGACATTACTCTTAATCAGTGTTGTTATTTTTGCCTCCCATTTTAATAAGAATAGAATCAATGAATATTATTATTTTTGTCACCTGTATTATATTCGCATCGAGCATGATTTTCTTTCCCCTTGCAGTTTGTTACTCTCAGGTTCTCGTTTCATATAGATATTGACTGATTTGTTTGCTGTAGCTCGTAATTCAGTACTAATTTATAAGACTTCTACTTCTTATCTATTTCATGTTGTATATACCCGGGTAAGATTTATTATATGCTCAGTGGCCATGCCACGTTGAGTACACCGCTTCCCGTCCGATCAGCGAAGTTAAACAACGTTGGGTCTGGTTAGTACTTGGATGGGTGACCGCCTGGGAACACCAGATGCTGTTGGCATAACGTTCTCCCTACGTGTCAAGTGGGGTTGGTGGAGGATTAGTGCCCCTCCCTGTAAAACAATTAACTCTAAGCCCTTGGCCACCCCGTTTGGGATGCATGGCGTCTGGCAATGAATGAATGAATATTGTGTGTAGTGTATTAGGATTGGATTTGTTGTCATCATATAGTTTCTTTTCGTATATTGGGTTTATTTGTTATATATTTACTGAAATCTGCATATATTCGGCATAATTTATAAAGCTGGTTTAATTGTTGTGCATCAGGTGTATTTTGTGTTTATTAGGTGTATTGCACAGTGTTTTCCTAAGACCTAGAACACACAAGCACACAGATCGTCCTTACAAGCCGATTATTAGCAACGTTCTTAGTGTAAGCAAAGAAGGAAAATGAAGTGTGTGCTAAAGTCATATGGTATTTGACATCATTATTTTTTTTTTATCTAAGAATAAGAATGTTAGTGGGCTTAAATACCTTATGATTTTCGAACAACTTTTTTTTTCCTTACTTGCATGGTACACCTCCTTTCAGTCTTTGTTTTTCCCCCTTCTTCTCATAGGGATATGATTGTGGCTACTCGTAAATTATTAGTGTTTTACTCACATTAGTTTTTCTGGTCATGATTTCCATCTCTCAGTCGCCTTTAATATTTTCATACCTAATATTTCTCATAATGTATTGTTGTACTTCTATGCACGTCAGGGTTTCATCTTATATCGTCAGTTCACTTTATAAGAGCGTAGTCATATATCTTCATAAAATTGTTCTTGATTATTTGTTTTCTCACAGTTTGTTCATCTCATAATTTCAGCTCCTATTTCTCCATACACTTCACCAAGTACCAAAATATATCGTCTCATAATTCTTTTCATGTTTTGATTTACTCATCTGTCATTCACTGCATCCACTAGTGTTGTACTTTCACTCACACTTTAAACATCGTAATTTCACCTCATTCCTAAAGCATCATGTAATAGGAATGTAATTTTACGTACCCATTATTCTCGTGATGCTTTTGTTTTTCTAAGTTCTTTCATCTCTCAAATTCACTTAAATTGCCACAATTCCTCTCTTGCTCATAGATCTTCCGATCTCACAAATCTAGTTAGATTTATCCCTTTATCAATTCACAGTTGCCCCTAATAGATAATGCGTGGTGTATATCTGCCATCTTATAAATTCGTTTTGTAGTATAATTTAGAAACCAGAGATGTAGAACAAGAGCAAGGGGTATTTAAGGTGGTTGGAAGGAGGAGCAGAAGCAGACTAAGAAGGTGGATTGTACTGTAGTTGTAGAAGGTGAAGGGAGGGAGGGAGAGTAAGGCCAAGACTTAGGTGGATGTTATTCGGGTGTCATCAAGGGAGAAGAATTAATAAATCGAGCTCAGGGTGGATGGGAGATAGGGAGGGAGGGCGGTTTAGCGTGGAAAGGAGCAAATATACCTAGATAATGCTTTGTACAGGTATAAGGATGTAGCGATAGATACCTACTCATTCTGTGCTCCACACCCCTCATACTGACTTTGCTGCATTCCTTTTTTCCCTACTCCTCGTTGCCTCATACTCGCATATTCTCCACCGCATACTGTCATATCCTCATATCCACTTGTTGCGACCTTTTCTTCCTTATTCCTTTCCTTATACTCGCATTGTCTCTTGTTTTCCCTTATTAATGTCGCTTCTTTGTCCATATCCCCTCATACATACCTAATAATCCTAATCCTCATATTACTCCTCACATTCACCTCATACTTGACTCCCTTCTTTGCTATGATACTCACCTCATACTGACTTCATACTTATACCTCCTTGTTCTTACTCTTATCCTTCAGTAATTTGGCTCCTGTCCTCTCATATGCCTCACATTTCCTCACAGTCTTTGCTCATTTACTCATATTTTCCCTCACACTCATATTTTCCCTCACTCATATTTTCCCTCAAACTCATAATTTCCCTCATACTCATATTTTCCCTCATACTTTTTATTACCTCATTTTTCCTCATACTCATTTTCCCCAGACTCATATTTTCCCTCATACTCATTTTCCATCGCTCATGTTTTAACTCATATTTTCCCCTCACTCTTATTTTCCATCATACTCATTTCCTCTCATTCATATTGCTCATCATACTCATATATTCTCATTTTTCCCCTTGTGCTTGTATTTTTCCTGATACTAATATATTCCCTCATACTCATACTTTCTGTCGTGTCCCATATTTTTTATTACATTCATTTCCTTCATATTTGCCCCTCATACTTATATTTTCCCTTATACTGATATTTTTCCCTGTTGCCTGGACCTTCCCTAATAGCCACGTTTCCCTTATGATTCTTTCCTCAGATTCATATTTCCCCTCATACTCATAATTTCCCCTCTTACTCAATTTTTCCGCTTACTCGTAATGTTTCCACTTAAGCACAAAATTCCTTCTTACTCGTAATTTTCCCTCGTACTCATAGTTTTCCCTCTTACTCATATTTCCCCCTTACTCATAATTTCCCCTCGTACTCATAATTTCCCCTCTTAATCATAATTTCCCTTTACTCATAATTTTCACTCTTACTCATATATTCCTCTCTTATATTTTCCCCTCCTACTCATATTTTCCCCTCCAACCAAATTTCCCCTCGTACTCATATTTTCCCCTTACTCATAATTTCTCCTCTTACTCATAATTTCCCCTCTTACTCATATATCCCCCTTACTCATATTTTCCCTTCCTACTCATATTTTTCCCCTCCAACCAAATTTCCCCTCGTACTCATATTTTTTCCACCTACTCATAATTTCCCCTTGTACTCATAATATTCCCTCTTTTCTCATATTTTACCCTGTTATTTTTTTTCGCCTCTTACTCATATTTTCCTGTCTTACTCTTAATTTCCCCTCCTACTCATAATATCCCCTCTTTATTCATATTTTCCCCTCTTACTCATATTTTCCCTCATATTTCCCCTCATTTTCCTCTGATCCTACTGATACTTTTCCTTCTTATTTTTCCTAACTTATATTTTTCCCCCATTTAGTCCCACATACTCATATTTTCCATATTTCCCATTTCCCTTATACTTATATTTTCCGCCTTATTTTACTGTCATGCTGATTTTTTCCTTATATTTTCCCACACACATATCCTTTTTTTCCTCACACTAATTTCTCGTCATACTTTCCCCCTAGTATTTATATTTTCCCTCTCATTATAACTGATACTTTTCTCCTCATACTAATCATCTCTCTTTTCCCTCATACTATTCTTCTTCCTTTTTCCACATACTACCCTTCTCCCTTTTCCTTCATACTACTCTTCTCCCTTTCCCCTCATACTGCTTTTCTCCCTTTTCCCTTATACTGCTTTTCTCCCCTTTCCCTCATACTACTCTTCTCCCTTTTCCGCTCATGCTACTCTTCTCCCTTTTCCCTCATGCTACTCTTCTCCCTTTTCCCTCATACTACCCTGCTCCCTTTTCCCTCATACTACTCCTCCCTTTTCCCTCATACTACTCTTCTCCCTTTTCCCTCATACTATTCTCTCTTTGCCCTCATACTACTCTTCTCCCTTTTCCCTCATACTGCACTTCTCCCTTTGCCCTCATAGTACTCTTCTTCCTCATACTTCCTCATATTACTCTTCTCTCTTTTCCCTCATACTACTCTTCTCCTATTTCCCTCATACTGCTCTTCTCCCTTTGCCCTCATACTACTCTTCTCCCTCATACTACTACATCACCCTCATAATTCCTCATATTACTCTTCTATCTTTTCCCTCATACTACTCTTCTCCCTTTTCCCTCATACTGCTCTTCTCCCTTTGCCCTCATACTGTTCTCCCTCATACTTCCTCATACCGGACCCCTCCACCTCATACTCCTGAATATTACCTCACTTATCCCACATCCCTGTAATATCGCTAAGACCTAATATTTAAGGTATTTAGATAGGAAGAGGTTTAATATTCCCTCGGTCTTCAATCAATAGTTGCGTGCTCTCGCTCTCTCTCTCTCTCTCTCTCTCTCTCTCTCTCTCTCTCTCTCTCACTACTGTAGTTTATAGGTGCCATTTTATTCACCTCATTCAGTCCATTCATCTGTCTTTGCCTGTGTGTGTCTGTCTGTCTGTACCTATCCGTCTACACATGTATTATCTATCAGTACGTATGTATCTATTTATCTCACTCTATATATAATCAGATTGCATTATATATCCCTCTGCCTACTCATTTTTACCCCTTCACTCAGAGGACGTAATTCATAGCCTTCCATTCATGCTATCTCCAAACTATTTCATGAAGCTTCAGATAGACTTCAGATAGATTTTTGTAATATGTAGATAGATAAAACCCTTGCTAATTTTTTTTTTTTACCATCAGGAGACTCCCTAAACTGATCAGAGTTGCCAGAAGAAAAAAGAAAAAGAAAATAAAAATAAAGATGAAGTCCTCTGAATAAAGGAGTTAATTGTATACTGTATATATGTCATTTCCTTATTATTTTGTTCTATGTATTTTCTTCAGTATTTATTCAGTATTAATTATATGCCATGGTGATTTTTGTGATTTCTCATTTATTTCCCTCGACCTCTGCTTATCTATGTTTTTTTTTTCCTTCTTTCCGACTGAGGTCATACGCTTAGTGTTTGGCGTCTTCCGTTTCACCCTTTTTTAGATGCGGGAACATCTCGAACAATCAGCTGTCCGTCAGTCTCTCACTAACGCTTTTCGGAATGAAGGCTAGAAAGGCGGTGTAGCGGGCTGAGCAGTATAAATTTTAGTGTGAAAGTCCACTTCGTCTTCAGGGTTGTCCAAACTGTAGATGAGGGTTTGTAGACTATTATTCCTTACAGTTACATACAGCTAAATACACGTCTTGGCCAGGACGGTCTAAGTGAATCTGGTGGTGCACGTGGCGTTGGAGCCCGGGTGATTTAGCGCCGACGTTAGTAAAACCTGTCACTTAAGAGATATCAGCAGATCAGCACATACGGTTGCCCGCTGACGTTAGTAAAAATCTGCCAGTAAGTGATATCCGCGTACAGGTTTGCCTCCTTGGATGAAGAAATAATGTACGGTATGAAGAGTTACAGTATCTACCTATGTTTTAATACTTAAGAATGATTATTTATTTAGTGAATGGTGTATGAATAGTGGGACCAGTATAGGGGGAGGTTACCATAGTTTCTTGCCATTTTTTTTTTTTATGTGAGAGCATCTTGAGGAACCAGGCTGTCCGTCAGTCACTCACAATCGATTTTCGAATGAAAGACATGAACTGAATGGCCTTGAAGCTCCTCCATCTCGTACTTTTGCATTTATTTCTTGATCCTTGTTATTATTATTATTATTATTATTATCAAAAATTCCTGTTCTTGTTGTTACCTTATCATCATCATCATCATCATTGTCGTCGTGGTCGTCATTATTTTTATTATTATTATTAGTAGTAGTAGTAGTAGTAGTAGTAGTAGTAGTAGTGCTACTGAAGCTAATCTTTTCCGTTACATAGTACAGTAAAATCGTCTCCCATGTTATCAGTCTTCCTCGTTTTCTTTTAAATCATATTTGTCATACCTGTTGCAGCTCTCTCTCTCTCTCTCTCTCTCTCTCTCTCTCATAAATCGACCATGCGGTGACTGGCACTGTGCCGACAGCATAAAAGTCGCACTGCAGTACTGTCGTCATTTTTTTTTCTTGAGAGAGAGAGAGAGAGAGAGAGAGAGTTGTTAACACATTTTAGTTTTTAACCCCATCTTTATTTTTTCAACATTTTAATGGCAAATATTTATATTATTATCTTTTCGTTTAGTTATTATTGGCGTTACTATAAACAATTTTTTCTTTAATTTCAGTAATAAAGGAAAAAATATGGACTATATAAGCAAATCACCTTGTTTAGAGTGATGTCCCAGTATCGTTAGGGTAAAAAAAAAAAATCGCCCTTTGTGTACGTGCATAAAAAAAAAAAAAAAAAGTTCCACGAACATCTGCTCAGAGCTTAATAAAAACACGTTAATTGTAAGGGAAATTTTCACTTCCATAAAAATCCACAAATTGCAATTAGACAGGGTATACCAACTTGTGTTATAATAAAAAACTTATCAAGGAAACTGTTTAAAAAAATTAATAGTAAGTGCAGGTAAATCAACCCGTCCTCAGCACAAAACCTGAATAGCTACAATGGAAGCCAGCATCAGCAGTATTGAAAGTACGTAATTACTTCGGTGGAAGTAACTCATCCTCAGTAAAAACATAAAATAAGGACGTGCATTAGGAATTGCAGCAAAACTAATTCCCTTCCAGTAATAAATAATTCCTGCAACGAAAAATATGACGAAAGAAATCCAAGTTCAACAAAATAAGAATAATACAAAATAAAATATGCAATAATAACTACAAAGGTCATTCAAGCTCTTTTAAGAAGGTTAAGAGAACTATTGCAAGAAAATAGGAACGGAATGATCCAAACTCATTAATAATTTACTTAGTGACCACCGCGAAAGTAAACTAACCTCAAAACAGGGGAAAAAATCGGACACTATAAGGAAAATAATCCCATGTAGGTAGGGTGTTCAAAGGAGTCTGCTTGTGGTTACCAATTATATATATATATATATATATATATATATATATATATTTATGCACACACACACACACAGTATCCATGATAACCACAAGCAGACTCCTTTGAATACTGTACACGCACATACGCCTCAGCACCTGCTGTGCATTCATCCTTCTTACCCTTATGACCTCTTAGCTCGTTAGCAGAACCCTGGAGCTCCCACAAGACTCATCCCAAGCTAACTTAATCTAGGCTTATCTCCATGCATGGTACTCTTGCCTGCTTCCCTCTACCCCCTTCCTTTCCCTTCTTGCTGCTCATAATGTGGTGTAATGTTGTCATATTGCGGCAGTCTGGGTGGGTGGGGGGTGAGGGGCAGGGGAAATAGGGAGGGAAAGACGAGGGGTGTGGAGTTGAGGAGAAAGGCCTGGAGGGAAAAGAGGGGGGGGGGGCTGGGAGGGGAAGGAAACAGGGGAGAGTGGAGGAGAGAAAGGGGGAGTGGACTGGGGAGGGGAGAAACAAAGGAAAAGAGGGAAACTGGGAGAGGGAGATGGGGTGGAGATGGAGACGTTGGAGAGATACAGGGAGGGAGAGGGGGGGAGATAAGAGATAGAGAAGAGGACAGGGTGAGAATGTGGTAGGGAAAATATTGGTTGTGAGGGGAAGAGAGACTTCACATAGAAGAGAAGGGGGAGGGGGAAGAGGGTGACATGGAGGGAAAGAAATGGATGGGGGTATTGGACTGGGAGAGGAAGAGAGGAGAGCGAAAGAGAGGGGTCTTCAGAGAGATAGGGAGAGGAAAAGATAAGAGAGGAGGCGGGGATTAGAAGAGGAGGAGAGGGAGGAAGGGCTGGGAGGGAGATTGTGAGAGGGAGAAAAACAGATTAAGGTTTGGGAGGAAGTGACAGGAGGACTGGAAAAAGAGTGGGTGAAAAAGAGAAAAAATAGGACTTTAAAGAACGATAAAGATGATGAGGTGAAAGTTGGGAGAATGAGGGAAGGAGAAAAAGAGGGTCAGCGGCTTGGAAAGAGGGGAAGGAGAAGGAAAAGGGAATGTAAGAGGAAAGAGGAAGTGGTAGGAAGGAGAAAGAGGGAGACTAAACGTAGAGCGAAAGATAGTGGAGAGAAAGAGATGAGGAAGAGGAGATGGAGTTGAAAGTGGAGAAGAAAGAGAGAAGAGGAAAGGGAATTGAAAGAAGAGGAGTAGATGAAAGGAAGAAGAGGAGGAAGATATTAAGTGGAAATGGACGTAAAAGAGAGAAGAAGACGTGAAGAAGAGAAAAGGGTTAGGAGGAGAATGAGAGAAGAGGAAAGGGAGAAGTGGAAGAGGAAGTGAGAGAGACAAGAGGGAGAGAAGGTAAAAGAGAGAAGAGTCAAGAGAGATGAAAGAAGACGAGATACGATAGAAGAGGAAGAGAAGATGGAAGAGAGGTGAGGAAGAGGAGATGAGAGAGAGAAGCAAGACAGGAAAGTTTAGAAGCGAAGGGGGAGGACAAGCCGAAGGAGAAAGAGAGGAAAAAAGAAAGCATAAAGAAAGGTAAACAAGAAAGAAAGGGAGACGAGACGAGAAATTATACGAGTGCAGAGTAAATAGTGGAATTCCAGTGTAGCTTTTGATGCATTTATTATTTTTTGTAATAATAATAAGTTACACATTTGAGTAGCTTATTTTTCCTTTTATCATCGTCGTCATCAACGTCTTCGTCGTCGTCGTCATCATCATCATCATCATCATCTTGCCTCTGTTAACAGCCTGCAAATATTATTATTATTATTATTACATGTATTATTATTGTTATTATTATTATTATTATTATTATTGTTATTATGTCTGCTTGATTTTTTTTTCTTCTTGCTTCTCTCACTGTCTTCGATCCTCTTCATTTTTTCCTCCGCCGCTTCCTGTCTTTTCCATTCTTCCACTGCTTCTTCCTTCCTTATCCTTTCCTACCCTGTTTTTTCATCCTCCTCTGCTCGTCATCCGCACTCTTTACTTTCTGTCCTTTTTTTTTTTTTTTTCCTTCTTTCCCTATAATATCTTAACTTATCGTAGATTGCATCCAACCTCTGCCAAATCGAAGCTGAATAAAATCGTCTGTTTTTGGTAAGAATATAATGTAATAGAGAGTTAATGACAGAAAGGATGAAGAGAGATTGACTGAGAGGAAGATATTGATAAAGGAGATGGCTTGAGAGGAAGATGTATACAGAGAAGGAGGTGGATTGAGAGGAAGAGGTAGACAGGGAAGGAGGTGGATTGAGAGGAAGGTGGTGACAGAGAAGGAGATGGATTGAGAAGAAGAGGTAGACAGAGAGAAAAAAAATGACACCTGTAAATTATCCGGAGTGGGACCAGCTTCACGGACAGACATACGGCCATTTCCAAGTCGTGATTGTGTTCTGCAGGAAGGACAAGGAATGAAAAGTCCAGAGTCTTGCCATGTATCTTGTTCGTCCTACAGTTAAAAGTCTTAGTTATGAGAGGGAAATTATCGTAGGCTATACCTTTTATGTATTTATTTATTTTTTTTTTTTAGGAGTAGAATTTTCCCGTGTCGATAGTTTTACACACACACACACACACACACACACACACACACACACACACACACACACACACACACACACACACACACACGACATGGAGGCTATGGTAGTAACAGGAAATTAATCTTTAAGTCAGAGTGGAGTAAGGAAAGACTTTAATTCCTCAATAATGATGATGAAAGTAATGATGATGATGATGACTGCAATTAAAGATATAAAAGGAGTAATGAGACTTAAGCTGAAAGGATTAAAGTCGATATTTCTTTAAAACACTTAAAATAATGAGATCGCTGGGGGTTTGGCTGAGCTGTTCCTAATATTCCTTTATTTTCCTTTCTTTTATTGTCATATTTATTTTCATTTATTTTTACGTTATTTTTCTGTGCTTATTTTGCATGTTTTGATGTTTTAGTTGTCTTTTATGTTTATTCTCATTTTATTTAATTTACTTCTTATTGTCATGTTCTTCCTCCCCTTTCTGATTGCACGTGAGAGAGAGAGAGAGAGAGAGAGAGAGAGAGAGAGAGAGTTGTAAATGTTTAATGTTTACCATTTCTCCATACCTAACCTTCTTCTTCCCAGAAAAATAGAGAGAGAGAGAGAGAGAGAATAATTAACCCTCTCTAAGTAGGACGATTCACATATTCTGTTCCAGCAAACGCCAAACGATTTTGTTCAGCTGAGAGTGACATATACAGTAGGAGCCTGAGAGTGTTAATTTTGTACCATTTATTCTGTCACAGTTGGGCCAAATCTACTCTTCTATACCATCTAATCGGTATTACCATCTTCTGTACCATCTAATACCGGACGATGTCATTAAGGTGAAAGTTAACGAGGGAAGGCTTAATGGTAGAGGAAAACGAAAATCAGAGAGAAATTTCACAGTGTTTCGCTCCTATATTTTTCACATTATTTCACTCACATCATCATATTGCACTTCATTTCACTCACCTCCTATTATGTCACACTGTTTCACTCACCCCTTTACCACTTGAGTTTGGTCACCCCCCCCCTCCATCCAGTTCACTAATTTTCTAATAATTCACTCTTCTTCGGTCATTTCCAAATATTTCATTTTCTTCACTCGTTTCCTAATATTTCATCATCACTCATTTCCCAATAATTCCACTTTTCTTCACTCACCTCTCATATTCCACCTGCTTTCGCTCACTCCCTCATTTCCCATTCGGCATTAGTCGCGCGTTAACTGAAGACAGAGATCACACGAAACGCCTGGCGATCGATACATTTTGAGGAAGGGGCGTTTGTCATTGAAATATACCTTGTTTTCTGAATGAACCGAAATTTAACCCGGGAAAGCCAACAGCATTATTATTATTATTATTATTATTATTATTATTATTATTACCTGCACCACTAGAGGTTCTTCTTGAGTCGTATCGTCTGTTGAGAGCAAAATATAATATATATATATATATATATATATATATATATATATATATATATATATATATATATATATATATATATTAAAGTTAAATTCGATGAATGCTCTCTTGGTTAACCCATTCACTCCGAGTACGTCGTTTCTTTTTTGCTTGCCCACCCACAGCGATCTTATCCACCTGACCTCGTACATACCTGATATTGACCTTAAGACCTTGGTGTGACTGTGTAACCTGTTTTGACCTGTGTGACCTAGTAGTGACGTTGTGACCTTTTAACGGCGCTTATCACCCCGCTGTGGCCTGGTGTGACCTAGTATGATTCATTGTGGCCTGATGTGACCTATTGACCTTTCTGATCTTGATGCGAAAATACAGTGACCTTTATGGACTTGATGTGGTCTTATATTGACACTTACGACCCTAGTGTGGTCTTAGCATTGATTCAGGTCTTTGATGTGACCATATATTGCCTTCTTTGACCTTGATGTGGCCTATTTTGACATTTATGACCATGGTATGTCTGAAGAGTAATTTTTGTATGTATGGTCGTTCTCTGACCATGTGTTTGATTTTACCGTGACCTTGTATTTGACTACTGTGACCTTCCATCAACTTTATTGTGACCTTGCACTAACCTTATCGTGACCTTGTATTTGTCCTTACTGTGACCTTCTAGTTGAGTTACTGTCTGTGGAATTAAGTTTACTGTGACCTTGTTTGACCTTACTTCCCGTTGTGGCTAACCTTACTGTGACCTTGAATTTGACCCTATTTCACCTTGTATTTAGCCTTACTGGGTACGTTAATCATGTGTTTGACCCCATCGTGATCTTATACATCACCTTGCTGTGACCTTGTATTTCTTCGATGACCTGACTAACCTTGTATTTGACCTGTAAACTTAAAATGGATGATACTGTGACCCAATATTTGACCTAGAACTTGAATTTGGCCTTACTGTGACCTTATTGTGAGAACTTGACCTTATTGTGACCGTGTGTGACGTTATTGACTGACCTTATTTATTGTGACCTTGTGTGACCATATTGTGACCTTTTGCGACCTTATTGTGACTGTGTGACCTTATTGTGACCTTGTATGACATTATTGTGGCCTTATTGTGACCTTGTATGACATTATTGTAACCTTGTGTGACCTTATTTTAACCTTGTGTGACCTTATTGCATCTTTGTGTGACCTTATTTGCAGCTTGTACTTGACCTTTCATTGGCTGTGTTTAACCTTGTTGTGGATTGGTTTAGTGTGACCTATATATTTGTTTGACCTGTGAACTTATATGGACTTCATGCTGACTTTGTAGTAAACTCATTTGACCTTTATTGACCTGATTATAGCCTTATCTTGCTCACATTTTGACCTTGATGACCATATGACCGTATTGGTATTGGTGTTACCTGGTGTGATTTTATTAATTTTACTTATCTTTTTGACCTTTTTCCGACCAATGACCTTTCCATGACCTTATATTGACTCACCTGACGTTACCATCATGCTGTTATCGTGTTCCGACCTGGTTTGACTTATCTTACCTGTGGTGGTGATGGTGGTGGTGGAGATGGTAGTGGTATTCGGATGTTGGTGGTGAAGGTCGTGTTTGTGTTGGTGATGGGGATGGGGATGATGGTGTGGCTTGGGTTTGTAGTGGTGGTGATAGCGGAGGGAGGCTCGTAGTGGTGTGGAGGAAGGGTTGTGGTGGTGGTGGTGGTGGTAGTAATAGGGAGGTCCTGTTGGTGGTGGTGGGGGGGTGGTAGGGGGTCGTCGTGGTGGTGGTAGGGGGGATGGTCTTGGTGGTGGTGGTAGTGATGGTGGGGGTCGATGGTGGCGTCACAGGCAGGTCCTAGGGTTACCATGGCAACTCTCTCTCTCTCTCTGCCCTGCCTTCATGACCTGCTTCTCCTCTCTCTCTCTCTCTCTCTCTCTCTCTCTCTCTCTCTCTCTCTCATTTTCCGACTTAACATTATTTTTAGCGAGTTCCCATTCATCCCTTATTCACCCTTTTCCTTTTCCTCTTCCTCTCCTTCCCATTCTCCCTTTCCTTCCCTAGCCACTCCATTCTCATTCTCTATCTCCATCTCTTTCCCCCTCCTCTTCCTCTTCCTCCTCCTCCTCGTCTTTGTTCTTCCCCTTCGCTTCACCCACCCCATTTATTACCATCCCTTCCTCAGCATCCTCCGTTTACCCACCTTTATTCACCTTTTATGAGTTAAATGCCTTTGTTATTCATCATGTGTGTGAGATAGTGAAGGAAGAGGATTGGGAGACTTGAATGATGAATGGTTTATTATGCATCACCTTTGCCGTGAATAAGATGGTGAAGGAAGAGAATCTGAAGGCCTTAATAATAAATAGTTTTGTTAATCATTATTTTTGCCGTGAATAAGATTGTGAAGGAAGAAGATTTGGAGACTCCAGTGAGAAATGTTTTGTTATTCATCACCTCTGCCGTGAATAAGGTGGTGGAGGAAGAGAATTAAAGGTCTAAACAGTTAATGATTTGTTATTCGTCATCTTTGCCGTGAATAATATGGTGAAGGAAGGGAAATTGGAGGTACTGAATTACCGGTATGAATTACTTGCTATTCATCATCTCTGTCGTGAATAAGATAGTTAAGGATGAGAATTTTCACGCCTTGATGTATGAATGAATGGATACTCGTCTCGTCCTGCCGCCACCAACTGATGTTTTATTTCAGTTTATATGAGTTTTATTTTTATTTTTCGTTTTATTTTAAGACGCTAAGTACTGCCGAAATTAGACCATTCACTGCAAGAGGACTCCCTAAAGCAAAATAAAGTCGACTGGAGATAGGAAGTAACAAAAAAAAAAAAAAAAAGATATTGAAGGGCTTTAACCATCTCGGCAGTAAAAAGGATGGTGAAGGAGGTGGATTTTGAGGGAATGGTATAGAAAAAAAGATGTGAAAGTTTCCAAGATTTTCTAAGGATTTTATTATGTATTAAGGAAGGTACGGTATGTTTGTGCCTCTTTTCATTTGTCCATTTCCTTGATATTCCGTATTGCACCTTCTTTAAAAGTACACTACAGGAAAACAGGTGTGGTAATTATTGGCACTTCATTTACACCCCTCGTCATCCCACCTCTCTCTCTCTCTCTCTCTCTCTCTCTCTCTCTCTCTCTCTCAGATAGATATAGGTATAATTCACGTACAGTATATATCATTTTTTCACAGTCAACCACCACACAATTTGATTCAGGTTAGGGAGGACCTCTTGCTGTAAAGGGGTTAGTGAAGGTACAGTAATATCCAATACCTCAAGTTTGTGAAAAAAAAAATAATAATGCTGAGTAAAATCGTCTCTATGGAGCTAGAATTTAATTACACACACACACACACACACACACACACACACACACACACACACACACACACACACACACACACACACACACACACAGGTTCAGTGGGTTAACTAAGGCATGCTGGGTCGGACCTAATGGTGTTATTAAATGTAACGTGACGATATTAAATTTGGCGAAAAAAAAGTTGCGAACGAATGAGTTTTTTTTGGCGACGCGAAGTTGATAAATTCATTCCCACGGTCCAGCGTTGTAGTGCATTGGTTTGGAATTGGCGAGAGGAAATGGTGGATGTGTGTGTGTGTGTGTGTGTGTGTGTGTGTGTGTGTGTGTGTGTGTGAGGGAGAGAGAATGACACCGACGGACGGACTGACTTACAGAGAGAGAGAGAGAGAGAGAATTGATATTATACTAGGCGATCCTCCTTCATGGCACACCTGTTGAAGTAAATGAGGCGAACAGGTGGGGGTAAGAGGCTAAGCACGTGAGGGAGGAGGGAGGGAAGGGAGGGAGAAGGGAGGAGAATGAATAGGGAGAGAAGTAGGAGGGAGAAGGGAGATGGAAGGAAGTAGAGAATTAGGTGAGAGGATGGGAGAAAGGAAATAGCCGGAAATGGAGGAGGGAGATGATGAAAAGGAAGTGCGAAAGATGGAGGGGCAGAAAGAAATGAGTAGTTGGAAGAGTTTAGATATGTGAGAGAGGAAGAGAGGGAAGTTTAGAGAGAGGGAGAGAGAGAGAATGAGTGAAAAGTAGGTGGGAGGTGAGGGAGAAAGGAGGTAAGGAGAGGTGTTGATGGAGAGAATTAGTTGGGAGGAAGGGGAGAAGGAGATTGAAAAGAAAAAGGGGGGATGAAGGTGGCGGAGAGGGGAAAACAAGATGGAAAGAAGAAAGAGGAGGGAAAGTGGGTAAAATGAGTGAGACGAGAAAGGAGAGGATAGTAAGTGGAAATAAAGAGCAAAAAAAAAATAGTACGGTGGAAAGAAGTGGGAAATTGAGAGAGAGAGAGAGAGTACTTCATTTGCAGATCAGAGCAGCACTCTTTCATGCATTTATATTTTACTTTTTATTTGCTGTTTCATACATTTATTTTTTTATTTATTTTCTAGCCTTTTCATTACGAGTTTTTAGTAACCAAAATTTTTATAACGAGATAGAAAAAATAAAACAAATGTGAAAAATAAAACAAATGTGATTTTTTTGTATGTGGTATCGAGTGAAATATGAAACGACCTCAGACAGAAGAGATTAAGAACATTCCAGACTCTTTCAGTGTGACCCCATGTCGATCCTCCCATAGTACACACACACACACACACACACACACACACACACACACACACACACACACACACACACACACACACACACACACACACACACACACACTGGCAGCAATAGATTAAAAGGGAGGGATGTAAACAAAAATCAGCTGACTCCCTCGTGCGTATTGGTCGGCACGAACAAAAAGGCAGTCGGGCTTCCATTCAGTCGTGTGTGTGTGTGTGTGTGTGTGTGTGTGTGTGTGTGTGTGTGTGTGTGTGTGTGAGAAAGAGAGAGAGAGAAAGAATGAGTGCCTGTCTGTCTGTCTGTTTATCTCTGCCTGTTGGTGGTGTTCTCTCTCTCTCTCTCTCTCTCTCTCTCTCTCTCTCTCTCTCTCTCTCTCTCTCTCAATCAAATAATTCGTGTGATAGGGATGATGTGGGGCTTTGGGTATTAGGGTTGAAAACTGCGCACGTCGGGGAGAGAGAGAGAGAGAGAGAGAGAGAGAACGCACAGCATCATAAACCTGAGGCTTACATAGACACAGTCAAGCACACACACACACACACACACACACACACACACACACACACACACACACACACACACACACACACACACACACACACACACACACACACACACACACACACACACACTTGTGATTGGCCACTCCTGACTCTAAACAGATCACAAATTACTGCCAAAACCTCCCCAATGACCATCCAGTGTGACCCCAAACCATCAATATTGCCTGTTGGGGTTGTTTGGGGGAGGTGATTGGGGGAGTCTGGGGAGAAATGATGAAGTCTGTGGCTGGAGTCTTTTTGGATTTCTTTTTCTCTCTTTTCTCCTGTTGGTTAATTATTTTCTCTCCTGTTTCCTCTCTTTTTTTTCTCACTCGTCAAGCTTTTTCTTTCCTCAGTTATTTTTTTATTTATCTTTATCCTTTTTTATTTATTTCCCTTTTTTTTATCACTTTCTTCATTCAGTTTTTCCTTTTCTCCTTTCACGGCATCTCCTTTGTGTTCCTTTCTCATCTCAGTCTTTCCTTTTTCATAATTTCTTTTATTTAGTCCTCTTTTCATCGTGTCTCTCTCTCTCTCTCTCTCTCTCTCTCTCTCTCTCAAGATCAATAATAAAATGCTGGATGAGGAGAAAGAGAGAGAGAGAGAGAGAGAGAGAGAGTCACACGTGTTTCAAGGAGGAGCAAACGAACTTGAGCGGGTGGATTGACTTTGGGTGCTCTGAGATGGAGTGCGAGGACGAGGCTGACAGAGGGTAAATATGCCAACAGGTCTGAGAGGAGACAACTGCGACTGGAATCCGTGTACGACAGTGAACTAAAGTACTGGATGATGATGATGATGATTTCGATTATAGTTCAGTGATGATGGTATGGTTGACGATGATAATAATAATAATAATAATAATAGGCTACGGTCCTGTTACGACCATGATAATGATGATAATAACGATGATAGTTCAGTGATGAGGGTTTGGTTGATAATAATAATAATAATAATAATAATAAACTACTGTCCTATTATAACGATGATGATGATGATGATAATAATGATGATGATGATTACAGAATACGATCAACTCTTCCATATCTCTGATCTCTTTGCTGATTGAATTCGTCTTTTGTCTGCCGGAATGCAATACTCACGTTGACCTTCTGCAATGACTCGGGTAGGGGCGATGTAGAGGCAGGATTGTTCATTTATTTATTCGTTTAAGTATTTATTTTTATATTTTGTATTTTTTTTAATTTTCATTGTTTGATTATCATTTTTATTCTTGCGGTTGGAGGGAAGCGCCATCTTAAAAATAACGTGAACAAGATCAGAGTTGTCAGTTTGGCCCCGGAAGTGAGTTATTAAAAAGTTAGCAAATTTAGAAGTACTGGGTCAGAGGAAGATAGAAAGAGGAGGATGTGGAAGGAGTATAAATATGCGGAAACTGAGGACTATTGACACAGAGAGAGAGGTAGAGAAATTGAAAAAGTATTGGGAGAATTGGAAACAAATGGAAAACTGAGAGACAAGAGGATGTATATTGGAGGAGGAGGAGGAGGCAAACGGAGAAGGATTTGAGAGAGAGAGAGAGAGAGAGAGAGAGAGAGAGATTTAATGTACAATAGGAAGACCAAATGGAAAAGAAAATAGCCCCGTCACTTTTGAAAGATGTGCAAGAGTAAGGCAATTAAAAGTGTGTGTGTGTGTGTGTGTGTTGGTTGTGTGTGTGTGTGTGTGTGTGTGTGTGTGTGTGATGGATAAATAAATAGATATAGACAAGTAAGTAATATACAGACGAATGGAGGGAGAGAGAGAGAGAGAGGTGAGGAAGTGGCGTGGTAGAGGGGATACTGCTGCTCTTGTCACGCCCCCAGCGGTTGCCATGGTAACTCAGTGTGCCGCTGTGATGGTGTGTGTGGTGTGGTGCGCTGTGGTGTGGTGTGGTGATTTGTGGTGTAGTGATATGTGCTGAGGTAGAAGTGTTGATGTGAAAAAGAGTTGCTTGGTGATGGCAATGATTGTGATGGTGGTGTTGTGGTGATTGTGGTATTAATGGTGTATGTGGGTGGTGTTGAGAAAATGTGGAGTTGGTTTAGTGTGGTGTGCTATGATGCTGATGGTGAGGGGATAAAACTGTGGTGTGAGGAATGTGGTAGTGGTGGTGCAGTGGTGATGAGTTAAATATGTGGCTTAGTGTAGTTGTGCGATGATGGATCTGTGGTGACATGGTGGATAGCTTACCTGTCTCGTGATGCGTGAGCCCCGAGGCATGGGTTCTGTTGATGGCATGTACAGTTTCTTGATTTTGTTGTTGTTGTTGTTGTTGTTGTTGGTGGTGGTGGTGGTGGTGGTGGTGCTTAGGTTCATTTGGACGTGAACATGGTGGACCGCTGGCTGAAGTTTCCCTTGTTCCCGCAGTCCACCATCCTCCTCTCGGGGGATTGGGAGAGAGTTGAGGGGCGTTTGTATAACCAGTTCCGCCGCCCAGGTATACCGATGCCACCACGCGAAGGCACCCCTCTCTAGCAACCCCACAGACTCACACACTTAATATTAGTCAGCACAACTTTCACATACATCACCCGTACCACAAACACCCATTCCCATTCGTACTTTATCAGCATGGGAAAGAGTTAATTTTGGCCATCACTCTCCCCCCGAGTTGAAGGTTTGGTCTTGCAGTGGATCGGATATGGACTTATGCAGATACAGTTGATGATGGTACTGGTGTTGTGTTTGTGGTGTAATGGATGTGGTGTGGTGGTGGTGGTGATATTTGTGGTGTGGTATTGATGGTGGGAGTGTTTATGTGGTGGTGATGAGTATGTGATGTGGTGATGTGAGTAATGTGATTTTGCTGTATGTAGGGTAGTCGTAATAATTTGGTGGTGATGATGATGATGATGATGGTAAAGAGGAGCAGGATGGTGATGATGATGATGATGATGATAAGGATGATGATGATGATGATAGTTTGAAATTATGATGATGCAATAGTGTGATACTAAAGAATGTTATATAAGTCGATGGGTGCGTGATAATACGATAATATGATGGCGTGGGAGTGATGATATTAGGGTGTGATTATGCTTATTAATGGCGCGGTAATGGAGTGCATTGTGTGGAGTGGGTTAAGTGTGGATTAATTTGGTTGATGAGTTGAAGAGCCACCCTCCTTGATTAACATTTCAGGGATAATAACCGAGCAAGCGGGATGTGCAATCTCTAATTATTATTTTTTTTTTTTTATCATGACACTATTCCTATTACTGTGGTTGTCGTCAGTGTATTATTTTCAGCTTAAGGGAGATCTGTATATTTACTTTCAATAGATACTTAAATAATGATGGTTTGCATGTTGGTGGACAAAGGTGACAATAAAAGTATAACTCACAGAATCCCATTGTACGCTTCACTGTTTATCAGGTATCATTAATTTGTCAGTCGTGGATATTGTTTTACAGTATTGTTTATTGATTCTTTACTGTTTTTCTTGGTGCTGGAGAGGGGTGCCATTGCATGGTTGCAATGAGCTGTGCGGCTCTGCTGTCTGGTTATGCAATCGCCTCTCAACCCTCCCCCTATACCCCTATCCCCTGTTGGTGGACTGCATTAAAGGGCCAACTTCAGCCTATAGTCCATAATCTACTGGACTTAAATTTTATATTAATCTAGGGTTGCAACTACTACTTCTATTACTGCTGCTTCTGTTGTCCTTGCATTTAGTTTGCTTGAGTATACTGTCAGTCACGCATGACATTCATCAACTCACTGCGATACACATTATCTGAAATCGTTTACAGTTCGCGAGCACATTGCAAGACATACTACACACTATCTATTGATGGCCTCAGGTGAACATAGACATTATGAAATAGGTAAACAGCAGTTCACTAAAATACACACACAATATACGCAAACTATATACTGAAATTTACAGCCACGCACTCTTCAAAACTTCAGGTACTCGTAAACACACACACCTTATGTATCATGTACAGGTAAACAGCGGCGTGTCATCACAGTAATGCAGGTGTCTAATTCCTTACTCTCTCTCTCCTCAGGTGAGTACCCGACTTGCTGACACAATAGCACCTGCGGGAGCAACACGTGGAGCTGCAGCAATGGTGATGGTGCAGTGAGAATGGGGGGAAGTGAGAGTGAGGGGGAGGGAGAGTGAAATGGGGGAGTGGTGAAAGTGAGGGGGAGGGAGAGTGAGAGGTGAGAGTGAAGGGAAGTGAGAGGGAGGGAAAGTAATAATGAAGTGGAAGAGAGAGAGAGAGAGAGAGAGAGAGAGAGTAGGTGAGAGCGAGAGTTGTTGGTTTCTTTTAGTGTCGTGAGTGCAGTGATCAGCGGAATATTAATCCTTGGAGTATGGGTTTTTATTCAACACTGTGAGGCCACTTGTACTCTGTGGAGTTAATTCCTGGAAGATGTGAGAAACTGTCAATACGCTTACAGTGTAGGTGTATTATTAAGATTTCAGTATTCAGTATTGCAGTGGTAAAGTAATGTATATTTATTTTGTTAATTCTTACTAATATACAAAATACGTGAAAAGTTGGTATGTGATCTCTCAAGGTAAGATCAGAGTGTGTATGTTTGTGTATGTGTGTGTTGTGTGTATGTCTGTGTTTGTGTGTATGTTCGCATGTGTCATAGATCGTAAGCTCTGGTCATATAGTGTGATCAGAATACTTTATTTTCTATTTTACAACGACGTATATGCTTATAATTTGTATATTGTAGAAAATATATTACTGGTGAGTGATATGTTTCAGTGGCTTGGTGTTAGTATTATGACAAGATATAATAAATGGTAAATACAGCACGCGTAGGCAGACATCATCGCTGTGAAAAGGAAGCCATTTTAACTGTTAGAGAAAGAACACTTGTAATACGGCGCGGAGGCTTGTTTTTTGTGGCGAGATTTAACAAGGTGGTGTACGTGGAAGTGGGATTTAACTGTTCTTATTGTAAAAGTGATTTGAGTGACTGAATATATTAGAAGACAAAATGGTGGACGTAACTAGATCGTACTTCTGTTATTTTTGTATGTCTTTGTTGTTGTTATTATTATTATTATTATTATTATTATTATTATTATTATTATTTCGTGGCTCCCTTTTTCCTTCTTCGTGTTCTTGCTAAGTTCTGTTCCTATATCAATTCTTCTTTCTTGAACTCTCACTCCTCCTATTTTCCTCACAGCTCTTCCGTGTCTCATCTTCCTTTCTCTTGATTTCCTTATTCATCTCTTCTTACTCCATCTGAGAATTTTCTTGTTCTTCTCTTCCTTCTTCCCTTCCTCCAGTTGGTTTTCCTCCTTTCCCTCCTAGTTCTCTACCCTAAAGGTATTCCTCCTCCTCCTTCTCCTCCTCTTTCCCTCCTAGTTCTCTACCCTAATGGTATTCCTCCTCCTCCGCCGTCGCCGCCTCCGCCTCCGCCTTCGCCTTCGCCTCCTCCCCCTCCTCCTCCTCCTCCTCCTCCTCCTCCGTTCATTCATTCATCCACCTTCATTCTCATGCAAGTAATCTATTTTTTCCCTCCCATCCATAACGAGCCAAGACCATTAAAGCTCCTCTCTTCCCCCCCCCTTTCCCTCCTTCTCTCTCTCTTTTTCTCCTGCTCCTCCTCCTCCTCTCTTTTTCTCCTCCTCCTCGTTTTCTTTCCTCTTACCGTCAGTTGGAGGTTTTTAGGGGCTACTGCGTTGATTGGTTTAGGAGAGGTCAACGAGGTGGAGAATTTTAAGTAACCTGTATTTCTTGGCAAGGATTAAGAACCAGATTTGGAATTCTAGGAGGGGATTTGAAGTTTTTTTTTTTTTTTTTAGGTAAGGGGATTTAAAGTACCCAGTTTTTAGGATTTGCATGTGAAATATTAAGCAGTCGTTTTAAGGTTAATATTGGGATTTAAAGCATCTGATCTTTAAGGGGCTATTTAGGGGAAGGAAGATGTATAGCACTGTCACTTTAGGGTTTTCAAGGGTGTTTTGGGATTTAAAGGGATATCGAGCAGCTGCGATACTTCTTTGGATTTTCTTGGGAGATAGTATACAGCAATTTAGGTACTTAATTAAAAGAAGTCATTGTTTAGGATTATTGAGGAGGATTTTAAGCTAGTGAATAAATTTTGAGGGGATTTAAGGAACTTTCTAAGGATTTTCAGGGAAGGTATTGACTGGAGACTCCTGTAGGTGAAGAAGATCGTCAGGTATTTTAATTACAGGTAACTTGCTGGCCGCTAGATTTTCCTCATTTGAATAAAGTTATAATTTTCTATCGTGAATATACTAACCAACGCTCCAGCATATCTGTCTGTCCTATCTCTGTATCTGTCTATCTATCTATCTGCCTATCTATCTATCTATCTATCTGTCAATCTGTCTGTCTCCTCTTCGTCATCGTGTCCTGTCCTCAGTATTACCAGCCAACTCTTCTTCGTATTAACCAAGGAAAGAGTAACGCTCATCTCTATTTCCATTTGATCCCTTCAGGCGGAATGTGTAAAAAAATATCCAGCTGACGGAGACCACTTTGATGTTATCGTGTGTGTGTGTGTGTGTGTGTGTGTGTGTGTGTGTGTGTGTGTGAGAGTGGAGAAGGACACGAGTGGATATCCTTTGATGGGGATCTTGTAATAATTATATGCTTGCTTCCTGCCCAAGAATGTTTTTCATAGTTGCTAGTATTATTTTTCATCAGATCCACGTGGTAATTAATCCTCTTTGAGTGTGTGTGTGTGTGTGTGTGTGTGTGTGTGTGTGTGTGTGTTTATTTTGAGTTTTCTTTCCCTCTTCTTGTTCCGCCTGCTCTTCCTTTCTATTTTCCTCCACCTCCTCTTCCTTCGTTGATCTTCAGTAATTTTCCTTTTCTTTTGATCCCTCCTCTTACTCGTTTCTCCTCCCCATCCTTTTCATCCTACTCCTATTTCTCTCGCATCTCTTTCTCCTCCTCTTCCCTCTTCCTTCCCTTTCTGTTCAGTAATTAAATAAGTAATCTTGCTCTGTACTGATCCTCATCGAGGCTAGTTTTTTTTACGATGTTTTATCTTTCTCTTTCATTCCCTCTTGCTGTTCGTCATTCTTCCATCCAATTTTCTTCCTTCTCTTCTTTCAATCCCTCTCCATGTTCGTCATTCTTCCTCCAAATTTTCTGTCCTTCTCCTCTAATATGTTTTTTTTTTTTTTTTCGCTGCATTTTGTTGTGTAATTCACGTATTTAGTATCGCATTGCTAATCTGTTCTAAATTATACTTAGCATAGACGCGACTTAACCCCAGCTGCTCAGGGGAATAGGTTATGCGTCAGAATTTCGTTTTTTTCCACTCATTTCTTTTTCATGCCTCACCGATGCTTCCTAAAAATTAACCCCGCTTAAAAGAAACTAAACAAAATGAGGTGTATATATTTTTTCTTAACTTTATATAGGAAGTTATCAGTATAGAAAGTTAGATTTATACCGTACCACCTAAGACATAAATAAACTTAGGGGAGACTTTTTTCGACTGGGGGAGGGGGGACTGAAGGCTGTCTCATATTCCTCCAGTCAGAAAAAAGAAAATCTATGCCGAATAAAATCGTCTCCAGTCAGAAAAATCTCTCCCATGCTGAGTAAAATCGTCTGGAGAATTAAAATGGAATATGCGTCCTCGGTTTGAAGGGATTAAAAGTGCAACGGCTATTATTCCTCCTCGTTAGTGGTTCCCGAAATACTACTGGTAACGAAGGCTTTGTAATCTGGCCTGGTAGGAATTAGTTATTGGCAGTGGACGATGGGAGGGGGACGGTGGTATTTATTTTAGTTACCGCCCCTTTTCATTTGGATCTCATCGAAAACGGGGAAATTTGACGTTTTATCTGATTGACTTTGGCATAGAGGGAGAGAGAGAGAGAGAGAGAGAGGAGTCCAGAGTGCAGGAACTTGTGTGTGTGTGTGTGTGTGTGTGTGTGTGTGTGTGTGTGAGAGAGAGAGAGAGAGCCGTGTAGTGTGGTATGGTGTGTGGCTCTGTTGTGTTCTGGTCACCTGTAGCATGTTGGTCAATAGTCCACCTTCACTCCACTTCTTCCACCTTCACTCCACCTCTTCCACCTCCCCACCCTCCACCTTCCCACTCTCCACCTTCACTCCGCCTCTTCCACCCTCCCCTCTCTCCACCTTCCCACTCTCCACCTTCACTCCGCCTCTTCCACCCTCCCCTCTCTCCACCTTCACTCCACCTATTCCATCCTCCCTCACTCCACCTTCACTCCACCTCTTCCACCCTCCCTCTTTCCACCTCACTCTACCTCTGCCACCCTCCCTCACACCACCTCTTCCACCCTCCCTCACTCCACCTTCACTCCACCTCTTCCACTTTCTCTGCCTCCCCTGTTCCGTCTTTCCTTCCTTCCACACTCTCCACCTCTTCACTTTCCCTCCCTCCTTCCTTCCTACCTCCCTCCACCTTCATTCCACCACCTCCATTTTCCTTTCCTCTTCCACATTTTCTCCCTTCCTCCCTTCATCTTCACTCTCCCTCTCCTCCATATTATCATCTCTCATTATTAATTCCCATTCAGCCTTCCACTCTCCCTCAACCTCTCCACTTTCCATCCACCCCTCTAGTCTCCTCCACTTCTTCTCCCTCACACCCTCACTCCACCATCTCCTCACCTTCTCCTCCTTGTCTTCCCCTCTCCTCTTCTTCCCTTCTTCTTCAGTTCTTCCTCTCATACTCTTATATAGCTTCTTCCTCCGTTGGTCGCCCTTTTCTCTTTGCTTTTCATGTTTTTTTGTGTTTTTCATGTGTCGTCCATGTTTCCTTTTTCCTTCTCCTCCACCTTCACGTCATCATCAGTTTATCTTCTTTCCTCTTTCTCTTCTTTACTCTCGTTCTTCTTCTTCCGTCTCCTCCCTTTGTGTCTACACCTTTCTCACCCTACTCTTTATTATTCCATCGTCTTCCTCCCTTTCGGTCTTTATAGCATTTTCAGCAGTTTCATTCATCCTTAATTATCACCTCTTCCTTCTCCATTACGGCTTCCGGCTTTTTCTTATGATTTTCTTTATCACTCATATTTCCGCCTTTCCTTCCTCCCCTCTCTTTACTTCCTCTCTTCCACTTTCCTCTTTTCTTCCTTCCTTCCCTCTCCTGTAGCCATTTTTTATTGCTTCCTCTTTCTCTTCTACCTGTCTATTTTCTTTCCCCCCCTTCTCTCGTTTTCTCCCACTCTTTTCCCGTCTCTCCCGTTTACCTAAAGTTTCCTCCTCTCAGTGTTTCTCCTCCACCCCCTCTCAATTTCCTCTCCTCCCCATCTCCTCCACAACCTCCTCATCCTTCTTACCTCCTCCGTCCTCCCCCTCTCTGTCCATTCGGTCTACCCCCTTTCTCTCTCCTTCTTTATCCCTTCTCTCTTTCCTAGTCCCTGTCATCTCTCTCTCTCTCTCTCTCTCTCTCTCACACACACACACACACACACACACACACACACACACACACACACACACACACACACACACACACTTCTTTTGCCTATAAATCACCCTCGCTTATTCTTACCACTGACGGACGATTTTATTCAGCAGAGGACAACCCCCTGGTAGTGATGGGATTGATAAAGGCCATAACAGTATCTCACCTACTCCACTTCTCCATCAAAAACCCTCTGACCCCCAAAAAATCGTCTGGTTATAGCAAGAACGAAAAAACCGTCATGGTGGTGAAAGGGTTAACTCATTTTTCCCATAGCCTCTTCAACCCTATGACATTTAATATTTGCTGCCTACAGACGATTTTTTTTTTTTTTTTTTTTTTTTTTTTTTTTTTTTTTTTTTTTAGATGGTATTGCATTGAATATAAGCATGACTAACCCATGCCGTGTGAAGATTGATACCTGAGTTGTTACGTGAGTTGAATAAAATCGTCAGGTAGCAGCAATAGGTAATGGTAGAAATCAGAAATCCGGTTAGTTTCTTTTCCTCCCCACTTCTTCTCCCCCACCTCCCCATATTTCTCCTCCTCCCCACTTCTCCTCCTCCCCACTTCTCGTCCTCCTCTTTTTCTTGCTTCTTTCTCTTTTCCCATTCCCCCTCCTCCTCCGTTCCCCTCCCTCCCCCTCCCCCTCCACGACAGCATGTCACGACAGTGCTATTAATATTTGATCCCAGAGCTGTTCCTTTCTCCACCTTGCAGCAGAGAGAGAGAGAGAGAGAGAGAGAGAGAGAGACCGTTGTTGTGAAACTCATCGGTTTTCCAGGAAGAAGTGTGTGTGTGTGTGTGTGTGTGTGTGTGTGTGTGTGTGTGTGTGTGTGTGTGTGTGTGTGTGTGTGTGTGTGTGTGTGTGTGTGTAAGCTTTATGATATTCAAGAAATGTTTCACAGTTTATATTTTGGTCGGTTCTTCGATACGCTTATTTCAATATATTTCCTGAAATTCCAGGTAACGCTCAATCATTCGGTTCACCAGAGAGGGTTAATATGCTCATCATTAATCTTATTGTGATTGAGAATACTTTATTATGTCGCTTCATGTAATGATCGACGATTTTGTTTTGCTGAGAATGAGAGCTGAAAATCTGAATGTTAATCCTGTGACCACTAACTTGTTTATGATCTTAGGACATATAGCATTCTGATCAAGTTTCTGTTAGACTATTTTTATTTATTTTTATTTACCTATTTCTTGCTGAGTGAGTTACAGGAATTTGTTTTGATATTAACTGCATTCACTGTTTTGATACGGAACAGTCCTAATGTTTTTTTCCATATGCATTATACGATTTTTTCATCTGTGGGTAAATCACAAGAGCCTGAGAGTGTTAAATGTTCACTTAGAAAGTTAAAGAGTGTTCAGTAATCATGGGTCCGAATTTGTTAAAGTATTTGTGCAGAGAGAGCATAACTTTACACTCAGCCTTGTATAACTACCTCAGTCAAATCGTCTGGCGTTGGTGAAATTCAGTACTTGAGTTGTCCTGATGATGAAACGGTTAATTAGAGGGTTTATGGGGACGGAATTAACACTGAAGTTCCTGTGACTCACTCATAACTAAATAAAATCATCTTGAATAAATTAAAAAAAAAAGATAGGGAAAAAGGCGAGACCGTGAGAGTGTAATGCCAAGCGTTAAGAATGTTCATAAGACCCAGACTTCGTAAACTATGTAATAATTGCGAAGAGAAAGGCTTATTAAGATAATGGCGATAATTATAATGACTCAGGGCTTAATTATAGAGTCGATGATGTAGTCTCACCTGTCACCTCACAAAGATACAAGCTCCTGCCTTAGTCTGTTGTTGGGGTTGAGAGGACGATGAGTTGGCTTAATTACTTGTATTTTGTTATTCATTTATTGATTCATTTATTTATTGTGTTTTGTGGCAGGTTTATGTGATGGTCAGTCAGGTTTGCTGGTCAGACATTTCTTTCTATGTCTAAATATGAGTAGGCGTTTGTGATATTGATAGGTGAATTTACCCTGGAATGACTGAGACCGGTTATGCGCCTTACTTAGAATTCCTGTTCTGCATGAACTTTTTTTTTTTCTCCCCCGTAATGTGGTAACTCTGTCGGCACAAAACTAGCTACGTTGAGTGTATTTGATGCCTTGTATGAAGATTGTACTATATACAAGTACAGTAGCGTGCATGTTAAGTTAGGGGTAAAACTGGGAGGTAGTGAAACATGGCTAAACGCGTCCTCAGAGTTTCATCCATTTTCCTTCGCTGGTTCTGTGGTTCAAGTGTTGTATCCTAGGTCGCAAAAGAGGGTTCGTAATACTTCCTCCCTAGCGAATTATCTTGCATTTATAAGACTTTAAACATCTTCTATGTGATTTATGCATTAACATCAGCATAGTTTGCGTCTGTAGCATACAAGAGGATACTGAGAGGCAATAATGCAGAATATACCGTCAGGGAATAAATACTGCCAAATCTCTAGAGCCACTTAGAATGCAGCTCGAAGATGAACGAGGAGAGTATCTTATCGTTGGGTTATCATGCTCATCTATTACAGATAAAAAGCGATAAGGGAAAGCCACTTAGGAAATGAAAATGCTTTAGGTAGATCATAGATTTTTGCGTTACTTTTGACATGTATTTCAAGCAAGGCATGTATTTAAAGCAAGTCTCTCTGTGTATGGTGCCCTTGGGTATTTCAATCAGTCCGACTCCATATGATTTTTTATTTATTTTTTACTTTGAAATCCAATCAGAGACTAAAAATACCATCTCCAGTGACTCTGTCTCTGCTGATATTACACCTAAGACTTTTACTTAGGCCAGCACCAGACGATTTTGTTCAATCGTTTGAAAACCAGGCGGTCAAGGGGTTAAAGGAAAGTGAATGTGATAATGGTAGGGAGGTAGTGAAACGCGGCGATTGGATACCGCAGAGTTTAGCAGATTCATTCCTCCACTATCAGTTACTTGGATTGACGAGGGGACTATCTTATCGCTGATTTATTTATTCCTCGCAGACACATATCTGAGCGATAAGGGAAGGCCACGTAGCAAATGAAATACAGGAAGATAATGTGTGTATTTTTTTTTTTACTTTGTATCTTTTCCTTCCAGTGGCATATTGTGGATCGATTATTCTGTGAAGGTTTTTGCGATGCTCATGTATTTATCCTGAGGAGTATAGAACATTTTTACTTGATTAATTTATATTCCATTTTGTGTAAACCTCTGTCTTCAGTGAAAATCTTTTTAAAATGATGATATGGACAGATTTTCTATAGTATTATGAATAATGCTAGTATGTGGATCATATTATCATATAATTTTGAAAGCTGTGGAGCATTAAATGTAAAAAAAAAGTTTGACCCCCCCTACATAAGGATTATTTTAGCCTACCTTTATTATTTCATGACGGTTTAATTCATTTAAAGAAGGACCTCTCGAAGTGATTGGGCTACAGAAGGCTATCTGACCTCACCAGTTACAAAAATATCGCACAGGCTGAATCAGGTCGTTTGTAGATAGCAGGACGTCTTAATGCAATCGGTAGAAACTGTGTAACGCGACTTGCGGAGCGGTGAAGGAGACGCCCTGGTATTTTTAAACGAGTTACCCCTTTACTCGAGTTAGCCTAGGCGTGAACGTTTTCTGTGACGCGTCGATTTCCGCTTTTTCCTCGTAAGACAGACTGTGATTAACTACACACAGATGCTAAGGAGGTTTGATGGATTTATTTATGCCATTTTGGAAACGTACTTGGGGATTTTGGGGGGCATCTTTCTCGGCTATGAGTACAAGATGATTATAGCATCTGACAAAGACCAGTTGTTTTAGGAAATGGAAAAATTTAGAGGTTTTCCGTAAGAGATACGGAAATGAAAAAAATGTAATATCCAGAAATCGGGGTTTGTTTTTCGTATATATGATTTATTATTATTATTTTTCTTATTATTAATTCGTATATGAAATTATTATTATTATTATTATTATTATTATTATTATTATTTTTGGGAGTAGTGGTGGGATAGTCAGTCTCAATTTTAATGTTTCTTAATTGAACTCAGCTTTCCTGGAAACGTTATTATCCCTTCATCTTCGTCTCTTAAAGTGAAAATAATCCGAGGTAATTCCTTTCTAGCTGTCGATTTTTGAGTCCTTTGTTTCCTTTTCCCAATATTTCTTTATATGTAAGTTTTATATCGCTGTTCCAAAGGTTGTTAGTACACCGTGGGAGTTGCGGAGTATTTACATATTTTGAATAATTTGTAGTGAAGGTGGATGTATTTTGGACGTGCATTTATCTTCATTTACTTGTCATGTGTAAGAGGCGTTGCTTCCACCCTCATCCAGTCTCATCCATCTCTGGCTTATTCCTAGTCAGCCATTTACTCTCGTCGGGTAAGCTCCTCAACACCTCTTCCTTAGCGATTTATTTTTGGATATGGTTGGTTAATATCCTTTTGTACGTTTTTTATGTAGAGTATGACTATGTTGGACTAAGGAACACCCTAGCACCTCCTCCATAACGATTTTTTTTAATATGGCCGATTAAAATCCTTTTGTACTTTATCTGTGCAGAGTATAGCGATATTTATTTAAGAAGAAGAGTAAGGTGTGATACACAAAACAAGTCGCCTAGGAAAAGGTGTTAGGGAGCTTTCTTAGTCCACAAGAATACTGGCCATAGTCACCCAAGTATTGTCCTCGTTTCCAACCCTATTCCCTTCACTCTTTTTTTACTTTTACACTCTTTCGTCCTCTCTTTATGCTCCCTTTTTTCACCACGTACACTGTTTTCGTTTTATTCAGTATTTATTTCATGTTCTTTCACACATTTCATTTTTCTCTCAGGTTTCAGAGTTTCCAGCTGTAGAATGTGCCTGCAGAATTTTCCTGTGTTTCCTGTTTCACAAATTCTTTATTTTATATTTTTCTATATTCCATTATCTGCATTCACTCTCTTATTCCCCATATTATTCACTTTGTATTAAGCTCTTTTTCATATTCCTCCATCCATATTCATTTTCTCCCCTTCCCTCCATTTCATCTGCTCTTTCTGCTTTCCTCTTTTCCATACTCAGTCTTTTTTTCCCTCTTTCATCCTTTCTTTATGTTATTCGTTTTCAGATTTCTTCATTCACATTCGTTATTTTTTTTATCACTTTATCCATTCTTTATTATTTTATGTTCTTTTCATATTTCACTGAATATTCTTTCTTTTTAGTCTTTTCTTCCAGTCTTATGCATCATATTTTTACATACTGCTCCATCCTCTCTCTCTCTCTCTCTCTCTCTCTCAGTGCAGTTTCACCCCTTGTCCATTATCATTTCCTACTTCATGTACATTTTGTGACACCCATAAATTCATCCACCCACCTCTTCCACACTCATCCACGTTATCAGACCCCCACCGTTTCCGCTCATCCACATCATCAGACCAACTCATATACATACTAACCCACTTTCATCCACACTCATCTTTGTTATCCGTCTCACTCACGTCCACACTCCTCCACCTCTATCTACATCATCGTACACCAACCTCTTCCACCCTCTATCCACATCATCCTACCCACCGTGCCTACATCCCCGCCTCGTCAGCTAATCCCTAATGAGCTTAAATCCCGTCTGTGGATTAAGGTGCCTCCCTCAGACTTCCTTAATTCCACCTCCTATTTTCTTGTCATTATTGGCGTTTATTGGAGCATTTTTTCTTATTAATCTAACATTTTACGGCGAGGAAAAGTTGAATTACGTTTCGTGTGTGTGTGTGTGTGTGTGTGTGTGTGTGTGTGTGTGTGTTTTGTCTTGATTTGCTTAACCTCTGCATGGTAATCTTTCCCCTTCCATATTGCTTCCAAGTGTTTTTTTTTTTTAGTTTATTATTATAATTACCGGTATTTTTATTATTATTATTGTTATTGTTATTGTTGTTGTCGTTGTTGTTGGTAGTGGTAACAGTAGTAGTACCGGCAGCAGTAGTAGAACCGGTAGTAGTAGTAATAGTAATAATGATTATAGTAGTGATTCTTGAAGGAAAATATAATTGTGTTGTAATATGGTTAAAGATTGTCGTCGTGGAGGGGTACGGATTAGTCTAATGGCGCACCTGCTGACTCTCTCTCTCTCTCTCTCTCTCTCTCTCTCTCTCTCTCCCCGCGTATGCATCTGTCTGTCTGTCTGTCTTTCCGTCTCTTCCACCAAATATATTCAAGAGTAAGGTTTTATTTTAAAGCGTAAGACCTTAATGGCTTAGCCTAAGAGGGGGTTATGGCGGGGAGAGTGCTGTGGAGAGAGAGAGAGAGAGAGAGAGAGAGAGAGAGACAAATGGAGGTAAAGCTAGATGTGGTTGGTTGGCAGGGAGAGAGAGGGGGACGAGAGATGATAATGTGAGATGAAGGTAGATAGATAGATAGATAGGTAGATAAATTAGAGAGAGAGGCGATAAGTGGAGATAAAACTATATATAGGGAGAGAGAGAGAGAGAGAGAGAGAGAGGGAGGAGGCAGACGTCAGTTTGTGGCCATTGGGAGCGAGTTTATAGACCTTAAAGGAGGTCCCGTCCCGGCAGAGAGAGAGAGAGAGAGAGATGGATTGGAGGAGAATTGAAAGAATGGGGTATAGTGGAAGAATAAAAAGAGATGAAGAAAAAAAGAGAAAGAGGGAAGCTAAAAGGAGAGCGTACAGACCGAGAGTGGAGAAGAGTACGAGAGAGAGAGAGAGAGAGAGAGAGAGGAATGAGAAACAGCAATTTCAGTATCAGAGAGTGGGTGTAAAGTGAGCTGTGATTAATTAAGGGAGAAATTTGGAAGTAAAATCAGCTTTGTTCAATTACAGGTCAAGCAGGGGGCGAAAATGGGTCAGCATGGGTCATCGTTTCTTTTTTTCTTTTATTCTCTTTTTCCTCTTAGTTTGCCCTCTCTTTCCTTTTTTTTTTTTTTTTTTACCCTCTCTTTCCCTCTTTTTATGCCCTTCATTTTCCCTCCTTTGCTCTTACTCTTTTTCTTCCTTTTTCTCAGTTTCACTTAAACCTCAAACTTTCTCTCTTAAAAATTGTGAACTTGGTTTTAAGGAGTTTTTTTCTGGCGAGTTTGCCGGCTTTAACTTGACTCACTCTCTCTCTCTCTCTCTCTCTCTCTCTCTCTCTCCTGTGTGTGTCATCTGCTCAGTTTTCAGCTTTGATCACGTTTTCGGTTTCTCTTTCATCTCTGCACGGCTTTCATCTCTCTCTCTCTCTCTCTCTCTCTCTCTCTCTCTCTCTCTCTCTCTCGGAATGAGTGGGGGGGGGGAGTTGGCCTCTCGACACCTAACCCTGCCTTATCCTACCCTACCGTACTCTACTCGACTCTGCCCTACCTTTTCCTACCCTACCTAAACCCTCTCTACTCTACCCTGCCTTACCCTACCCTACCCTACCCTCCTACCCTACCCTCCTACCCAACCTTACCCTACCCTATGTTACCCTACCTTACCCCACCACCTTCGTCACCCTGTTTTATTCCGTCACTCATGTTCTGACCTTTCCTCCCTCATGTCGCCTCTCTCTGTTGCCTTTGTCTTCTCCCCTTCTGTGTCTTCAAATTTTTCTCTGCATCACTCCTAAGTCTTCATCTTTCCTCTGTATTTTTCTCCCGTCTTCTTCTCTATAGCTTTCTTTTGTCATCATCTTTCTTCTGTTCCATGCTCCTTTCTTCAGCTTACTTCTGTGCCTTGCTCCTCTCTTCATCTTTCTTTTGTCCTTTGCTCCTGTCTTCTTCTCCTTTTTTTCTCCTGCCTTCATGTTATTTTTTTCTCCTGTCTTAAGCATATTTTCGTGTTCTGCTTTCATCATTGTTTTCTGCATCTTTCACCTGCCTTGAGTTTTTTTTTTTTTCCTAAATAAATCTCTCCTATTTCATTTTTCTCTGTTTTTTCCTCTCTGAGTTTTTTTTATGTATCTTGTGCTCTCTCTCTCTCTCTCTATGTAGCTCTTGTTAAGAATTTTCATGTATCTTTCCCCTTTATTTTTCTTTCTTGCTTTTTTCTTCATATTTTCCCTGTCTTCTTTCTCCCTTTATCTTTTTCCTGTCTTTATATTGTCTGTATCTTTCTTCTGCTCTGAGATCTTTTCTGTCCTTGGTTTTCCTTTTTCTCCATTTTCTTAACTCTGTTTCTGTTTCTTCTTTTTCTCTCTCTCTTGTCGAGCTTTGTGTGTGTGTGTGTGTGTGTGTGTGTGTGTGTGTGTGTGTGTGTGTGTGTGTGTGTGTGTGTGTGTGTCTTTTTTGTCTGGACCTTTCATTTTTTGTTCGTAATACAGTTTTGAGCGTTTCTCTCTCTTAATCTTTTTTATGTATCTTTTATTACCTTGAAATCATACATAAATTTTAATAATAATTTTATGTATTTCTGTTTAGCCCAATTCTTACGCATGGTTTTTTTTTTTGAGTCTGTCTCCCTGTCCTGCTCTGTTTTTGTCTTCCCCTGTTGTTGCACTGATGCTTTTGTCTTTATATTACAGTATATTCTTGTCTTGTATATTGTGCTCTTCGTCCATTTTTCTTTTAACGTCATAGTTGTCTCTGTCTCACTGGTGGTTTGTTTTTATCGACCCTATTCCAATGATATACTTCTTGTAATAATTTTCTTGTCCCCAAACGGTTTTAATTCACCTTGTTTATAGATATTTTTACGTGAAGGAATTAAATGTAGTCAGCATTAACTTCTTCTCTACCAGGTGTCTCTCTGAAGTTGAGTTAAATTGTGTGGTAGTAATGATTAAAATGAAGAAAAAATCGTCATGGTAGAGATGTTTTTTTTTTTTGTTTTTTTTTGTCTTGATATCTTTAGTATTCATATTGTCTGCTTTATTCTTGTTAGCCTTGTCTTATTCTTGTCTTGATATATGATGTTTCTCTCTCTCTCTCTCTCTCTCTCTCTCTCTCTCTCTCTCATTCCTGTCGTTGTCTTGCTTATTTGTTTTGTTTTGTGTCTTGCTCATGTTATCCTTGTCTTACTCTTCGCTCTTTATGTGTCTTACTGTTTTGTTGCTTTGTCTTACTCTTGTCTTGATCTGTCTTGCTCTTTTCTTGTTTTCTTTATCATACACATACTGCATGTCTTTCTCCTGTTATCTGCGCCATGTTTACTTAATCTCATTCTCAATTTTCTTGTCTTACTCTTCTTCTTGTCTTGTTTTCTTTATTTTACTCTTGTTGTTCTTGTCTTTTACCATGTTTTCTGTGCCCTGTCATCATTCTCTTTCATCTTTTTTCTGTATCTATATATTTTTCTCTTTCTTTCCCCTGTCTTCTTCGTTTTTGTTATTTCTGTGTCGGTTTTTGTGTTGTTTGTGTCGAGTTATATTTCGTTTTTGTTTTACACTGATATCGGCGTGTTACTTTTGTTTTCATTTTGTTTTTCTAACTCCAGTCTATAATACTTCTCTCTCACGTCCAGCGTTTCTTCTTTGCATTTCTTCTTTTCTGTCTTGATCCTTTTCCTTTGTCTTAATGTCTCCTTGTTGGCTCTTTGTTTTCTGCCTTTGTCTTCCTCTGCCTCCTGTCTCGCACTCCTTGTGTCTTCCTTCGTCATCTTTATTTTTTTGTTTATTTAATTTTTCTTCGTCATTCTGTAGTTCTGTCTTTCTTCTTTCTTTGTCTTCTTTTTTATTTTGATCGTATCTTTCACCTTTTGCCATTCTCTTGCCTCAGTCTCATGTTCTGCCTTGTATCGTTGTCTTCTGCCTCATCTTTCCTCTCTCTATCCCTCTTCTCCCTCTTTCTTCTTTGTCTTTTCTTTCCCGTCTTCTGTCTTCTTGCCTTTAGATGTCTATTGCTGTTCTCCGATGTTCTCAGTCATATCTTGGTTTGTTATGTATCATCATCATCATCATTACATTTCTCCGCTGTCTTCAGGTATAACATTTTTATCATTATCATCATCATCACATTTCTCAGCTGTCTTGAAGTACAACATTTTTATCATCATCATCATCATCATCGTCACATTTCACCGCTGTCTGCAGATACAACATTTTTATCATCATCATCATCATCATCATCATCATCACATTTCTCTGGTGTCTTGAAGTTTAACCATTTTGACATCATCATCATCATCATCATCATCGTCATCATCATCGTCATTAATTTTCATTAATAATGAAACTTAACCATCATCCCAAAAGCAAATTAACTCCAGCTGTGTATTACGACAAATGACCTTCGCCAAGTTACTCAGCACTGTGGCACCGCTGCATTTTCAGGCAGTTTAAGTTAGATTAGTGTCCGCTAACTTCACCCGTGTTAGTTAGCAAGTTAGAGAGAGGAGAGAGGCTTCGTGGGCTGGTGAAATAGTGGGTGTGTAATGGATGACTAGCCCTTTCAGTTCGAGGACGTATTTTTCGTTTTGTTGCTGCCCTCAGACGATTTTATTTTTTCAGGGAGAGAAATAAGGTTGTAAGGGTGGGGGGAGAAGGAATGGAAACTTTACCCTTCAGTCCGATTATTTGTTTTTTGCATTATATTCTTGTTTCCTTCAGACGGATTTATTCAGAGAGAGAGAGAGAGAGAGAGAGAACATGGCATAATAGGATATATAATTGAGGGAGAGGAGGTCGGAAAAAAAAAAAAAACATGCGGAAGGGAGCAGTAGGAAACTACAGGGGAGGGAGAGAAGAAGGATGAAGCAGAGGAAGAAAGAAGAGAAGAGAACTAAGGAAGAGAACAGAGAGATAGGGAACATGATAAACGCGGGAGGAGAGAGAAAAGACTATAGGACGGAGGAGAATGTTGAAGGAACGATGTACAGGGATGAGTGGAAAGAGGAAGGAGGGGAAACAGAGAAGGGAGGAGGTGAGAATGCAAGGGAGAAGAAAAAGAAATGGGAGAAAGAGGGAGTGTGGGAGAGGAAGGGAAGAAAATAGAGAGGTAAGAATGGGGAGTATGGGGAAGAGAGAGAGGAGAGGTAAGGGGAAGGAGAAGTAAGGAAAGAATGGAAAAGAGGAGGAAGAGATGGATAGGAAGCATGAGAGGTAATGGGAGGGGTAAGGGAAAAGAGAGGAAGAAGACATTAGAAAAAGAAAGGGGGAAGATAGAGGGATAGAGAAGAGGAAAGAGGGGATGGAGTACCAGACAAGACCATAATTATGCAGTTAAAGGGAATGAAAGGGGAGACGAATGGGGGCTGGAAAAAAATTAAGAGGAAGGGGAGGGAAGATAAGGAAGAGGGAAATGGGGGAAGAGGGGAGATGGGAGAGATAAGGTTGAAATGGGGAAGGGGAAAAATAGGGTTTATTGGAGGGGAAAAGGAGAGGGAAACGGGGGAGATGAGGTGATGTAAGAGGAGAGGGGGAAAGGAAGGGAAAAGGAGGGCGAATGGGGAGGGGAAGAGAAAGGGGAGAATAAATGAACGGAAATTGACGATGTTGAAAATGAAGAGAAAAAAAGGGGAGAAAGAAAAGCTGAAAATAAAAGGGGGGAAGAGGGGAAAGAAGGGGGGAGGAAAAGAGAGCAGTAAGAGGGGGGAAAGCGAGGGGGGGAGGCAGGAAAAGGGGGAGACAAGGGGAGGGGGGAGGGGGTATTAACTGAACAACACAGGATATGACACTGTAGCATTAACAAACCACGGGGAATGGCAGTATGCAAATGACCTGATGGTGGGGAAATGGTGGCGAGAGAGAGAGAGAGAGAAATGTATGTGTGTGTGTGTGTGTGTGTGTGTGTCATCTAGTTTACATTTCCATCAGTGTTTCCTATTCATTGTAACAGCTTCTTTTATTGGGCGCTTCCAAAATTAAAGAGGGGAGGGGGCGTAGCGGCCTTTAAGGGGGCAGGGGAGGGGGGAGCAGAGGGGTATACACAGAGAAGGGTGGCAGGGGAAGGGGAAAAGAGGGAGGGGGGGGCAAGGGGGAATCAGAATGGCGTGTCATTGTGCCTGATTTTGGAATGGAAATTTTACAGACGTAATTGTTTTGTGTCAGTTGTTTTCTGTGTCAGGGTTGGGTACTGAATATTGATGGGCGGTGTGTGTGTGTGTGTGTGTGTGTGTGTGAGAGAGAGAGAGAGAGAGAGAGAGAGAGAGAGAGAGAGATTCACCCTTTAACCACCACGACGCCTTTTTTGTTTTTTCCCATCACCATATAAATATTATCTGATCTTCGAGAAACCATCCACGGCAGAGAAATTTAATAGAAGATTTTTTCCCTAGCCACGTCCCTGCTCAAGTGACCCAAGACAGAATTTATAATAACCAGAAAACAATAATAATCAGGAATTGTAAAAATTATGAAATATTGCAACACGTCAAGGTATTAAAAGCAGTAAAAAAAAAAATCAGTAATATGTTTCCCAAAGTAAAATTAAATAAGTTTGATAGAAGCAACGTCGTAGGATTAAAGGAGCTGAGTCAGTAACATGTTTTTTTTTTAAAGGTAAATTAAATAAGTCTGGAAATTATAATATCACGGAATTAAAGTATTAAAATTAGTAACTTTTTTTTTTGCTGAGCAACATTTTAATACCTGTGGAAAAAGGTAAAAAAATAGTAAAACTTAAATAGTGAACTAGCAAAAATCAAGTGTAGTATTTTCCCTCCTCAGTCTCACACGACCTTGCATACCTGACATTTGACCTTTTAGGTATGTTGCACACAGACACACACACACACACACACACACACACACACACACACACACACACACACACACACACACACACACACACACACACACACACACACACACACACAGAAAACTTGTTTCTTATACATAACTTCCGGGCCACACACACACACAGCTTCCGGGCCCAGTCACACAGCAAAAGCCTTTAAAAGTATGAAGAAATATTGAAGGAATTTTGACAACAGGTGCAAAAAACAACATTGATTTACATTTTGATGGAGGGGAGGGAGGAGAAGTGTTGAATTGTATATTGTTTTTGTGCTTGACTTGGGGTTTAGAGTTGATAGTCCCTTCCCTCAGCAGTTTTTCCACGGGCTATACGCCTTCACATGTCACCCACTTGGCGCTCATGCCCACCGTCCGTACTGATTATATTCTGGGGCCCTACCATACTTTTTCATTCAGGTGAGATTTAGAGCTGCAAGAAATTTGATGCTTCTCTTAATCCTATTATTATTTTAGTTTTTATTAATTACTATTAATAATGCGTCGTCGTAGTGAATGGGTCAATGGGATATGGTGGCAGTAATAATAATATAATAATAATGATGATTGTGATAATAATAATAATAATAATAATAGTAGTAGTAGTAGTAGTAGCAGTAGTAATGATGACAATAAAAATAATGATAATGATACTACTACTTCTGCTACTAGGAATAATAATAATGATAATAATGATAACCATAATAATAATAATTACCATAATAATAATAATAATAATAATAATGTAGAATTATATTAATCTGAGTGGCCTCTAGGTGAGCCAGAGTAATTAGGGAGATAATTACATGTGGGCCAAAAATTATCATCTGTTTGTTACCAGCTGGGATAATAATTGACTTCCTTGTTGCCATTGATAGATAGATAAACAAGGTAGATAGAGGAGTAGATAAAAATTGATCTCTGGAAAGGTTGGGTTTCTAGATGTGTATTTGTGTGTGTGTGTGTGTGTGTGTGTGAGAGAGAGAGAGAGAATAGGAAAGTAGTAAAAATGAAATAAAGATAAAGGATGAAGAAGCGAGAGACAAGAAAGAAGAAGAATGAAAATACACTGTAAACGAGATAATTCTCTCTCTCTCTCTCTCTCTCTCTCTCTCTCTCTCTCTCTCTCTGTCATAAATATTCAATGTATTCTTTCCCCCTTTCCTCTATATAAAGTATGTAAACCTTTAGACGTCGTAATTCACACACACACACACACACACACACACACACACACACACACACACACACACACACACACACACACACACACACACACACACACACACACACGTCCTTTCCTTACCGACTTTATTTTCCACTTCCTTGCCTCGTAACTCTCTCTCTCTCTCTCTCTCTCTCTCTCATATCTCAGTCTCGGCTTTCCCTGTAGCACTTTTCTCTTTTTCCTCCATTTTTCCCCCTCTGTCTTCCTCTCCTCCTCCCTCTTCCTACTCTCCTTTTCTCCTCCTCCTCCCTCTTCCTCTTTTCATTTTCCTCTCCTCCTTCCTCTTCCTCCTCTCTTTTTCCTCTCCTCCTCCCTCTTCCTCCTTTCTTTTTCCCTCTTTCCTGTCTTACTCTCATTCTTCATCTTCCTTACCCCTTCATCTTTCTTCCCCTCTTCCGCTCTCTTTCCGTCTTCTCTTTCCCAGTTTCATCCTTTTCACTTCTCTCCTCCTCTTACTCCCTTTTCCCCCTTCCATGCCTCCCATTCCTTTCACCCTTTGTATTCCCTTTTTCTTCTTTTCCCCCTCCTGTTTCCTCCCTCTGTCTACTCTCATTCCCTTCCTCAATCCCTTTCCCATTTCCTTCCCTATCTCTCTTTTCTCTCCTTTCTTCCTTTCTCTCTCCCTCTCCCAACCTTTCTTCCTTTGTCTCTTCTTTCTTCCTTTCTTCCTCGCTCTTCCACTTCACTATTCCATTTCTATATATCTTCCTCTTCTCCCCTTCACCCTCTGTTCCTCTCCTTTTCCTCCTCTTTCTCCCTTTTCATCCATTGTTCCTTTCCTCCTCCCTCTTCCCCTTCCTCCCCCCCCCCCTACGAGCTTTAGTGGGAGGGGCCGTGAGGTCTGCAGGTGGGCGTGGTTTAGAGCACTGCGGAGGGGGAGGGAGGGGAGAGGGAGGGGGAAGGGAAGGGGGCGGGGAGTGGAGGGGGAGGGAGAGGAGAGGGGAGGGGGCGGGGAGTGGAGGGGGAGGGAGAGGAGAGGGGAGGGGGCGGGGAGTGGAGGGAGAGGAGAGGGAAGGGGAGGAAGGAAGAGTGGCAGAGAAAGAGGGAGGGAAGGAGAGGGTGAGAGGAGGGGAGAATGACTAAGACAGATGGTGGGGAGGGGGAAGGAAGAGGAGGGGGAGGGAGAAGGAGAGAAGGGAACTGGGAGGGAGAGGAGGGGGGAAAAGGAGAGAGAATGAGAGAGGGGAAGGGGGAAGGAGAGGCGGGGAGAGAAAAGGAAAGGGGAGAATGGCGGACCGTGAGGCAGGGGTGAATGGAGGGAAAGGAGGAGGAGAAGGAAGGGGTGTGTTGACTGAGAGAAGGGGAGCTGAAATGGGGAGAGAGATGTTGGGAGAAGAGGAGAGAGAGAGAGAGAGAGAATGGAGGAAAGTGTTATAGAGGAATGATGGAGCGATGGGGAAAGAATGAAAGGGGGAGGATGGAGGGAGACGATGGGGGAAAGGAAAGGGGGATATAAGGATGGAGGAGAGGGAGGGAAAGGGCACTGAAGACGAGGAGAGAGAGAGAGAGAGAGAGAGAAAGTTCATGTACAGGAGAGGAGGGAGAGAGGAAGAGCGTGGAGGAGAAGTAAGAGGGGAGTAGGAGGAGAGAAAATGGATGTGGAGGGAAGGAGAGTGAAAGAAGAGGAAGGAAGGATTGATGTAGAGGGAAGGTGAAGGGGGGGGGTGAGGAGATGGAGGAGGGGAGAGACGGTGAGAGGGGAGGAGAGGGAGAGACACAGAGTGTGGAAGGGAGAAAGGGATGAGAGGAAGCTTGGAGCAGAGGAGGGAGAGGGATAGGGGAGAGGAATAGTGTGAAGGGATCAAGGGAACGGGGAGAAGAGAGGGAAAGGAGAAAGGGAGGAGAGGAGATTCCATAATGGGAGAGAGAGAGAGAGAGAGAGAGAGAGAGAGAGGGAGGCTGCAGTCAAATGAGAGGAAGTTGTGTGTGTGTGTGTGTGTGTGTGTTTCGGAGAGAGAGAGAGAGAGAGAGAGGAATGAAAGCAAGAATGTGATGAAGGGGAGAGGGGATTCTATGCAGTGGAGGGAGAAATTGTTGCATGGGGAGAGGGGAGGAGAGGGGAATGGTGGAGAAGGAAGAGGGGAGAAGAGGAGTAAGAAGAATGTGGAAGGGGAAAGAGGAAGTGAAGAGGAAGAGGAATGAGAGATGAGGGGAAAGGGGAAGGAGGGAGGAGAAAAGAGATGAGAGAGAAGGGAGGAGAGGGGAATGAGATAAGAGGATAGAAAGAGGAGGAATGGGAAACAAGGGGAAATGGTGGGAAGGCAGGAGGAAGGAAGAAGAGAAATGAAGGGGAGAAGAAAGGCGTTTGGAGTGGGGAGAAAGAGGGGAAAGAAGAGGAAGAAAGAGGGGATGGGATGTGGGAGGAAGATAAGACTTGGAAGAGAGAAGAGGGGAAAGAGGAGAGATGATTGAGGAAAAGGGGAGAGGAGGAGAGGAGAAATGTTAGAAAGGGGAGGTAGGTGAAAAGGAGAAGAGGAAAATCAGAAAAAGGAACGGCAACGAAGGGGGGAAATGGGAAATATGAAAGAGGAATGAGAGAAGGAAGGGAGGAACAGTTGATAAGGGATGAAGCGAAAGGAGGGGAAAGGGGAGAAGGGGAAGGAAGAGGGAAAGAAAGAAGAGAGGAAAATGGATGAAAGGAGAAAAAGGAAGGAAGAGGAAAGGAGGATAAGAGTAATAGAGGAAGGAGTAAGAAGTGAGAGAGGAATGGACGAATAAAGGGAAAGAGGGAAGAGGGAGTGGAATATGAATGAAGAGGCGAAGTGAAACAAGGGGAGAGAGAGAGAGAGAGAATGGGGGGGGCGAACGAGAGGGGGGGGGAGCGGGAGAGGGGAAAAATGAAAGGACGGAGGAGCATAGGAAATGAAGGGGGGAGGGAGAGGAAGGGAGGGGAATTGAGCGAGGAAAGGGGATGGAAGAGGGGAGAAGCTGGGGGAGGGGAAGCAGCTGGGGAAGGAGGGGATTGAGAGTCAGGATGAGGGGAGGGGAGGGGAGATGGCGGTGTTACGAGGGGTCAGGATGAGGGGAGAGGAGGGGAAAGAGCATTGGGAACGACGACAGGGAGAGGGGAAATGAGGTGGGAGATGGTTCAAGGGGGCAGAGAAAAGAGGAGGAGGAGGAGGAGGAGGAGGAGGGTTGGAGATAAGAAAAGGAAAGAGGGGAAGAAAGAGAGGGGAAAATAAAGAAGAGGGAGTGAGGGGAGAGATGTTTGCTCTAGGTGTAGGTTGAATGGAAAGGGAGGGGGGGAGGGTCTAATTCAGTTAGGTAGGAGAGTAGGAAAGAGGGGATGGGGTGAAGAGAGGTGAGGGGAGTAGGATAAATAGGGAGAGACAGAGAGAAGGGGAAGGGTAGAGACGAAGATCCGGAGAAGAAGGGATAGGGAACAGGGGTTGAGGAGATTGAGAGAGGATGAGAACAGGGTGGATGTAGAGGGGGGAAGGGGAGAGGGTGAATGGAAAGGGAGGTGAAGGAAGGGTGAATGTCGTGTCATACTGTGTGGGGTATATACTGAAGGGGACGTTGATGAGTGTAAATAATGAAGTGGTAGAGAAGGGAGCAGAGGTGAAGTGGTGAGTCGAAAGGTGTGAATAGGTAGATAAAAGTTGTATATTGGTGCGTGAAAGGTGTAAATTAAAGGTAAGGTGTATTTTTGGTGAAAGGTGTAAACAGTTGAATAGGAGGAATTAGTTGGTGATAAATTAGGGCATAAATGATATAAACTGGTTGATAAAATGAAGTAAATTAGTGGATAAAAGATGTATTTTGGTTCCTAGTTTTTTCATCGATAAGAAGCATAAGTAAACATTTAGTAAAAATTGTGAATGGAGTAAATTGGTGGATAAGTGGGTGTAAGTTGATTAATAATTGTGTAAATTGGGTAGATGATGTATATTGTTAGTGGAAAGGTGTTAATAAGTGGATAGTGGTGTAAATTTGCTGAGAAATGTTTGTAAAATAAAGAAACTTGTAAATTGATGAGGTAAATGTGTAATTAGGTGGAAATTTTTGTGAATCAGTGTGAAAAATGTGTGAATTGGTAGGAGTATTATAATTCGATTAATAAAAGTTAATTTGTGGGCTAAGCATATGCAAATTGGTGAGGATAAAGTGTAAATTGGCTAGAAAATGTGTAAATTAATAGTGAAGGTTGTAAATCAATGAGGAAAATGGGGAAGTTTGAGGAAGGTGTAAATTGATGACGGTGAGTTGTAAATTAATGAGCAAATTAAGAGTAAAGGGTTTAATTTAGAGAGAAAATGAAGGCTGGCAAAGTTATAAATTGGTGAGAATGAACTGTAAATTAGTAAGATGTGTAAATTGATAGTGAAAGATGTCAGTTTGTGAAAAAAAAATGTTTAAGTTTGAGAAAGAGGTATAAATTAAGTAAGAAAAAAAGTGTGACTGTAAAAGATGAGACAAATTAGGGAAGCGGTATGGACTGGGTGAGATGAAAATGATAAGTTGCCGTAGTGAAGAGGGGTGAGAGGGGAAAGGGGTGACGAGAGAGAGGGATGAGGGGAAAGAAGTAAGGAGTGAGAGAGGAAGAGGGGAAGGAAGTGACGAGAGAGAGAGAAGAGGGGAAAGAAGGGAAGAGTGAGAGGGAGGAGGGGAAAGGGGTGACGAGTGAGAAGGAAAAGGGAACAGAGGTGAAGAGGGGAAAGAGATGACGAGTGAGAGGGAAGTGAGGAAGTGATGCGGTGAGGGGAGAGGAATGGAGAATAATAGTAAAGGGACTGGTATACAAGGTGGAATTGGGAGTGAGCAGAGGAAAGGGGTGAGAGAGAGAGAGAGAGGGTGGACAGGGAGTGAGAAGTACAAATGAAAGCAAACAGCAACAGATTCAAGTGTCCTTTCGCTGCATTTTTATACAGAGAAGACTATGCTATCTGATTCTGTGAGCGGAAGATAAGGAAAGCAAAGCAAGAAGGAGATGGGGAAAAAGGAAGGAAGGGGATTAAGAGGAATAAGATAGGAATTGGGGGAATACTGGGGAGAGGGAAATTGAGAAGAGGGATGAGAGGAAGTAATACACAAGAAGTAGGAGGTATAGGGGAAGGGGAGGAGGGAAAGGGAATGCTGGGGAGAGAGGAGTAGAGGGGAGGGATGGAGGGGATATGGAGGTAGAGGGGAGGGGGGGTAAGGGAAGGAGAACTACAGTGTGAGGCGAGAAGGAGTTTTAATGGGAAAGGGAACAAGTTTTCATCTTGTTGAGGGCAGCTGGCATGATTGGAAGGAGGGGGCTGGAGGAATAAGGAATGAGTAAATGATGAGTAAGATATAGAAGGGATGTGGAGGATTAATGGTGGGTAAGATGCATAATGGATGTGTAAGATAGGTGATGAGTGAGATGCGTAAGGAGTGAGAAAGATGAGTAAAAGGTAGTTAAGATGAGGAAGAGATGAGTAAACTGAGAGAGGGATGTATAAGATGGGTAAAGATTGAGTAAAATAAATAAAGGAAAACTAAGATCACTAAAGAATGAGTTAGGCAAGTGAGGAATGAGCCAGGGATGTGTAAGATGAAGAAGGAATGTGTAAGGAATAGTTAAGAGACGAGTAAGATGAATAAAGGAAGAGAAAGACAAGTTAGGGGTAAGTAAGATGAGTAGGGAAGATGAGTAAGAGATGATTATAGGAAAATGAGTAAGAAAAACCAGTGAATACGGAAATGAGGAGACGAAGGAGAGCGAGTAAAGAGTGAGTGAGGGCGAGGTGGCTGAGGAACGAGTAGCGGAGATGAATAAGAGGCTGTCGTAGGAGGGTGGGTAAGAGCGACGAATAATTGAAGAAAAATGAAAGACATAATACAAGAAGACTAATAAGAAGACAGTAAATGCGAAGAAATTGCTGAGAAAAGAGCAAGGAAGATGATTAAAGAGGGTGTGAGTGAGTAAGGGTGTTAATGCAGAGAACGAGATTGGAAAAAGAAAAGGAATACTAGTAAGGATAAAGTGAGTAAGGCAGATGAGTAAAGAGAGTAAGAGTGAGTAAGAGTTTTGCCTCGTGTTGGTGGTGTAGTTGTGGTTGTAGCAAGGAAGAGAAGATACAAGTAGGAAATAAGTAAGGGAAGATGTGTGAGAGACAGCTATAAGAAGGTGACGAATGGCTGAGGAGACGAGAAGAAGACAGTAAAGAAAGAATTAAAGCGATAGTAAATGCGAAGGAATGACTGAGGAAACGAGTGAGGAAGGTGAATAAAAGAGAGTAAGTTAGAGTCGGGGCTGGTGGTGTAGCGGTGGGTGAAGCAAGAAGGTAGGTGAGTCTTAAAGAGGACAGGTGTGACGGGCACTTAGCGAGGCACGGACGAGTCGATACGAGTTGGGAGGAGTCACTCGCCGCCGGTGAAGACGATGATTGAGGTGGTGTGGCAGGACGAGCTAGGGAGAGAAGAATGCGTGAGAAAGGGAGGAGACGGAGTGAGGAATAGAGGAGGAGGAGTGGTTAGGGGAAGGAGAATGAATAATGAAAGGAAGAGAAGAAGGGGGGCTGGAAAGAGATGGAGTGAGGAAGGGAGGAAGTTGAATGAGAAGGTAAGGGAAGACGAGCCAGAGAGAGGAGGGTGAGTGAGGAAGGGAGGAGGTTGAGTGAGGGGAGGGAAGGCGATTGAGCAGTGAATGATATCAGTTTGAGAGAGGACAGTTTGTTAAGAGAGGGAGGAGGGCGAGTATGGTATGAAGAAGAGAAAAGAACGGAAGGAGGATAGGAAAGGAAAAGGATGAGGAAGACTGAAGAGAAGGAGGTGTAAATAGCAGGAAACGTAAGGAAGAAAATGGATTGGAGAGAAGGAAGACAAACTAAAAAAAATACACGTGAGGAAGGGTACAGGTATGAGGACATGTAAAGAAGACAGAGACCCCCAAATCAGGACGCGTAAGAATGAGGCCAAGAAAGGGAGATGGCGAATCCAAGAGCAGTCGAGGAAGAGGGATAGAGAGAGATATGGCGAGTAGGAAAAAATGAGGTGTCAGTAAGAGGAGGAGGAGTAAAGCAAGGAGGGAGGGAGAGGACGAGTAACACTGCTTCATGTATTTTAATGAGGATGACTGCGGAAACTGACGATGAGAACAAGAGGACGAACGAGGAGAAGCCGGAATAAGGAAGAAAACACCAAGGGGAAGGTGGAGTAGATCAAAACAAATGCAGGATAGGACGAGTCAAGCAGTATAAGAATCTTTAAAAAGGGATAACGTGGTTTAGGCCGAGTCAGGACGATTCATTAACTCCATGTACTCCGAAAAGTCACTCCCGAGCTGAGTAAAATCGTCTGCCGGTAGCGAGAATGTAGCAGTAATAGGCATGGTAGTGGAGTCATCGTCGTTAACTCTTTCAGTCCGTGGATCTCATTTATATTCCATTCTCGCTGCCATCAGACGATATATGCAGTTTAAAGACATCTCAACGGTTTGGTAGAGTCTTCATTAGCTTCATCAGTAAGAGATGTTTTTTCTGTGTTAGATTAAGTGGTCTGGAAATATCAAAAATAAACTAAAAGACATTACAGACTTCAAAGACTTAAGTGTTTGGGCCAGGACAGGGAGGAGTAATTAAGCGGATGAGTTAGGACAGGAACGAAGTAAATGAAAGCGAGAGAAACAGACAGACACCCAGACAGACGTGGCAAGTTAACAGACAAATCGAGAGGCATAGGAAGTAGTCAGACAGACAGAAATGCAGAAAGACAGAGGTCGACAGACAAAAAGACAGAGTCAGTCCAAAACGTAAGTCGACAGACGTCCTTAGGCACACATAAATAGCCAGACAGGTGTATATATATATATATATATATATATATATATATATATATATATATATATATATATATATATATACAGGCAGAATTAATGAGTAGACAGACAAACATTGACGCAGAAAGGCATGCAGACAGACAGACAGGTAGACCGGCAGATATGATACACACACACACACACACACACACACACACCGAGTACAGTTCCCAGACAAAGACAGCCAGGCAGACAGAGTGGGACAGAGAGTGAGACACACGTACAGGTTGTGGGATCGGGTACACATTAAACGGGTCGATGTACATAGCGTCGCTGTGTCGGGCTGCCGTAGTGTAATGTGCCTCCCGACTGCGGTGGAAGGTGTGGTACGGTGGGGGGGGAGGGGGGGAAGAAGTTGTGGCGGGAAGTGTAGCTGTGTGGTATTGGAAAGTGTGGTAGGGGGTTTGGTGTTGAAAAATGTGGTGGGGATTGTGGTAGGGGTGTATTGGTTTGGGGGAGGTGTGTTGGTGTGGGAAAAGGCGTAGCGGTGTGGTGGGGGCAGTGTTGCGTAGTGTGGTAGGGAGGCGTGGGGGCAGGTGTAGTGATGTAGTAGGAAATGCGGTAAATTTATAGTGTGGTACTGTTGTGTAGTGTGGTGGGAGATGTAGTGATGTGGTTGTGTAAAATGTGATGAGAAGTTTGGTAGGGAGGTGTGTTGTTGTGGGATGTGTAGCGGTGTGGTGTCGCCGGATGTTTTGTGTGTGTGTGTGTGTGTGTGTGTGTGTGTGTATGTGTGTATTTAGTGTGGTGCTGGACTGTTGGACTGTAGTGTAGGACTGGTGTGATAGTAGTGTGGTAATGTGGTATTGAACTGTGATGGTAGTGTGGTATCGGTGCAGGTTTTGTGGTATGGAGGGTATGAATAATTCCAGAGGCAGGCGTGGTGTGGTGCAGTATTGAAGTCCACTTGTGTGGCCTGTGGAGTGGAAGTGTGGTAGGGAAGCTAGGTGTGTGTGTGTGTGTGTGTGTGTGTGTGTGTGTGTGTGTTTGGTTACGGCTCTGGTATTATGGTGCGATGTGCATGAATTATACCAGAGCCTTGTATGATGTGGTGTGGCAGTGGTATGGAACTCTGCTTTTGCGGCGTGATCATTTTTTTTTTTGGAGGGGGGAGTGGGGTTGTGGTGTACTGGTGTGTAGTGAAGGTGAAGTGATACTTAAGTATGGCCGAGGTGCTGGTATGGACTGTGGAGGGCGTGAATAATACCAGATCCAGGCATGATGATCTGGTATTGAAGTGTAGCTTAGTCTGTAAGTTAGGTAGTCTGGTGTTGTTTGTCGTACTTTCGTAAGAAGGTGTGGTATTGTGGTGTGGTGTGGTAGTGATGTGATATGGTACCATAGTGTTGTGGTGTGACGGTGTTGTGGCGTGGTATTGTGGTGTGGTGTGGTAGTGATGTGATATGGTACCATAGTGTTGTGGTGTGAAAGTGTTGTGGCGTGGTATTGTGGTGTGGTGTGGTAGTGGTGTGATATGGTACCATAGTGTTGTGGTGTGACAGTGTTGTGGCGTGGTATTGTGGTGTGGTGTGGTAGTGATGTGATATGGTACCATAGTGTTGTGGTGTGACAGTGTTGTGGCGTGGTATTGTGGTGTGGTGTGGTAGTGATGTGATATGGTACCATAGTGTTGTGGTGTGACTGTTGTGGCGTGGTATTGTGGTGTGGTGTGGTAGTGATGTGATATGATACCATAGTGTTGTGGTGTGACTTGTGGTATGGTAGTGTTGTGGTGTGGTAGTGTTGTGGTATGGTAGTGTTGTGGTATGGTAGTGTTGTGGTGTGGTAGTGTAGTGGTGTGGTAGTGTTGTGGTGTGATGGTGTTGTGGATTGGTACTGGAGTGTGGTAGAGGCGCAGGACTGGTAACGTGGTATATCTACTAAAAGTTAGTGTGATAAGGGAGCTTGGTATGGAGATGTATTTTGGTATTAAACTGTAGTAAAAGTGGAGTGGTACTGGTGTCGCAGAAGTGCAGGTGTAGTAGTGGTATGAAGGACATGAGTAATACCAGACCCAGGCATGGTGTTGTGGTGGTGGTGTGGTGGTGTAGTTTTGCCCCCCAGACCGGCTCGCACGCAACCAACCTTCCCACCCTCTCTCTCTCTCAGTTCGCGGTAGCTTCTCGTCCCGTCCACACACTAGCCGCGCCCATGTCTCCACCCAGCAGACTCACACACCCCCGCCCACCCCGCCCGCAACCCGTCCAGCACCGCCCTGCCCATCGGACCCCAATCCTCGGCTGGGTGTGATTAGGCGAGAAGGCGGAGGACAATGATTAGTAACCTGATCTCTTGACTCATCTTCATCATCACACATGCTGCTGGGTTTGATGACTACTTCTTACCTGTGCCGGTGTGACATTAAATAGACGGTCTACAATACACTTTGCAAACCAGTCAACCAGCCAACCAACCAACTAATCTACCAGTCATCTAACCATCCAACCAGTCAAATCAACCAGATCCTCTTCTTCCCCACAATCACCTCGGCAGCTAATCAACCCAGGCAACCAATCCTCTCTTGTTTACTCCAACACCCAATCAACCTAATCCTCAGGAAGCTCCAATAGTCAACTCAGCAACTAGTCTGTTCCCAAGCCCCAAAAGCCCACCCACCCACTACGACAACCAATCCCAGGCCACCCACTCCAGCAACCAGTCATCCCAGCAGCCAATCCGCACCCACGCACCACGGCCACCAATCCACGCCCCCCCTCCCACAACGACAACCAATCAACACCCACCCACCCACCACTACAAGAACCGTCATCAAGGCCACACAACCAGCCAACCACGTAACCAACCGATCGTCCCCATACCCCACCAACCAACTGACCTATCTACCTGTCTACCTACTTACCTGCCTACCAACATACCTGCCTACCTACCACGCCCTCCGTTCTTTGAGGTTGGCAAATAATTCTTGAGGTACCGATAGAGGGACTGGGCAGCCTCCATACCTCACTGCTACTGCTGTCCCTCGCCAGAATTTCACCAAGTATTCTCTCCTTCAGTATTGCTCCAGTTTTTTTCTCCGTCAGTATCCCCTTCTTCAGTATTAACCGTCACTTGAACAAGCCACCCACCTCGTTCTTCACACACAACCTGATAGAACTCTTTGAACTTGTGAACATTGAACACAGTGAACAGAACTTCTCTGTGAACACTACCTAATCCACAGTGACGTGCTTCGGACTGTGGGCTACTCTTCACAACCCGGAATTACCGCAGCTGGATTAATAATTAAAGTGAGGCTGTGATGTGGACGAGTGGAAGACATACTCACAACGGAATGAATCAGATTGTGAGTCTGTGAGGTTCTTAAATGGGATGCAGGCTAGTATTCCACAGACCAACATACTCACAACTCACAAACGAACTTAAAACAGGAGTATTTAGTTTGTGAGACCGTGACGTGGTTGAGTGATATACAGTATAGAACAACACGTGAAGAAGGGAAACAAATACCACGTGAATAAGAACAGTAACACGTAAGAAAGAATGAATATGGAACCCGTAAACAAGAACAGCATAACATGTGAAGAAGGTAGACAATAACACATGAACAAAGGGGAACAATAACTCGTGAACTAGGCGATATATAGACAGTCCAGGAAAACTCGTGTAAGATACTTCGTAAACTTTTGCACCAACTTTACAGAAAGATAAAGGATTTGAGAACACAAGGAATTTACACTGAAAAAGAGTTCGCAAAGACAGCGGAAAGAGAGAGGGATTCGCAAAGACAAAGGTTATTATCCCAAAGACAAAAAAATAAGGGAATTCGTAAAGGAGGGATTCGTTCGGCCGTGTTTTCGAGCTATCACGAACCAAGTGTCCTTCTCCCAGTGCCTTGCCACCCACTGTGATCGCCTCCTACAAGACACTCATCTCCTTATTGCTCACGACACCGCACCACCATCACCCCCACCACAACACCACCCCAGAGGACCTTCATAACCTTCCCATATACACACAGACACACGTTGGAGGATTATTAGTTATTATTTAGTCTTATAACTACTGTATTATAACGCCAAGGTTCATATAACCCTATACAAACGCTTGGAGGAATATATGATTAGTTATCTCCGTCTGTTGGAGTTGTATGATATCCACTACTTAAACCTTGTGAAATAGTAACCGACACCGCTTCTGCTGCTGCTGCTGCTGTTATTGCTGTTGCTGTCATTAATGCTTGTGCTAAATAGACAGGACTTACTGCTGGACGAACGAAAGCTTTAGATTCGTAGCCCTGACGAAAGCTGTCTTGTTGATTTCCTCCCCGAGTGATATGAAGGCGAGTTTTTATATCGTCAGCTGAAAATCGTGACTTCTCTGGTCCAAGCTAGTAGTTGCTGGACGAAGGAAATCTTTTGAATCCATACCCCGACCGAAAAAAGGAACTCTCGTGACAACAGAACTTTGTACGGTAGTGACATCAGTATTCACAAGACGAGCTTCGATTTCGTCAGCCGAGAACCACGACTCCTCTGTACGAATTTCCAAGAGTGTTTGGATTCAAAGCCCGAGAGTTTGTGGATTCATAGCCCGGATGGAAAGCTCTCATGAAACTCTCAGAACGGGTTTGTATGGCATCAGTATTCACGGGACGAAGCATTTTTTGAGTGAGTGAGTTGGGAAAGCTCGTGGCTCCTTCTGTTTGCGTGTGTTCCCGAGGGGTATACATTACTGCAGGACCCAGCCAGACACCATAAAACTGGACCGCACCGCCAGAAAGTTTGCAATATCTTCCGAATTCCGAGAAAAAGGCCAACTCCCCCGCCCCGCCGTGCCATCCCGCTGACTGCAGTTCCTCCCTTACGCCTTTTTTATTTGTGTAGCGGCAGGAGCTTAAGGACCGGGAAAACAGAGCTGGAAATAGAGCCCTTCTGGTTGAGGCGTATTTAATCCACAGAGGGGGGAAAAAAAACAGTTTGGGTTGAATGAGCGGTGTGGCCCAAGAACCATCCAGGGCGATTGAAGTGTAATGGGGTCTTAAGCTGTGAAATTGCTGTGGTAATTGATGTAATGAGGCAGTTGGCTGATAACCGAAGCTAACTATACCACTTGGCTATTATATTGTAAGTGTAACTACTCAGAGAAAAGTGTGTCATAAAACCGAGAAACGAGTGACAAGAACTGGTGTGGTTTGAGCTCAGTGAAGTGTCAGAGGAAGAGAGGAAGTCAGTGAGGAAAACGATGATCTGAAAAAGTCCAGGAAAGGAAGAAAAAAGGCAGTGAAAAAAGTCCTATTACATGGAATTCGCATGAGACGGTGCCGTAACGGAGTGCATTAGCTCAATTAGCCTGGATGAAAACAGCATGAAGAACAACAGGAAACAGAGTGAGCACGGTTGATGAGAAAATTAAGTGAACAAGTGTGACTCAGCCTTGCAGAAAACCAAATCAACACAAATTAACCCACTGTAACTTCAATCCAACCTACTGAACGGGAGAGTGAGCACGGGGTTGAAGAATCAGTGGGCAGTGTGACTCAACAAAAAAATAAAAATCTAACCCAGCCTAACTTAACCTAACTTCCCCAACCTAACTTGGGAGGGACTTGGGAGGAGTTTAACCAGGAGAGTTTCTATGCTCTGGCAAACCCTGGGAGGTCGAGATTTCCGCGTCGAGGTAAAAATACAGAAACTTACATGAAAAATCCAGCTCATCCCGCCCCGTGCACGACCGCCACCACGACCACACCCACAGGCGATAGCTTCATGCGTGTAGGGGAGGGATGAGACAGCTGGGCCCTCTTGCTCTCACATCCCCCTGATTCCTCTTCCTCCTCCTTTTCTTGATCCCCTTCCTCCTCTTCTTGATCCTCTTGGTATTCCTCCTCTCTTTTTCTGTCTCGTCTTCAACCCCTTCTTCCCCTTCCCCAGTCTTCTTCCCCTTTTTGGTGTACCTCCTTAAGCAGTGTTAGCTTCCTTACCTCGTGCTGTCTCTATCCGATATTCATCTTCCTCCTCTTGATCTTCTTGGTCCTCTTGCATCCTCACCCACACCCACACCACTTCCTCGCACAATCTCCTGACCCCGCATCCTGTTACATATACACTCTAGCCCATCGCCCACCTCCTGATTCCTCTTCTTCCCCTCGATCCTCTTGCCCTTCCCCATCCCCCACCTCCTGAGAGAGACACGAGGAAGAAATCGCTCAAAACAAGAGGCTGAGGATACGAGATTACGATTTTTTTTTTCCGGCTTCCAAAGAGGAGTTGAGCGAGGTCGGAGGCAGTGGGAGGGAAGGAAGAGGAAGATAAAGTAGGAGGGAAGAAAAAACGGGAAAAGGAAGAAGGAGGGAGCAAGAAAAGGAAGCGTAAAAGAGGGAGGGAGAGAAGGAAGGAAGGGAGGAGGATAGAGTACGAGGGAGGAAGAACTGAGGAGCTGGAAGAGAGGAGTAAAAGGAAGTAGCAAAGAAGGCATACTGAAGGAGAACGAGAAGGTGCAACAAGGAAGAAATGTGTGAGGAGTGAACGGAACGGAGAGGAACTGAAAAGGGAATGATCGAAGGAAGAAGAGAGAAGATGGAAGAGTAGATATAAAAAGGTGGAGTATTTACGGGAGAGACTCGGAAAGAAGAAGATAGAGGAAGGAGGTGAAAAAGAAGTGGACAGTGTAAAGGAGAGACTCGGAAAGAAGAAGATAGGGGAAGGAGGTGAAAAAGAAGTGGACAGTGTAAAAGTAGCCTTTCTGGGAGTATAAGAAAACCGAGAGAGTAATAAAAAAAAGAAAAAAAGTGGTGGTAGAGACAGAAGGAAAATACAGAGGAAAAAAGAAGGAAAATACAGAGGAAAAAAGAAGGAAGAACAGAAGCGTGTAGGAGAAAATAAGAAGCCCTAAAACTGAAAGTAAAAACACAGTGAAAACTGAGAATAACTAACGAAAACCAGGCAACGAAAGAACCAGCTACTCAGTGCTATTGACAACGGTGTATATGTGTGTATATGCGTGTCAGACTTCTCCAGTGAACCCCGAGTTAATATTACGGCAAGAAATATAAGCAAGAGAAGCGACTGGCGGGGTAGTGGGTAGAGGTGATATTCCCTTGACGCTCCGAATATTCCCCCATCCCGTCCCCCGCCCTCAACAACGAAGCAGGCATTTGGAATATCGGGTGGAGGGAGTGGATGTGCTTGGCTGAGGTCGAGGTGGTGGTGGGTGAAATATAGTGGGATTATCTGAGTACTGTTTTGAGTCGCTGAAATTTATTGAAAGGTGATCCGGGGTACACAGTCAAAAAGAAAAAAGAAAAAAAAATCACAGAGGGATACACAGTTGAAGATCTGAGAAAAATACTGAAAGATATTAATACAGGGGAATATACGAATACTAATAAAAAAATCCTGCGTATTATTTTTTTTTTGGTGATACTCCTTTGGTGCTCACGAAAGTCTTGATTCGTGTATCCATCCATTGAGAAGAGTATTGGAATGGTAATACTCGAATGTTAATTGTGCCCACGAATTTCTGGAAACCCTTGTGCCCACGAAAAATAGCTTTTGGGTGGAAATACTCGAATTGTGCTCACGAAATCCAGAATCATGGGCCCTTAGTGTCCATTTGCACACGAAAAAGGGGACTTGGATGGTCACGAAAGCGGTCACGAAAACATAGAATTCAGTCTCAAGCATACATTACACACGAAGAGAGTGTGGGTGTGGTCATATTGGGGTAGTGGTCACGAAAGCAAAGTTCTGTGTTCTTAGTATCCACGGCGCACGAATGGGGAGTCTGGTTGGTCATATAGTGGCCACGAAAGGCTAGAATTCAGTGCCCCCCTTCTATCCATCCACCACGAAAAGAGATTCTGGATGGCCATATTGAAATAGTGGTCTGGAATATAGTGGTGTGGATTTTGGTGTCCCCTTCTATTCATCCCCCACGAAAGGAGTTTGTGGGTGGTACCTGGTGCTCACGAAAAGAAAGAAAAAAAAAGGTCCCCATATACGAAAATCCTTTGAATACGAAAAAATCTTAAGTACGAAAATTTGTCATCCTGTATCTTACGAGGATAGCGAGTGTCTGGATAAGGTCGACGGTGCCTGTGTATGGATGTGGCTGACTCGTCCCCTGCCTGCTCGTTCTCTACTCGTCCCCCTTCACTCCCTCGTCCTCTGCTCGTCCGGTTTTTGGCCTGGTCTCGCATCATTGTCCTTGGGGGGCGCCATCGAGTCAGGAAGTATCCGACTCGCAGACCTTCACACACACACACACACCTCTTCTCTTTCTTTCTCCCCCCCCCCCCGTCACACACACTCACACTCACTCATTCACATTCTCCCTTGCTCCCACTGGCTCATTTTCTTTCCCTCGCTCACACTCGCTGTCTTTCTCTGTCTCACTCTGTCTCTCGTTCACACTCTCCCTGTCTCACTCCCCCTTCTCGTTCACAAAAATACCCTTTCACCCTCCCTTTCTCCCTTGCAGTCTCTGTATGGTCTAATTTTCTCCCTTGTCTGATTGCTGCTCTCTTTCCCTCGCTCTCTCTCTTTCACTCCCTTTCACCCACTCAGTCTCAGCTTGGGCTAATTTTCTCCCTTATCTGATCCTCTCTCCCCAGGTCTTCTCCCTCTGTATCAGATTCTCTTCCTTGCATCATATTCTCCCTCTTGATTCTCCCTCTCCCGTGTCTCACTCACTCTTTTGTGTAATTCTCCCCTTCGTCCTGTTTCTCTTGCCTTATTTCTATGGCTGCTTTACTAATTATCTCGTGTAGCATTACTTTCTCCCTTAATGACGCTGAATCCGTACATCTTCGACTTCTTGGTTTTTCTTAAGTCATGTCTTGCCGCCACATCTGGTTAAATTACTCGTGTTAATAGCAACAGATGATTACTAAACACCCTCCTTGTTGAAATATAGCGAATTAATTAACCACTGCATCTGTTGAATATTAATGTTAGACTATAATTCTAAATGCCTTCCATCCTATAGAGTTTGATTAAGACAGAAATTCCTTCCAAGCAAATAAGTATTAACTCCCATTGCTCAAAAAATTATCCCTATGCATAATTAACCTAAAATCCGTGAAGCTACGACGTGCAGATCCCACTGACTCCTAAAAAGGCTGTGACTTCCCTCCCCCCCAAAAAAAAGAAAATATTAAGACTTATAGGATAATTAAGTAGGCTGGTTCAGTCTTACGTTCCTGTAGTCTTAGTAATCTCGTGGACCCCTGAGTTTTCCACCCACATAAGTCTCCGTCCTGTTGTTTTCTCCTCTCCTGGTTTCTCTTCTCACTTGGTTTCTCTTCTCTAAGTAGCTCCTCCATTCTCCTGTTCTGTCTTGGTTTCTGAGTCTGTCGATGGTTTTCTTTTCTCTTTATTGACCCTTTTTTTCGTCTTTATTGGGATTGTTGTACTTTCTGTAGCTCATCTTCCGTCCTCTTTTCTGTTTTTCGTTCAGTTCTTTTTCAACTAATTTAGCCTCTTCCTCCTGTCTGGGAGAGTTTATTAGTGTTCCTGTTCTCTAACCATCTCTTCCGTTCTCCTTGCACACACGCTTATACACACATCCACACACACACACATTTATACACGCACACACTCACACACTCCTCCGTCTTACCTGTGTGTGCGAGAAAAGTGCTGCCCTAAACACCTGTCACTATGGATATGAAACCAAGGCGACGCAAGAAGGGAAAGAAGGGAAAGCCCAGTTACAAGTAAGTTTTGACCTAGAGATACTTTTTCTCGGTCACTCCACTTTTTTTTGGAGTTACCCCATTAATTAGAAACTTTTATATATATTTTTTAAAAGCTGTATTTGCCTTTTTTTTTTTTTTTTTTTTTTCTTATCCAGCACTTTTTTTTTTCGGTCACGCCACTTTTTGAGGGGACTTGCACCTATTAATTATGAACAAATGTATATGAGTTTGTATTTGCTTAGGTATAGTATGGATATTTTTGTAGTTGTCTTTTTTTTTTTCAAACGGGGTATATACCGGTATATATAATCCCTTCAGCCCGAGTATGTCTTTTTTCTTTTTTTTTCTTTTTCTGCCTCTAGATGATTTTATACAGCTTTTTCTTTCTTTTTCTTTTCTGCTCTTTTTCCTTTTCTTTTTTTTCTTTCTTTTTTCTTTATTTTTTTCTTGATGCTTCTAGATTTTATTCTGCTTTGGAAGGACCTCTGACAGTAAAGGGATGAGTAGACAAACTTCAACGAGGTCCATCTCAAAGATGAATAAAATCGTCTGATGTTTGAAGAAAAAAAAAGATTCTCTGGTTGAAGGGATGCCGGTAAACAGTTCTCGATATTATTATTTTTTTCTATACCACTTTTGCGCCACCCTGTTTGTACATATACCGACACGCAAACATTTCTTTTTCTCTTCTTTTTTTTTTTTCTTTTTTTGTCGTACTGTCGGGGTGGCATTGTATTTTGTAACCAGTGGACTGTAATTTTGTACTAGTGAGCGAGGCCTACAGACCGAGTGGAAGGTTTAGTCAGAGAAATTACATGTCTTCCCCCTTCCTTCCTCAACCATTCGTCCCCCCTCCCCCATCCAACTTTCACTACCCCCCATCTCTACCTCTAGTTTTTTTTCCCCCACTCTTACCAGCTTATTTTTATTTTACTTCCTGGTTTTCAGTTCATTTCCTGTTTCCTTCTTTCCTTTTTTCCTGCATCCCTCTTTATTTTTGTTTCTTCTCATTCCCTTGCCTTCGTCAGCTCCCTTTTTCTTTCCTTCTTTATACCATCATCTTGCCTTCAATCCCTTTTATTCTTTTTCTCTTATATTTATTAGGTCGTTTCTTCATTCCTCACTTTTACCATCTTCACTCCTCACGACCTATTCTTTAGCAGTTTGTTCCTCCTGCCCTTCTATCCCACACATCCTTCACCTCACTTATCCCTCCCCTCACCCCAGCCTATCCCTCCCTTCCTCACCTATCCCTCCCCTCACCCAATCACCTATCCCTCCCCTCACCCAACCTACCCATCCTCACACCACCTATCCATCCTTTCACCCCTGTTATCCCTCCCCTCACCCCACCAATCCCTCCCCTCGCTCACCCATACCTGTCCATCTCCTGTCTCCCTGTCCATTTGTCTTGCTCTCCACCCCTATAGTCTTCCCCTTGTGTTGTTTTATTTACTTTCAGACCGAAGGTTTGCATCTCTCTCTCTCTCTCTCTCTCTCACACACACACACACACACACACACACACACACACACACACACACACACACACACACACACACACACACACACACACACACACACACACACACACACACACACACACACACACACCTATTTTTTCCCTTTTTCTCCGCTCATACCCAAAACTCCCACTTCCTATACTGTATATGCCGTTCACTTATTCTCCAACCTGTGTCTTTTTATCGGCTACACTAATTCACTTATTCCCCCAGTACATCATGCCTGTCTACCCCTATTCAACTCTACCCTCCCCAGTACTTACCTCATCCCTATCTACCCTTGTTCAACTTTCTCTCCCCCTCCCCCACTACTTACCTCTCGTCAGTAGTCCATTTCTACTTTCGGTCAAATCTTTTAATTATATAAGCTAATTCCTTCCTCTATCCAACCTATTAATTCCAGCATTTTTGTTCTTTAATACAGCCACTTTTTATTTTATTCCAGCAACGTATTCACTCTTCCTTTCACCTTTTTTTTTTTTTTAACCATCAATTCTTTCTTCATTACTGTATTCCCTCATCCATTTATGTTTTTTTACATTAGCAGTTTATATTTCATCCACCTTTTTCTCACTCAGATATTTTACTTTGTCCCTCCATTTACCCTTCCATTTCATCAGCCCATTCTTTCCTCTATCAGTTTTCTTTCTCATCCATCCCTCCATCCATCCCTCCATCCATACATCCATATTTCTCACACCACCGTCCACCCATCTTTCTCACACCATCCAGCCATCCGTCTGTCCCTTCATCCATACATCCACCTGTCCGTCCATCCACGTTTTTTTCACTCCATCAGTTCGCTCCATCCTTCCATCCATCCATTTCCATCCCAGTCCAGCTATGTGTGGACTTCGCACATATTTCTTCAATTTACTTTTTGCTATCGCTTCCCTCCCATTTCCTCCTATCTCTGTTTTTTATCTTATCAGTGTTTTACTTTCTCACTCCCTCCTTCGTTCCTCTCTCTCTCTCTCTCTCTCTCTCTCTCTCTCTCTCTCTCTGTCCGCCTTCCTTCATTCCTTCTGACTGTCCCTTAGCTATTCTCTTTTCCTCTCTCTCTGTCTTCATGATTCCCTCTCGTCCACTATATCCTTCTGCCTTCCTTCATCTATCCATACTTCCCTTCCTCCCTCTTCCTTCCGCTATCCATTCCACACACAATCCTTGCCATCTAGACTTTTCCTCACTCTTTCACTAGTCCTCTGATTTTTAGCAAGGAAATCAGAACACCATAGAAATTTAATAGCAAAAAAATAGGTATTTTTCTAGATGATAGTAGTACATATCCATAACTTCACACACACACACACACACACACACACACACACACACACACACACACACACACACACACACACACACACACACACACACACACACACACACAGAGCCATCTTCTTTAAACGGATCAATATTTTTCCAACAACACTGTTAAAGAGGAGGCGGTCAGCCATTTTTTTTTTTTTTTTTTTTTTTTTTTTTTTTTTTTTTTTACCGTGCTCGACAAATCTGGGCAACGAAATGTGGGCAAAAGGTTTAATAACGCACAAAAGGAAAGAAGAAAAGTAATATGGAAACAAAGAAGGAAAGGAAAACAAAGAAAGAAGCAAAAACTATTAAAAGGAAAGAAGGAAGCGAGCAAGCAAAGAAATAATACGAGAAGAGAAGGAAGGATAGATGGAATGGATAGGTAAAGACAGAAAAGGTAGGAGGAAGGAAGGAAGATAGATGATTGATTAATGAAGAGCTCTGGGAGGAAGGAGGGAAAGGGAAGAAAATTGAGGGGAAAAAAAATAAATTGATGAAATGAGGTGAAGAAACGACCGAATGATTGGGGAAATGAGAAAAAAGGATGATTAGGGGATATGTGGGTAGACGTAATTAGAAAGTTGTGTTTATGAAAGTGGGGAAATTTGAGAGAGAGAGAGAGAGAGAAGGGGGGGGAATAAAATGTAAAAAAGCTGGAGGAAAAAGAGGACAGAGACAAAGAAGTGGAAGGAGTACATTAGTTTCCCATAAAAGAAAATAGTCCTTTTTTTATCGTATCGTTTTTTATTATTTATTCATTTATTTACTTGTTGCCTGAAGACATTAGCAACACTCCTTCTTCCTGATTAGCCCGTATTAATAACGTGATGAGGCTTATTTGCTTCCTGTATGTTGCGTTAAAAAATTACAGGAGGGGTGAATAAAGATAAGTACGTAGGTAAAAAAAATCTGTAAATTCGCGCCCTAATGTCCTTGAGAAAATAATTTATATATTCCGTTCAGGTCGGTGATGTATTTTCTGTTTTATTTTTACAGCATCCTGACGATTTCAACTTCAAGAGGATTTAATTCAGCCCAGACGATTGTATTGAATCCAGACAATTTTTTCAGTCCAGACGATTTTTCAGTTGAAGATTTAAACTCCAAATTATTTCAGTCCAGACTATTTCTCAGTTGAAGATTTTTTAACTCCAGGTTATTTTAGTCAAGACGATTTTTAAACAGTTTATATTTCAGACCTGACGGATTTTTTTAGGCCAAGCCATTTTATTCAGTTAAGGAGACTTTCTGAACTGAGGGTTCACGTAAAGCCATCAGTAATCCCCGGAGTCTCTTAGCTGAATAACTTTGTCGATAGCAGTAAATATATAAATAAATAAATAAATAAAGCTAATAAATAACAACAGAAAATATAAATGTCACACTATTTTAGGAGTTATTAAATAATTCCCGGTGATGTTTCCCAGGCACGTGGTTGTGTTAATGATGGCGTCTTGAGAGGGAGTGGTTATGTGATTCCACCTCGCTATGCAGATGAGGTGAGGGGGATGGGGGAGGTTAGTAGGGGTGGGGGAGAGCTGAGAAGGGGGGCTGGGAGGTTGGGAAGGAGGGTGGTGGTGGGGAGATAGTGAGTGGATGGTGGGGGATATAGGGTGGTGAGGGGGAAGTGGAGAGAGTGAAGGAGGAAGGAAGGTAGTGAGGGAAGATAGAGAGGGGGTAGGGGAAGGAGAGTGGTGGGGGTTGCTTTGCGTTTTAAGTGAATGGGGGAGGGTTGGGGAAGAAGGTGGAAGAAAATTGAGAAGGAGTGGGGGAAACTAGGGAGGGAGATGGAAGGTAATGGAGAAGGGGAAGTGGTGGGGGTGGGGGTGGGGGAGGGGAGGGGGCTTTGCGGACACCTTGGCGAGTTCTCACACTCCTCCGATCTCATGCTTGCGGACTCAGGTACAGGCGACATCAAAAGTCCTGTCACCTCTCCTGCTCCTATCTCCATGCCCTTTGAAGCTCACTGGTGAATCCTTAGCAACCGGCACTGATGAATTCATATGGCTTTTAGTGTCATAAGCGTCGTTGGCTGCAGGTTCGCCACACTAATTTTCAAAGCCCGTGGCGAGAAAAGCAGGAGAAGGGATAGAATTTTTGCTGACGATTGTACACGCCGCAGAAAACGTATCCGAACGCATTAATTTCGACACCTGTAACGCTCACACCTGACTGGAATTATCTTGCGTTATCTGCAATGGAATACTGAAGAATGTGTGACCTCGCGAACTTTATAGTATGGCACAGAGAAGGGAATGTTAAAGAATTGTACCTTTGAATCTGGGAATAATAAGAATTTTGGCGTTTTTAGGTTGTCCGGTCCATAAGGACGAATTCCATACACAGTTTTACGGAACTGTTTAGAGATACACTATGCAGCCACATACAGTACATTAATCATGACAAGAAGATAGTAATTTTTGGAAAGCCATCGTATCCAGCTGTTAAGATAGATTTTTTTTTTTTTTTTTTTTCCGGAGGTACAGTCACCAGCAAGAGTTTACAATCCCCGGTCAGCTTTGTATCCGTCTTCCTACATTTCATTCCTCCGTCAACTTTAACCAGAAAAAAAAAAAAAAAAAATCCTTACACTCCCAGCATTGTCCCGCCTTTCCATATTTTTCATTCCTCCCCAGACGTGAAAAGAATATCCTTCCTTCTGATACTCCTTTGTTGTGTGCTTATATATGTGAATGTTATAGGGCAATAATTTATATCTCGTAGGAAGATGTTGGTAACTTTTGGTTGTAATAGGACTTGTGGTTTGGGTGTTTGTGGTCCCTAGCTTTTTTGGTCTTTCGTGTGTGTGTGTGTGTGTGTGTGTGTGTGTGTGTGTGTGTGTGTGTGTGTGTGTGTGTGTGTGTGATTTGCTGTACGTAGTGTATTGGTTCGAGGCTATATATTTTTTTTCTCCCTAGTGTTTATGTCAGTGATTGTGATTATTGTTTTTCATAGTAATTGTGCTGTGTCTGTGTGTGCTATTATTTGTTGTCTGTATTATTTGTGCATTTTGTATTTGTGTATTTTTATCTCTTATCAGTCCTTTTTTGTGGTTGAATTACTGGTTGCCTTTAGTATTTGTGGCTGTGTTTGTGGTTGTAATATTTTCTTGCCCATAGGATATACATTTCTTGGCTGGTATATGTATGGTTGAAGTTTTTGTTATTAATGCATGTGGTCTTACGTATTTGTGGTCTTATTCAGGGTCTTAACAGCATGGTCTTTATTGTATGTGTGCCATCATGTGCAGTATTTCTTGGATTTGTCGTTTCATGTATTTGTAATTTCTAAAAGCGTGGCTCCTTGTATTTACTGTATTAATGTAGTTGTTATGTATTTGTTACTGTTTCTCGCCCTGTGTACCTTGCTCCTCTGTATTTATGACTATATATTTACCGATTCCATGTATTTGTAGTCCTGTGTATTTGCTGTCTGATGAACTGTATTTGTGATTTTGTGGTCTTATTTGTGACCTAAATTTGTAACGTTTGTGTGTGTATTTGAGGGTGTGTATTTGTGGTCTGTGTATTTGGTCCTACGTCATTGTGGTTGTGTGTGTATGTCTTGTATGTATTTGTATGGTTTTATTTTTTATTTTTATTTTCTTTGATCGTATTGTATATGTACAGTACAATATTTGGAGTTTTGTTTATTTGTGATTTTTATGTGTTTAGGCAAGTGGTATCTCTCTCTCTCTCTCTCTCTCTCTCTCTCTCTCACACACACACACACACACACACACACACACACACACACACACACACACACACACACACACACACACACACACACACACACACACACACACACACACACACACACACACACACACAATATCCCCACGCCCATTCCACCCTTCCACCCCGTCATCCTCCCTTCGGGTCTTACCTCGGAATCCCTTCAAAACAATCGAACGATGAAAACAAATCTCCCCATTCCCCCTTTTTCCTCCCCGCCCCTACATCTCCCCACCTCTCTCCCCTTCCCTTCTGTCCCCTCTTTTTCTCTCCACCCCATATCTGTTACCTTCCTTCCTTTCTCCATGCTCAATCTCTATATCTCACCTCCTTGCTACTCCTCTTGTACGCTAATCAAGTAAGTATAGGTTGGGTTAGGCTATGTTGGGTTGAATTGGTTGGGTTGAGGTGGGTTAGGTTGGGTTGGGTTATTTTGGGTTAGATTACACAAGGATTGATTAGGTTAGGTGAGTTCAGGTGAGATGAGGTAAGTTTAGGTTATTGTAGTTTTTATTGGTGTGGGTTGAGTTAGATTGATGGTTTTAATAATTAGAAGCTAGCTTTTTTATTTTCATTTTTTTTAATGGGGAGGCAGAATTAAAGTTGTATTTATTTAGGGTTTGTTAGGCAGGCAGGGTGGTAGGGAGAGGCAGGCAGGGTGAGGCAGGGGTTGCTTTGTGCCTCACCCTCGCATCTGGTAATCTTTCTCTTGTCAGGCAGGGGTGTGGGAGGCAGGTGTGGGAGATTAACGCGGGAGTCAGGTGTGGAAGGAAGGAGGGTGTGGGCGAGCTTGTGAGGCAGATGTGGTAGGCAGGTGTGGAAGGAAGGATGGTGAGGCAGGTATGAAAGGCAAGTGTGTGAGGCAGGTATGGAAGGCAGGTGTAGGAAGCAAGTATATGGAGCTAGTGTGTGAACCAGGTAAGTTTGGCTAATATGTGAGACAGGTGTATAAAGTAGATCAACGAAGGAATTGTTAATGTGGAAATGTAAGGAAGTTTCAGAGGCAGGTGTGAGAAGATAGGTTTATACTTTGTCATTTGTAGAACAGTGTATAGGGAAGGAAGAAAAAACGTGAAGTTATAATAAGATGGCAACTTTGTAAGGCAGAGTACCGTAAGTATACAAGATGTGATAATTGTGTGAGACAGGTGTGTAAAGGAGATATGTAGGATGCTGTTATGTGGTTTTGTGGGAGTGTGATGTGTGAGGTAGGTGTGTAAAGGATGTAGTACGTGGTTATGTGAGGTAGGTGTTTAAAGGATGTAGTATGTGGCTATGTGAGGTAGGTGTGTAAAGGATGTAGTATGTGGCTATGTGAGGTAGGTGTGTAAAGGATGTAGTATGTGGCTATGTGAGGTAGGTGTGTAAAGGATGTAGTATGTGGTTATGTGGTTTTATGGGAGTGTGATGTGTGTGGCAGGTATAGGAGACATGTGGTGGTTGTGGACAGATGTGGAACAGGTGTGTCGCCCCGACGTTTGTGTAATTGGTTCAGGTTTGTAATTTCCTGTCTCGTTCCTGTCCTTCCCCCCTCACCCCGACTCTCTCTCTCTCACATAAAATGCACATACGTGTGTGTGTGTGTGTGTGTGTGTGTGTGTGTGTGTGTGTGTGTGTGTGTGTGTGTGTTGAAATCTTTGTTGTCTAGAGTTTTGAAATCGTGTGCGCGATCTAAAATTTTTGTGTCTGAGTGTTGTAATTTGTGTGTGTGACCGCGCGAATTTCAGGTTTTAGGTATTTTCCTTCTGCACCTATATTGTATGTGTGTGTGTGTATTTATATATATATATATATATATATATATATATATATATATATATATATATATATATGTATCTATATATCTATATATATATATATATATATATATATATATATATATATATATATATATATATATATATATATATACAGTACTTACATTTCTGGATAGTAATTGGTATATATCTTCATGCATAATTGCTATACATTTTTGTAAAGGCGTATTCGTATGTATACATATTCATGTTTCACAACATACACAAAGTCATAATGGCACCCCTTCCACCCCCCCACACACACACACTGTAATCCTGCCCCATCTCGTCATTTACACACGTCATTTGCCACATTTCACTTAATCCTTCATTTCTCATTTCCCCTCTTCTTGCATTCCCATAGCGCGCGCACACACGCGCACACACACTGACACACACACACACACACACACACACACACACACACACACACACACACACACACACACACACACACACACACACAGTATATATTATTATTGTATTCTATCTCCCCTCTTTTCCTTTTTCCCTGTCCCTTTCCCTCTTCCTGCTCTTTTTCCTTTTCACTTTTCATTCCTTTTCCGTCTCTCCCACTCCCCTTTCTCATTATTCTCTCCTCCTTCATCCTTGACCCTTCTCTCTCTCTCTCTCTCTCTCTCTCTCTCTCTCTCTCTCTCTCTCTTTCTCTCAGTTGTTACTCTGTCATCCTCTCTTCATTTGATCCTCTCTCTTCTTATCCCCTCCCTTTTCTAGCCTGTCCCTCTCTCACTGCTTCACTCCGTCTTCTTAATCCCTTCTCGTTTCATTTTGATCTCCACCCATTATCTTTCTCCATCTATTTTTCTGCTTTTTTCACCTCTCATCTTCCCCTTTCCCCTCTTCATCCCTTCCTTTTTTTTCTCTCTCTCCCCTCTCTTCTTTCCCATCTTCTCTTTCCCCTGTCTTATTTCTTCTCTCGTACCCTCTCCCTCTCTTTCCCTCTCTTCTCATTCTCTCTCTTCTCTTTCTCTCTCCCGCTCTGTCTCATTTCCCTCCTTCTCAGTTTCCCTCCCAGACACCGCCTTTCTCTTTCCTTCCCCTCTAACCTCCCTTTCCCTCTCTCTCCTTCCATCCCATCCCTCTCACTTCCTCCCATCTCTCTCCCCTTCCCCCTCCCTATCTCATTCCTATCCCTCTATCATTCCTCTTACATCGACCCCTCTCACCTCTCCCCTTTTTCCCTCATTCTCCTCCCCTCTTTTCCCCTCGACACACACATTCACAATAAATGGAGAGAGAACGAATAAGGGAGGGAGAGGAGGGGAGATTATAATTATAGAAAATAGACAGATATATGGGGAGGGGATGCAAAGGAGATGAGAATCGGGAGGGGAGGGGAAGGGAGATGAAGGGAAGGGAAGGAAAAGAAAGAAAGGCAAGAGAGGAGACGAGAAAGGAGAGGAAGAGAAGGGAAGGGAAAGGAATGAGAGGAAAAAGAAAGGAAGAGTAAGGTAGGGAAGGAAAGGAAGAGAAGAGAAAGGGAGGGAAGAGGAGGGGAGGAAAGGAAAGGAGAGGAGAGGAAAGGGAGGAGAAGGGAAGGGTAGGAATACTCATAGAATTGAAAGGAGCGGAAAGCAGATGACAGGGAAGGACAGAGGAAAAGAAAGGAAAGGAAAGCTGGGGAGAAGGGAAGAAGAGGGTAAAGGTTAGGATAGAATAGGAGAGGGGAAAGGGAAGATCCAAGAGAAAATACACTAGTTTACTTTATGGAGAGGGGAATGCAAATGAGATGAAGGAGGGTTGGGGAGGGGAAGGGAGACATGAGGGGGTAAAGAGAGGAGAGAGAAAGTGAGAATGGGAGAGAATTAGAAGAGAGAAACGACTAGAAGAAACGAGACTACGGAAGTGGAAGAGAAGAAAGAAGGAGTAAAGGGAAGAAACGGGAGGAAATTGAAGATAAGAAAGAGAGTAGAAGAGAGGAAAAGAGATACAAGATATGGGAGAAGAGGAGAGAAGTTGCAAGGGGAGAGACTGGAAGAGAGTTAATGAGACGAAAAGCCTTTGACTCCACCCTATTGAGAAGAGCTGTATGTGGGGAGCCTCCCCACACATGAGAGTTGTACTCCACACAGGGGCGGATAAAACCCCTGTATAGAGTCAACAATTGTGCAGGGGTAAAGAAAGAGCGGAGTCGGCTTAGCACACCCAATCTCTTGGAAGCAGATTTTACAAGAGATGTAATATGATCTTTCCAAGATAAGTCCCGAGTAAATGAAACCCCAAGCATGTTCAAGGATGATGCAGGATTAATCTGAATATTATTAAACATTAGTGGGTATACCTGTGGAAGATTTTGTCGGGTTGATAGGTGTAAGAACTGAGTCTTAGATGCATTAAAGACAACAAGGGGATAGACTTAAAATGGATGAGAGAGAGAGAGAGAGAGTGAGTTTTATTTCTCCAACGTAATTAGATTTATCTGTAACAACGATCTTATTTAGTTAGACAGGCCAAGTGCCCTACGCTGCTAAAAATAGTCTGTGTGTGTGTGTGTGTGTGTGTGTGTGTGTGTGTGTGTGTGTGTGTGTGTGTGTGTGTGTTTTGCCTGGCGTCGCTTCATGTGAGGGGTTAGCTTATCTCGACAAAATGATCCCAGGCAATTATGTCCTTACTCAGCACGAAAACTTTCCTCTTTCCCTCCCCTCGTCATTCTTGGTGTCCTTCCTATTCTCTCAACTGCTATCAATTATTGCTCTGTAGTTAGCGTTAATTCCTTTGTTAAATCGTCTCCAGTCAAACCACAACCCACTTTACCCCCCAAATGTCCCCCCCTTAAGAAAGTAAATAAATAAACGCAGCTCCGTAATCCATTTCCCCCATATTAATCCACCCCCTCCTTACTGTGACCCCCTTTCCTCCTTTTTCAGTACCTTTTTCACTTTAGCTTTCCACTTTTAGCTTTCCACGTCATGATGTGCGGACTCTGTTTTCTTTCTTTATTTCATGTTCGTCTGCTTCTTCTTCCTTTTATTTTTATCTTTACTCCAAATCTTTTTTCTACTTGATGGTATTCCTTTATTTCTTCGCTATTTCCTTCAAGCTTGGTATAGTTTTTCCTTGAGCAGGTACCCCCAGATCCCCAATTCATATTTTAATTTATTTAGGCTATTAATAAAGGAATTTGTTTGATAAGAGGAAAAATGTACTGACACGAATCTTCGGGTCCTCTGGTTGTGTATGTTTATTAGTCATCATAACAATTTGTACACAAGTATGTCCGTGTATTGTATTGTAACTTGAGAATGGTGACAATCCTTACTTTTTCCCCTTCCATATCGCCTTCCTCCTTCCCCTCTCTTTCCCAGTTTTTTTCTTATTATCACTTTTCATTTCCCTCTCCCTCCCCGTAACCTCCTTTTTCTATTTCCCTTCCTCTTCTCCTTCACTTACTCCTCCTTCCCATTCCTCCCACCCCTCTCCTTTTCCTAAATTCCTCCCCACCCTATTCATTTCCCCGTCCTCTCACATCTTCACTTTCTTCTGTTTTTCCCTCTTTCCCTTCCCCCTTTCCCTCTGTACCTCTCCGTTTCCCTCTCATTTCCCCTCCCTCTCTCCCCCTCCCGTTGATGAGAGAACTAATGGTATTCGCTCATCTGCAGTCGACTGGAATGATACCCCCCCTCGACAATGAAGCCTGTTAGAGAGAAAAAGAGTAAAGAGAGAAAGAGAGAAAAAATAGATTTCGATCAGTTTGTCAGACCTCGTTACTAAATCCCCCTTTTTGAGAGAGAGAGAGAGAGAGAGAGAGAGAATTTTTGTGGGAGAATTTTGGTGAGGATGACCGAAAACGAAGTAGGCGTGTGTGTGTGTGTGTGTGTGTGTGTGTGTGTGTGTGTCAAGGTTAGTATCAGTTTTTCTCCAGCTGTCCGGAATACCTCGTTAGCAAATCCTCATATTTATCGTGGATGGGGAACCTACATAGGAAAACCCGTGCACGAGGTGTTAATAATTTTGTTTTCAAGGTCGTGGTTAGTTTCCCGGCCAGCAAGTTGTTATTACTCGTTATATATTGACATTCTTTAGTCGGTAGTTGTTCGGGGAATGTGGAGAGGAGGACCGAGTTGGAGATGATAGGATGTATTTAGGTATATTTTGTTTTAATTCATTTATGGGAGAAGATGGAGAGGAAGGGTGAAGACGTAGTGGGAGGCTTTGTGTAGTCATAGGTATTAGATGCACTGGGAACCTAAGTCCACATAATCTATTCAGAAGTTTCCAAAGTGAGTAAGATTAAATAGAAAACATATTTCGAGTTGAACTATTATCAGAGATTTTGCACGTAGGGAGTAGAGGCCAAAACGATTCGATCCGAGGAGATTAAGTCTGAATCGAGCTAATTTGAGTGAGTTGAGTCATATCAGACGCTAGTGAAATGTGGCATGGCCGTACCCAAGACTTTTATTGTGAAGTACTTCGCGAGGTAGATATTGCCTTGGTCATTTATTCGTTTATTTTAAGAAGGCAAGATGAAGGGAAAGACAGAGAACGGGATGGGAGGCTTGTTTATTTATTTATTTTAAGGGGATAAGATGGAGAGGAAGACTGAGGATGAAGTGGAGGAAAAATATAGGATGTTAATACCGCTTAGACTGGTGAGGAGGAGGGATTAGGTGTTTAGCAGTAGATTAATATTTCGGAATTACAGATTTTGCTTGCCATTGTTTTGTCATGAAATCGTGTTTGTTTACTGCATTATTTACCTTAATGTTTACTGCATTATTTAACTTATTATTAGCCATATTCTCCTCTTGTTTTCGTTGTCCGTTTTGTGCTCCCTGTTTCAGTTGACATCGGTACGAATTGATTCTCTCTCTCTCTCTCTCTCTCTCTCTCTCTCTCTCTCTCTCTCTCTCTCTCTCTCTCTCTCTCTCTCTCCGTACTTCTGTTCCTCTTCATTACCAGCTCGCCTTACCCCCATCCCCATGACTTTCCCAGTCTCTCCCCTTACCCTCGTCTGTTTACCCATCCTCCCCTTTCCGTTAACCCCTTCCCCTCCTCCCTTTCACTCCCCCTACCCTCCTCCCTCGTCACAGTAAGCCAGTCACGTGCACCCGACTTCTTCCATGGCCACCCGCCGTGTAATGCGCCCTCCCTCTCCCTTCCCTCTGCCGTATTCCCTCCCCTCTCCCACATTCCCTTCCCCCTCCCCCTTCCTCTACCACACCCCCTCCCCCCTCCCTACCAATTAGCAGCGGGAAGGGGGAAGGGAAAAGTTACGGGATGGAGGGGAAACCTGTAGGGGACAAGGGGAGGAAGGGAGAAGGGGAAGTTAAGGATGGGAATGGAATGGAAAGGAAGAACAGGGAAGGGAAAGGAAAAGAAGAGAAGAGAAGAGAAAGGGTGGGTGTAGGGGAGGTAGGGGGAGTAGATTGGGAAAAGGAAAGATTAAGAGTTGAAGAGGAGCTTAGGAGGATGGTAGGGTAATTGGGTAGGAGATGGGAGCACATATAAAGGGGAAAAAACATACCTTACTTTTTCCTCACAAATTAGGTTGGTGAAGAGGAGGGGAAGGGAGAAGGGAGAGGGTAATATATGAAAGGGACGGTGAACGAGGGGTGGAGGTTATGGGGAAAGAGTACTTAGGAAAAACAAATAGTGATGCTTCCTTTCTCTACCCTCTTTCCTCTCTGTTGGTTAGTGGAAGGAGGGGAGAATGTTAATCCCCTCTGTCCACTCACTCCATGTAGCGGTACCTTCAGGTAGCTGTACACTGAGTTACAAGCCAAATGGCTTCCTTTAGCCCAGGAAATCATTTACTACGTTGGGTGGTAATCATTCGACGAGTTGACGCCTTGTGCTCTAGTGGGTTAAGGTGCTCCAAATGATTGGATCTTGTGTGGATATACATCCGAGGTGTGATTGGCGTTCATTGCTAACATAATGCCACTCATGGACGAGCGAGGCTGGTCACCACCATCTTAAATGTCGGGACTGAGTAGCCTAGGCCCGGACCCCTGCGTTCCTGATACGGCAAAAAAAAATGTTATGATAGGTAGACAGACAGGGAGACCCATTGTTGTGAAAGATAAAATGAAGGCTATCCAGCCCCTCCAACTCGGTGCGACTCTCCTAAGCTGAATATGATCGTCTGGATGAAGCAGGACAAAAATAAGAAGTATGTTATTTTAGAGGAGAGGTTAAATGATGGAGAGGCATGAAGGGGACTGGAGGGGGAACTTTGGTAAGGGTGAAGGGTTCAGAGTAAACATTAGCACGTAGGAAAGGCAAATATCATCCCTTTGCTCCCTTCCTTCCTTCCTTCCTTCCTCTTCCCCTACCTCCCTCCCTCCCGTTTCTCCTTTCCTTCTTTTCTTCCATCTTTCTCTCCTTCCGTCCTTCCTTATCTCCCCACACCCAAGTTACAGTAGTTAGGGAGAAGGAGTAGGAGAGCATTGAAGGAAAGGAGAAAGGTAGCCCATTCCCTTCGATGACTTTTTTCAATTTCCAGACGATTTTACGTAACTTTGGGGGGATTTTTGGAATTACAGAGGTTAGTGTACATCCTTCACTAACCCTCTTACTGTTATATATTTTCCTCAAGTTAAGTAAACGCTCAGACAGCAGCAAGGAAAAGAAACTACAAAAGACGTCCTCGAGGAGATGGAGTTAAGAGATGGAAGGAATGAAAGAAATTGAATGAGAAATTGATAAAAGAGAAAAGAGGAATAAATAAAAAGTGGAGTACATTGGAAGAACAGATACTACATCCATCCCTAACCCCTCTCCTTCCCATCTCACCTATTTTCCAAGTTGCTCGTGAGGGGAGTGAGGAAAGGGCAGGTGAAGAGCCGAGACGAGAGAGGAAGGAAGGGAAGTAGGGGCGAGGGAGGGAAGGAGGAAGGAAGGGAGGGGGAGGATGGCAACTAAAGAGGGAGGAATGAAGGAAGGAATGTGAATAATAGAAGGTAAGCTTACGGGGAGCAATGGTGACGGCTGGAGAGGAAGCAGGAGGAGAGGAGAGAGTAATTCATTCACTGGTATTGTCTTGTTTATTATATTCTGGATGACCCTTAACGATTTCATCAACCACAGTGACATTGGCATTACTGTAGTCGCTTTGTTTTTCATCTGACAGAAATAAGTCACTCTACAACCCGAGTACTGAGTTATGGGAGCATGAAATTCAAATATCCATAGTTCTGAGGTAGGAATGAGTCTCCTTCGTTACTAGTCAAATCAGCCCACCAATGTAATTACACTGGGCTATAATTTGCAGTAAAAAGGGAGTATGAAAGAAAGAAGCAGTCAGAGGGTTTATACTGCATCTCGTTGTGGTAGAGGAACACTGACTGTAGAGAAGGAAATGGGAGAAATAGGTCACGGGGGCTTGTCATCATATACAGGTGGTCTTGGCTGGGAAAAGGGATCATAGTTACTCATAAGATAAAACTACCTGTGTTTTCAGTGAGGAAAGGCGGGAACAGAAAGCAAATCCCCCTGAACCGTTCTCTGATGGGCATATTAGCCGGCGGGAAATTGACAGGAAAATGTTTATGGTGGAAGTCAGACGAATGGAAACTGACTTAATCCAATCGCTGCGAAATACACGGCTGGCTTTAGAATATTTTACTGTCCTCAAGAGAAACCTGGGCTCCTAAAATAATAATAAAAAATAGCATAATTAACCGAGAATAAGGAACTTTGCGTTTTATTCCGTTTTACGACAGACGATTTTATGCAGCTTACAAAATTTCGCCAGTCAGAGGAAGAAGAATATGTAGAAAATATTGCCCTTTAAATTTTATCCATTTTCCCACGGCTTTTCAAGGGCATAGGAGACGATAGTTGTAAATGTGGATGGATGAGGGGAAGATTGGGTAATGGAGGGGAAATTTGGAGAGGGAGGGGACGAGGTAGCGGGTGGAGGAAAGTTCGGACGGAGAAGGAAGTAGGGGAAGATGAATGGGTGGAAGGAAGAGGAAGAGGAGGAAAGAGCTGGACGGGAAGAGAATGGGGAGAGGAGATAAATGAAGAGGAGGAGGAGAAGAAGGAAAAGGGAATGGGGGGAGGGATTTAGAGAAGGTGGGGGAAGAGGATGGAGGAGAGAATGGGGAGAGAGGGAGATATATAAGGAGGAAGAAGGCGGGGAGAGAGTGGAGCTTAGAGACGGGGGGGGGGGGGATTGGGTGGAAGAAGAATGGGGTGGAGGGATAAATGGAGAGAGAGAAAAAAAAAGCGGAAGAAATGGGAAACATGTTTGGACGGAAGGAAAATGAGAGGAAAACAAGGAGGATGGGGAGAACGAGTTGGAGGGGGATAGGATGGGGAGGGTAAGGGGGGGAGAGATGGATGGGAGGGAAAAGTATGGAAAGAAATAGCTGAAGGTCCTTTCGTTGATATAGCCTCACAGGGTGCGGCGTTTGACAGTACATAAATAGGATGAGGAAATAGGGGAGTGAACGGTGTTTGGAAGGGAGGAAAAGAAGTTTTGTGGAAAAAGAGGAAAGAGAGAGAGAGAGAGAGAGAGGGGGGGGGGAATTGGGAGAATATAGAAGAAAAGGAATGAGGGGGGTGGGAGAGGAGGAGGAAGAGGGGAAAAGAGGGGGGGATGGAAGAAGGGAGGGGAAGTGAGGGAGGGGAAAGAAGGGGAAGAGGAGGGTAAGTAGGTGTATGTAAGAAGAAGTTAGGAAATGTTAGGAAGTTGGGAGGAAAGGGAATTTGCGTGAGCGGAAGTTTGAGAAAGGGAAAAGTTAGTGTGAGAGAGAGAGAGAGAGAGGGAGGGAGGATGTTGTGTGTGTGTGTGTGTGTGTGTGTGTGTGTGTGTGAGAGAGAGAGAGAGAGAGAGAGAGAGAGAGACCTTGTTTTCTTAGACGGGGGAAGAGAGGAGAGTCTGGGCAAAGGATAGGGGAACATTGTGTGCAGATTAAATGGAAGAGAGAGAGAGAGAGAGAGAACACACGTAACCTCTTAAGTAGGATTTTCCCCTTACTCTTATCATCCTATCTCCAGACGATTGTTTGTTCAGCTTAGGAGAGACATTTCTAAGTGGAGGGGTTAGATAGAGCCTTCATTAACTCCACTGCGTAAGGAAATTCGTAAGAAAAATAAAATCGTCTGGTGGTAAGTAGGATGAGATGATAATGATTTTGTACTGAAAGGGTTAAGAATGAAGAAATAATAAAGAAAAGGTCAAGAAAGGTGAAAGGAGGAGGAGGAGGAGGAGGAAGGAGGAAAGAAGAGAATGAGGAGGAGAGAAAAACAATGGGGTTGAAATGCTGGAGAAAAACAGACACCCAAAATAATAGTCTTAAGAGAAACCAAGAAAGGATGAGCCGACGATCCAGAGAGAGAGAGAAGCTACAGTATATAGGCATTATTTCCTTTCAGTGAATGTGAGCAAAGTTCTTAAATTGAGAGGATTAAAGCAAATAAGGATTCTCTCTCTCTCTCTCTCTCTCTCTCTCTCTCTCTCTCTCTCTCTCTCTCTCTCTCTCTCTCTCGTCCGCAGCCGTATCTCCCCATCCAGACTAGAAGGTTCCAGTACATTTACTTTAGACGAGATGAGAGAGAGAGAGAGAGAGAGAGAGAGAGAGAGAGAGAGAGAGAATTTATCAAGGATCTTATATCAATTTTCAGAACATAAATCTCACCATAGCAATTTAATTTTACTATATATCGTTTAGTTATTCATTTTTTGTTTTAAGTGTATGGTAGATGTATGGGTGAGACGAAAGTGTAAGGAAACAGTTATATACAGAACTTAAGCTGGAGATTGTTTGTAAATATGGAACTTGCTTACGTTCTTTTTAAGGTTTTATTTGTGATACGCACGGGTTCAAGTGGTTTGTGTTCTGTCTCCCCTGTCACATGAGAGTATTATTATTATTATTATTATTATTATTATTATTAACAGTAGTAGTAGTAGTCGTAGTAGTAATAGTGGTAGTAGTTGTAGTAGTAGTAGTTTATAGCAGTAGTAGTAGCAGTAGTCAAAATGCGTGTGATTCTACTTAACTACTTGATAAACAATATTAAAAACGGAAAGAATATTACTGGACAGCACGCATTCCTGTTTCTAATAAATGCAGATAAAGATGACAAACTGAAACCTACATACTCAGCAATAAAGGACCCTAAATAAAGGAAGGAATGAAGGAAGAGAGAGATAATAACTAATGAAAACGAGAAGAGAGACGTACCGGAGGGAAGAATTATTTGGGGAAAATATATCACATGACAAGATAAATAATTGGTAAGGCAGGGAATATGAGAGAGAGAGAGAGAGAGAGGCGGAATAAATAAGGGAAAAAGGGATGAGTAAAAGTAAGAGGGAGGATGAGGACAAATGGGAAGAGGGGAAGGAGAAAAAGAGGGAGAGGAGGGAGGGAGGAGAGAAGAGGAAAGGAAGGAAGGAAAGAAAATAGATGGAGGAAGGGAGGGGAAAGAGAGGAGGGAGGGCACATGAAAAGGAAGAAAGAAGGTTAAAGAAAGCAGGAATGAAGAAAATGAAAAGATGGGAAGGAGAAGTGGAGGAAGGAAGAGAAAGAAAAGTGGATAGGGAGTGGGTGATAAGTAGGAGGAAGAGGGAAGGGAAGAGACAGGGAACAAAGAAGGGAGAGAAAGAGAGTGAGAGAGGGGGGGGGGTAGAAGAGCAAGGGTGAAAGGGAGGAAGAGTGGGCGAGGGCAAGGAATGGAGGAGGAGAGAAGGGGAAGAGGGTAGGTGAAGAAGGAAATAAAGAAAGTAAAGGGAGAGAAGGAAAAAGGAAGGGATGGGGTTAATAGAAAAGGTAAAGAGAAGAGGAGTGAGTAAAGAGGTGAGGGGAGGGAAGAATGAAGGAAAGAGATGGGGAGGGAGTTAAGGAGAGGGGAGAAAGAAGGGAAGGGGAGGGAGGAAGAGGGTAAAAAGGTGAGGGGAAGGGGAGGGAGGAAGAGGGTAAAGAGGTGAGGGGAAGGGGAGCCGCAAAGAAGGAAGGGGATTGAGGGAGAGGGCAAGAAGAGGAATGTGTAAAGAGGTGAGGGTCAGGGAAGGCTGGAGGAAGAAGGGAAGTGGGAGGTGAGGGTGATGGAGGAAGGAGGGGAGTAGGGAGATGGGTTAAGGGAGGGGGCAAGGAGGGGAGTAGGGAGATGGAGGGGGTAAGGGAAGGGGCAAGGAGGGGAGTAGGGGGATGGAGGGGTTAAGGGATGGGGCAAGGAGGGGGAAATACCGCAGCTGAACTCTAGACGGATCGATCAGCAGTAGCTAGTTGTCTAGAGACTAGTGTTCCCCCTCCCTTTCCTTTCCCTCCCCTTCCTTCCTTCCTTCCCCTCCCCTTCCTTTCCCCTTCTTTTTTTCCGCGCCTCCTGTCCCTTCCACATTCTCTCTCTCTCTCTCTCTCTCTCTCTCTCTCTTTCTCTCAACTGTTTCATCCTTGTCCACAACCACCTCCACCACCTTTACCCCACACCCCTTCCCCTCCCTCTCCCCCACCTCCTTTCCCCTCACACTAATTCCTCGTTTTCTCCCCAATTAACCTGTAATCTTTTCCCCTCACACTTCACTTTAGGCCCCTCATATTAGTTCCTCATTCCATCTACCCCCCCTCTCTTTTCCCCCCCCATTTCCCCTCCCCATTTAATGTTGTATCCCTCCTCCGCCTCCCTCTCTCTACACTCTTGTCCCCTCTCCGTTTACTCTCTCTCCCCCTCTCTACTTACACTCCCTTCCTGCCCCTTGCTTTCCTTATCCTTCCCTATTTTCTGTCCTCTCCTCTTTCCCTTTTCCCCTCCCCCTCACCATTTCCTTCCCTTTCCCCTTCTTCATCCTCATAATCTTCCTCTTCCCCTTGCGTCCAGCCTTCTCTCCAGTTCCAGTCCCCCTCTCCCTTACCCCCTCCTCAACCCTTTCGCTCTCCCCTCCATTCCCTTTCCCCCTTCCCCTTCCCCTCTCCTACCCTCCCCTCCCCCTCTCCTACCCTCCCCTCCCCAATTACCCCAGCCAGTCATCCAGTAATCCAGTCACTCCTCCAGTCATTATGTTACCGGCTCTTTCATCCACTGTTACACCTTTTTTGCTTTTGCTCTGTATATTTTTTTACTTCTTTAATTTCGTGTACTTTGTTTTGCATTAACTCACTCGGTGGCTTGTAATCTCTCTCTCTCTCTCTCTCTCTCTCTCTCTCTCTCTCTCTCTCTCTCTCTCAGCAGTTATTTTTCCTTCCTGCGTTCTTACTGCTTCTTTAAACACTTTTATAGAATTTCACCTGGACGCTCTCTAATTTTGTCTGTGTATCTGTCTAATCTATAAATACCCTCGTTATCTATCCGTTTATCTATTTACCTTTCCATCCGTTTCTTACATATTTCTGTCTACCTTTTTTCACTCATATTTTACGTGCTACTCTCTATAATCCTGATAAATACCTTAATTATCTGTCCTCTCTCTCTCTCTCTCTCTCTCTCTCTCTCTCTCTCTCTCTCTCTCTTTCTCACCTCATAACTCACATCCTGTTAGTTATAATCCTAATCATGCCTTAATCCGCCAATCACCCGTGTATTTACCCTCCTGTGACTACTGCCAATACTTCCTGAGTGGCTTGCAATCAGGCAGCCACTCACTCAGCTAACAGGCCACTCAGACCGCCATCACAGCGCTCAGATAACCACGGATCCTCAGTCGCTAGTGGGAAGTGGGGGAGTGAGTTCTGATTGGCCACTCTCACTCACTCACTCACTCACTCACACACGCACGCACAAAACACCATACCACACCATCGCGGGGCAAAGACAAAGCATACACCCCCTGTCCCCTCTCTCAGCTCCCCACACCACACACCCCTCGCACCCTAGCAACCCAGACTTACCCCACATAGTCACTACTACTACAACTACTGTCACACACGCACTTGCTGCTCACATTCAGGTACTGTACACTCCATTATATACTTCTTACACACACACACACACACACACACACCATGTCACCCAGGTGCCTTCAGTGTAGGTCATGAATATTTACTGTGCTGCTGTGCTTAATATTGCATTCGGGTGGAGCCAGGTTACCACGCCTTCCACCTTACTGTTACCGTTACTCATACTACTGTTACCGCTGATACTGTTACCTGTTACTACGCTGCGGCCACTGTTACTTTGTCTCCTGCTAGTCCTCTCAGTTTTGTGACTTATGAACTGAAAATATTGTTGTTGATAGTATGTTGATGGTCGTGGTGGTAATAGTAGTAGTAATGAGAATAGTAATGATATAGAGTAACTACTGTCGATGCTGATAAAGTTAATTGAAAGAGTAGTAGAGACTGTACTGGTAAAAACGCCACTAGTAATACAAATATGTGTACAGATACAACCATTCCACACTCAACCAGCATTTACCAAACCAAAATTGCCACCCTCTGTTGTTTACGAAAATCACCCTGTGGAATTCGTAGCAAGTAAAATTAGAGATACAACTACCATACAACTTTCGTCTTCGCTGCCACCATTGTTCCTACCATTACTTCTCTCCCACCATTGCTCATACTACCATTTTGTCGCTTCTACTACCATAACCTCCACCTTCCCCAACAGCATTGTTCGTATGACTACCACAGTTATCACCTTACCTACCAAAATTACTGCCATCACCATTATGCTGTTCAAGTACAGCTAGTACGTTACATGACGGTATTATCACTACCACAATCGTCACCTTACCAACCAACATTACCACTGCCACAACCATCCTCTTACCTACCAGCCTTACATAACAACGTAGTTACCACCATCATATACCAACATTACCCCTGCTACTACCACACTACCTTCACCTTACCTGCCAACCTTACCCGTACCACAACCATCACCCTATCTACCAACGCTACCACAACCACTACTACCACCATCAGCACCTTCATCCTACCTACCAACCCTCCCCGTACCACAACCATCACCATATCTACAAACACCACCACTACTACCATCAGCACCTTCACCCTACCAACCAACCTTCCCCCTACCACAGCCATCACCCCATCTACCAGCACTACCACTACTACCACCATCAGCTACCAACATCACCCCTACCACCATATATAAACATTTCCTTCTTACGCAGCTAGTGGCACTGATTAAGTAATATTACTATGGCTATATACAGACTCTGAGCCATATACCTGCCCTTATATTACTCTTTATTACCTTTAGATATTACCCCTTTGTTACTACCTTGGTCTTTATTAACACCTGTAAGCACGTTGGTTGTTGTTATTTATTCACACTGCCACCAGACGATTTTATTCAGCTTATTGGAGACGGAGTGAAGGAGTGAATGGGAGTAATAAAAAGCTTGGAGGTAATATGTAATGGGGGAAGCGTTGTTGATAATGGGAAGGTTGTTGGTAGTTATAGGAGTTACTAGGAGTAACAAAAACCTTAATGTTACTCTTACTACTACCACCATTACCACTATCGCCACGGTAACTACAATCATTATTACCAGTTACTATTGCCAGCACCGTAACCCATCACTATAATCGTTACTAACAAAATTAATTCGATTACCGGTTACTACGACCACTATCACTGCGTCTGGTATTCGTACTACCAACATTACCACTGTTACCATAGCAACGTTACTAACGTCATCATCACCGCTACCACTGTCACCACCGTTACCACCACATTCAGAAACATCTCTACCACTATCACCTTCACTACTCCACCACCACCACCACCACCACCACCACACTACCTCAATCACCACAACCACAAGACTTCAAGCACCACCACCGCCACTACCACCACTTTATCACCACAACCACCACCATCACCAGTAAACAACCACCATTACCACTATGATCTGCGACAAACACTAGCGTTTCCTAGAGTCAATACAGCACATGGCCTCAATGCCACCACAATTAGCCACCACTATCACACCAACCACCACCACTACCGCAATTACCTGCCAGCACTACCACTATCCTCCACTGCCCCAGTCTTCCACTACCATCACCCGTAACTGCTACCACTTACCACTACCATCATCCACAACTGTTGTCATCTGCAAGTACCATCATCCACAACTACTACCACCACTACCACCATTAGTCTTTATCTTTAACCACCACCATTCACAGCTACTACTATCTGCCGTTTACACCATGCCGTCTGCTCTCATCCACCATTACCACCATCACACATACCGCTATCCACCACAGTTACTATCCACTACAACTACCATTCACCACAACTACCATCCATCACACATACCACCATCCATCACACATACCACCATCCACCACAACTACCATCCACCACGACTACCATCCACCACGACTACCATCCACCACGACTACCCTCCACCACAACTACCATCTACCACAACTGCCATCTACCATCTACCACCGCCACTAACATACTCGTGTAACCCCCACAATAACCATCTAACCTGACTACCACAATTCTAAGCCATCCTACCACATCATCATCAATTAACCACCATTTCTACAACCAATTACCAACATTGACCTGACCTGCAACCATTAACCACCATCCTTTTAACCACAACTACAACAATTCACCTCTTACCATCATCACTGTGTAATGTTTTCCTTTCAACCACAATTCCTGATAATCAACATCTGCTAGAATAAACTGCTACCACCACAACCCCCACCTACCACAATCCACCATCACTACCACTTACCACAATTACCACAAGCCACCATCACCACCAGCTACCACAATTCCCTACCATTACCACAGTCTACCACCATTGCTACCACAACCCTTACCACCACCACCAGCACCTACCACAATCACCATCATCCCTGCATTAACCCCCATCCTCCGCCTCTTTACCAACCACAATTATATTACCACCATCTTCCCCTCGGCAGTTGGCGGCCTTCTCCCCTTTCCGTCCAACTACTGTACCGACATTACCAACCAACATTACCTACCACCATTACATAATATTACCTACCAACATTACCTGCAATTATTACCTACCAACATTACCTGTCAACATTATGTACTACAATTACATTTAAATATTACCTACCAACATTACCTACTACAATTACTTAGATATTACCTACCAACATTACCCACCACAGTTACTGATATTACCTACAAACATTACGTGTCAGTATTATTTACCACAATTACCTACCAACATTACCTGGCGCAATTACAAATTTTATCTACAAATATTATCCACCACAATTGCCTACAAATATTACCTGCAGCCATTAATTACAAATATTACCTTTATATTCACACCTGTTCTTCCATCATCCAGTCCTTTATTGCTTTATTAAGAGCGTAGGATCCTGGGGCTAGGCTATTATTTACGTTTTAGACATTTCCTCGGACTTGAGCCCATATGGACAACCTTATCCCACTAGACCACCAGGCGACCTATTGTTGGTTATATGGTTACCACCCAGCGTAGTTTGAGGTTTCCCAGGGTGCGAGAAACCATTTGGCTTGTGATAGTGTAAAGTTGCGTAAAGATGGCGCTATATTGAGTGAGTGGATAGTGGGCGTCATCTACCTGTTACTGTTTTTCATTATTATTGTTATTATTATTATTATTATTATTATTATTAGTTATTATTATTATTATTATTATTATTATTAGTAGTAGTAGTAGTAGTAGTAGTATTCCCCCTGTCAAAATACCTACCAACATTATCCACCACCTTTGCACTTAATGTCATTTTCTTCCAATTTCCGGTTTATTCTGTACCTACCAACACAACTTACCAATATCGAGCACCAACCAACATTTCCCAGAACCAACACACCACCCACTCGCTACCTACCAACATTATATATCAGGCAATCCATCACCAACCACCACCACTACCACCACTCTCTACTACCATCGGTGTCACCACCACCACAACCACTGCTAACCACCACCACAACCACCACCACCACAACCACCACTCTTCATCACTGTAGCTGTCACCATCACCACTGTCAGCATTGTCACCACTAATTTTACTACCTCGTCCTTTCTCACCACTACCATCATCACTTCTAGCACAACCATTATAACCATCACCACTATCACCACATAACACCTCCAGTCCTACCACAACCATTTCTACCACAACCGTCACTTCCATCACAGGTACCATTATTATCACTATACCTACCACTATCACTACTACAACTACCACCATTCCTGTAACCAGCATTTTATCAACCAGAATTAATATTACACTTCTTTATTCCCGATCAACCAGCATACCTATCGCCGACAGTAACCACCATTTCTACCACAATCCCCCCGTTCTACCAACATTTGTTACCGCTACCACAATCTCGCGTCTTTTTCCAGTACCAGACTCTTACATTATTTACATGTTGTCTAGCTACCAACATTTTGTGCAACCAATATTCCATACTACAAACATTTTATCGAACCAGTAATCCGCACTACCAACATTATCTGGCTACCAACATTTTCCGTACTACCAGTATTTTATATAACCACTATTCCATGCTACCAACATTTTATCTAACCAATATTCCGTACTACCAACATTTTATCAAACCAGCATCCCACTACCAGTGTTCTATCTAACATATTCCGCACTACCAACATTCTCTAACTACCAACATTATCCCTTACTACCAACATATTATATAACCACAGTTCCATACTACCAACATTTGTCTAATCAATATCCCTCACTACCAATATTTTGTTTAACCAGTATCTCGCACTACCAACATTCCGACCCACCAACATTTCGAGCCAGCTACCAACATCTCTACCTACCAACATTCCGAAACAGCTGCCAACATTCCTTCCCACCAACATTCCTCCCCACCAACATTCCGAACCACCAGCATTCCGAGTCAGCTACGAACATTTCTTCTTCCCACCAGCATTCCCAACCAGCTACCAACATTTTTCCCACCAACATTCCGAGTCAATTACCAACATTCCCAGCAAGCAATCAACATTATACTCTTCCATTAATCCTCTTACGCACCTTTCCAAAATCGTCACTGGACAAACAGTCATAATACCCAGCTCACCAACCAAGATTCCTACCCACCTACCAACATTCCTACCCATCTACCAACATTAGCAGCGACCTACCAACATTCCTACCCACCTACCAACATTCCTACCCACCAACCAACATTCCTACCCACCAGCCAACATTCCCACCCACCTACCAACATTCCCACCCACCTACCAACATTCCCACCCACCTACCAACATTCCTACCCACTTACCAATATTCCTACCCACCTACCAACATTCCTACCTACCCACCAGCATTCCCACCTGTCTACCACATTACCATCCACATACCAACAATAACACCACTTAGCAACATTACCCATCCACCTACCAACATTCCTACCCACCTACCACCCACATTCCCACCCACCTACCACCCACATTCCCACCCACCTACCAACATTACCATCCACCTACCAACATTACCACCCACCTACCAACATTACAACCTACCTACCAACATTCCTGCCTGCCCACTGAAACACTTATTTTTATTTCACCCCAGTATATATTTCCACCAACATTACCACCCACCTACCAACATTACAACCTACCTACCACCATTCCTGCCTGCCCACTGAAACACTTATTTTTATTTCACCCCAGTATATATTTCCACCAACATTACCACCCACCTACCAACATTACCACCCACCTACCACCATTCCTGCCCGCCCACTGACCCACGTACTTTTAAATTTTCACCCCAGTATATATTTCCCATCCCGTCAATAGGCATTCACATCAAAAACTCCCTCCCACTTTCCAACATTTCACCCCGAATTCAGTTTTTTCTTCCCTCCTGCGTCGATATGCACATTTTTTTTTCTTTTTTCCTTGTACATTTTCTTCTCATTTCCTTCGCATTTTTTTTTCCCCTCGTCTGTCACTTCTTCCCCTCTCTGTATTTTGTTTACTATGTGTATTTGATCCTCAACATTATCCCCTTTCTCTCTCCCATAGTTCTGCTTCCCCTTATTTTCCCCTTACCACAACTTTTTTCGACGTCTGTATCCCCCTTTTTACCCCTTCCTCGTCCCCCCCTTTTTTTTTTCTCGTCATCTTTCACGTATTCCTCTTTACGTGAGCAATTTTGTCCCCTCATTTCTCGCTTTGTTTCATATCATTTCCCCCCCCCCCCCACAACTCATCTCCTCCAAATATTCCTCTTCCCCAGGTCATTACCAACCCCTTATCATGTCTTCTGCCCCCCATATTCAACCTATACATTCCCCCCCCCCATCAATTCCTGCTCCTCCCCCTCACATTATCTCCCCTTGCAATTTACCTCCCCATACCTCGCGGTTCTGCATCTCATTTTTCCTCTTCCGGGCACAATTTTCCTCTTCCTCTTTTTTTTTTTTTTTTTTTTTTTTTTTCCCCCTCTTCTGCGTCTCTTATTCCTCTTGACACATTTTCTCCTCCTACACTTCATTTCCTCCATTCTTTCACCCACATTCCTCTTATGCACCTCATTTCACCCTCCCTTCCCCCACCGTTCCCTCTCCCCTCTCCCTGATTTCCGTCTCCCCTCCTCCCGCCTTTCCCTCTCCTCTCCCCTCCTTCCCATCTCTCCTCCCCCGCCTTTCCTCTCCTCCCTCCCTCCCCTCACGTCATCCTCCTGTCCTCATCGTTGCCCACAAAGAAAGCACTCAAGCACCGTGTATTTCCCCGCCATTCAATCATCGCCTCCGTATTGATCATCACACACCCGCTGCACACGGCTACCGCAGCGTGTGTGTGTGTGTGTGTGTGTGTGTGTGTGTGTGTGTGTGAGAGAGAGAGAGAGAGAGAAACTGATTGACTGACATTATCACTTGTATCTCTGCTTCATTGTGTGTGTGTGTGTGTGTGAGAGAGAGAGAGAGAGAGAGAGAGAGAGAGAGAGAGAGAGAGAGAGAGAGAGAAACAGACAGACAGACAGAATGAATTTATTATTTTTATCCATGCTTTAATGTGTGTGTGTGTGTGTGTGTGTGTGTGTGCGCGCGCGCAAGGGCCACACTAATGTTGGTAGCTGGCCAGGAATGTTGGTCGTTTGGCGGGAAGATTGTTGAGGGCCGGAATGTTGGTTGTTTGGGTAATATTGGTAGTGATGGTGTGGTTAATACCGGTAAGAGTGTAAATGTTGGTAAATGGTTGAGAATGTTGGTAGATGGTTGTGGATGTTGGTAGATGGGTCGGATTGTTGGTAGATGGGTCGGATTGTTGGTAGGTATGTGGGTCTGGTGATGGAGAGGTGGGTAGGTTGGTTGGTGGGCAGGTATGATGGTTGGTAGGTAGAGGGAACGTTGGTTAGTGGGTGGATGGATGGATAGATGGATGGATGAGTGAATGCAAGACTAGTCGAAGTGAAATGGGATTGGTAGAGAGGTGAGTAGATGGGTAGACTGGTTGGTTTGGTTAAGTGGATAGGTGGAAATGGGCTCGGTAGATGGAATGTTAGTAGGTGAGTGGGGAATATTGATAGGTGAGTCGGGATGTTGGTTGGTTAGGTGGGATGTTGGTAGGTGGCCATGAATGTTGGTCGATGGCAGAAATGTTTGTTGGTGGAAGAGGCTGCTGGTAGTGGACGGGAATGTTGGTATACGAATAAGGGAAGATGAAGAAAAAAAAAGTTGTATACGGTTGAAGTGAGGAAAAGCGGAAAAGTATTGTGGCCGATGATGATGACTGTTGGGAAAGATTTATATATATGCAGTTTTTTTAGTTTCTTTCTCTGACGCCAGGTGCTGGGACATTGACAGGGAATGGAGTGGTGAGTGGTGGGCAAGGGGAAAAAAGAGGGAAAAGAAATGGTGGTATGGGGAGAGATGATGTAGAGAGGAAGGGGATTGAGGTGGTAATTATAGGGAAAGGGAAAAATGACGGAGAGAAGGTTTGATGGTAAAAGAGGGAATCACACAGGGAAAGGCAGAATAAAAAGAATAGGGAAAGAAGGTATGAGGGTAGTGGCGGTAGAGTGCGCCTGGTCACAGCGAGGCGCTGGGAAGAATGTAGAGATTTGGTTCCCAGATGGACGCCGGATCTGCATGGTAAAGGAAAAAAAATGGTATATGGAATGGAAGTATGAATAGGAGATGGATGGAAAGTATGAGAGTAGAAGAGGAAATAATACTAAGAGATAAGGTGATAAGCAGGGGGGAAAATATAAGAGAAAAATTATGAGAGGCAGTATGGGTAAGATTGATGGGTGAGGGAGGCATGGGTGTACATCCGGTGTGTGACCTGACGATAGAGGGTCGATGATGGAGTGGCGGGGGAAATGTGGTGCTTGAGTGCTTTTCTTAGGTCAGCTCCGGGGTCACTGAGGAGGGAAAGGAGGGGTAAGAAATGGTGGGAGAAAGGGTGAAAGTAATAAAAGTAAAGTTGAGAAAGGGAAGGAAGAAGGAAGAATTATGGGTGAGGGTAAAATAAAGTGCCTAAGTAGTTTTCCTCAGTCAGCTCCGGGGTCACTGAGGAGGGAAAGAAAGTGTTTGAGATGGTGTGGGAAAACGGGTGAGGAGAGGAAAGGGATTATGAGGGAAAAGGTCTCGATGAGTGGGGAATTGGAGGAAAGAGAGGCAAAATTAGGAGTAAAGAAAATTTGGAGAGAAGCAGTATGTGTAAGGAAAGGAGATATGGGAAAAATTTTTGGAGAAAGGAAATGGGGGTGTAAGAAGAAAAAGATGAGGTAAAAAAAAAAGAAAAAAAAAAGGGGGGGGGGAGAAGAGAAATATGAGGAAAATGAAGGACATGGAAGACACGATGGAGAAGGAATGAAAAAAAAAATAACAGAAGGAAGAAGGTAGGGAAGATATGGGAGGAAAAGAAGGAGAAAAAAAGAAAGTCGGAAGAAGGTAAGGAAGATATGGGAGGAGAAGAAGAAAAAAGATTGGCGGAAGAGATGGAGAAATGTATGAGGGAGGTTATGAGGCAAGAAGGAGAGAGGAGGAATGGAAAACAAACTGCAGGTAGGAATGTTGGTTGGTGGGCAGGGATGTTGGTAGGACAGAAATGTTGGTGGGTGAGTGGGGGTGTTGGTAGGATGATCGAATGTTGGTAGGTCGATAGGAATGTTGGTGGCTGAGTGGGAATGTTATTAGGTGGGTAGGAATGTTGGTAGGTGGATATAAACGTCGGTAGGTGGGTGAGAATGTTGGTAGGTGGAAATGTTGGTAGGTGGGAATGTTGGTAGGAGTTCACCGTGGTCTTATTATCCTCGCTAAATCACTTCACGACGATGCCATATTTGTAGGTGAGAAGGAATGTTGGTAGATGAGTAGGAATTTTGATTGATCGGTAGAAATGTTGGTAGATGTGAAAGTTGGATTTTTGGGAGGTGGGTAGGAATGTTGATTGAACGGTAGGAATGTTGGTTGGTGGAGAGGAATATTGGCAGATTGGGTAGGAATGTTTGTTGGTGGGTGAGGATATCGGTAGGTTGTTGGGAATGTTTGTAGATGGCCAGGAATATTATACTGTAGGTGGGTGGGAATGTTTGTAGATGGCCAGGAATGTTGGTAGGTGGGTGGAAATGTTTGTAGATGGCCAGGAGTGTCGATAGGTGGGTGGGAATGTTTGTAGGTGGGTGAGAATATTGGTAGGTGGGCGGGAATATTTGTAGATGGCCAGGAATGTTGGTAGGTGGGTGGGAGTGTTGATAGGGGCGAGATTGTATGGGCGAGGGAACTAGTGGATGGAATACGAAGAAATAAGTTTGCAGCCAAAAAGTTTGTGAGGAAAGCTTATTGATAGAATATATAAGGGAAAAACGGGGAAATAAAGCAGATGGACGAATACGAATGTTGGTAGATAAACGCGAATGTTGGTAGGCGGGCAGAAATGTTGGTAGTCGGGCAGGAATGTTGGTAGACGGATGGTAATGTTGGTTGGATAGGAAGGTTGGTAGGTGGACGGGAATACAGATAAACAGGTGAGAATGTTGGTTGATTTGCTTGAATGTTGGTAGCTGAGTGGGAATACTGATAGAAGAAGATGCTGGTAATCGGCTGGGAATGTTTGTAGATGGTCGAGAATGTTGGTATTTGGATAGGAATGTTGGTAGGTGAATAGGAATGTTGGTTAATGTTGGTAGCTGGACAGAAACGATGACAGGTGGGCAAGAATACGAATGTTTGTAAACAGTGAAATATTGGTAGGTTATAAGAATGTTGGTAGGTGGATTGGAATGTTTGTAGACGAGTAGAAATGTTGGTAGGAAAGACTTGGATGTTTATAGACGACGAAAATGTATGGGGAAAAATCTGGAACAAAAAATGTGAGACGAAAAGGGAAGAAAGTTTAGTGAGGAAAACATAAAAAAAAAAAAGTTTGTTTTGTGAGTATGTATGGCTCCTTGCCTTGCCCTGGCTTTTATCCTGGCAGAAGTTAGGGTGGCTTGGCTTTGTGTGTATCTTTTACACACACACACACACACACACACACACACACACACACACACACACACACACACACACACACACACACATTTCATTCCTTGAGACACCAAGTTTCTCTCTCTCTCTCTCTCTCTCTCTCCAACACCCATATTGAATTCACAGTATTGCACCCATCTAAATAACATGGCTTTGAATTGTATTGAATTTTTACCCTCCACCTGACAGGAAGAATCAATGGGTGTCCGTCCGTAGAGTTGGACGGCAGGGCGGCTGGCCGGGAGTAGAATTATCGTTTCCGGGCCAGAACTTGGAAAGTATTCACTATAGAGTGATGTAATTTCACATAGTTATGCGTCTTATAGTGAACTGGTGCATATTGATAGTATGCTGTCTCAAGTTTTTTTTTTTTTTTTTTTTTCATAATGAAAAAGTAGAGAGAGAGAGAGAGAGAGAGAGAGAGAGAGATTTCAGTGCGACTTGCACAAAGAATCCGAAGGGACCAGGGTATGTGTCCTCAAGGTGTTCTCCTTATGCCCACCTTTAAAAGAAAAGATTGGGGGGAGGGCCGTTATGCGCTTAGTTAGGTGTGCATGGTAGGTAGGGGGGGGTATGTGCTTGGTCAGATGGAGGGTTGCAACAGCGTAGCGTTGCCTATGTTTAGCTATATCAAATTATCAAATACGTTGAAACATAGAGAAACATTGCTCATATCTTTGGTGTGTGTGTGTGTGTGTGTGTGTGTGTGTGTGTACTGTACCTGTGGATTGGCGTGTTGTAGACTCATTAATGTACAATAATTTGACCACATCCTTAATTATTAGGGACACAGAATTCTGAAACACACCGAAACATGAAGAGAAGCCTCGGGGGTCCAGTTTTATCGACTCTGGAAGCTTTTTTTTTTTTTCTGTACCTGTGGATTGGCATGCACTGGCCTCATAAAAGTAAAATAACATGGTGTCAGCGTGAAGTTTTATTTACCTGGACATAATATTACCAGACGTGGCGATTTTGGACACTAGTTTCATGGAACGTAAGGATAGTGATAATTCTGTTAGTATACTTGATCATTTACTTTTCAGTCCAAACAGTTTGAAGTGGTGGACGGAACTTCAGAGAATATTCCTTGATAGCCTGTCTTCTGTTTGACTGTCTGCTGTTTATGTTACTGCAGCTCAAAAATAAGGAAAGTTTATACAACACCCACGGTCATACATTTGCTATAGAAAATAATGCCAGCAGCTATAATACCCAGTCTGAAACTATCGACCACCCGGTGCCAATACTTTGCTGGTCGATTGTGCATTGCTGTGAGTAATATAGATCCATTTTTTACTCGAACTGTTATACATTTTTTACACAGTATTCTGAGAAGTTTATCGAGCTTCGGAAGTCGCGTCACCGGGTTTCGGAAGTTGTTGCTCAGTGTCTCGTTATTTATCGCAATGCAGTGGATCGATGTTTATGTCGGTGACTGTACATGTGAATTGACGTGTCCTGGGAGTAAGGCTTGTATTCTTGTCGGGTAAGGAGGCTCCCTAGCACCTCTCTCATACCGATTTATTTTCTAAACTACTCATTAATATGCTCTTTTTTTGTTTCCTGTTTCTTTTAATGTCAACATGGAGTGTTTGAGTAACACACAAGAATATAGCAACGGAGTAGAACCAGGAATAAACCGGTAAGGAAGAGGTGTTAGTATCCCAGCCGCACGAGAATAGCTGCCTGTCACACCGGGAGCTACACCTTCTCGCGTCTGTTTCACTATATCACAGACCAGAATCACAACTACCATTACCGCTGCATCTGTAACAACCATCACCTCACCAACCATTTTAACCACTGAACCACCACACTTACCACAACCACAACCACACCAATCAAAATGACCACTGATTCTTGCGCCATTATCACCTCTACGATGCTAACCACACCTGCCACAACTACCAGAGCACCTACCTCTATAACCACACCTGTCATACTCTACCCCCACACCATCACCAGTGCAACCACCCATTATTTTTTTTTCCAACCTCACCCACCACACCCAGCTGTATCACTCGCCCACTACCACCACACCACTACTTATCCTTGCGTCTACCATGGTCGCTATCACCACACATTGCTACCGCCACACCCATGTCTACCACCACGTCCTGTATCACCACACCCACCAACACACTACACACACGACCGCCACACTACGCACAACCACCACCACTATCGCCACACCCCATTACCAGCACCATCAACACACACACACACACACACACACACACACACACACACACACACACACACACACACACACACACCGCAGCCCGAATTTAATCACACCAACAATAACAATTTGCATATTTTTAGACCATTTCCATATCCATTTCTCCCAGGCGCAACTAATTGAGGAATTTCTCTCTCTCTCTCTTTCTCTCTCTCTCTCTCTCTCTCTCTCTCTCTCTCTCAGTATTTTTGCCCAAGACTGAAAATATTTTGAGTGAAAGGAAGACGTGCGTGGCGCTGCAAAAGTTTGGCTTTAATTAGAAGGAATAATATTTACCTGGATCCTGACTGCTTAAAATTCACTAAAGGAGGAGGAAGAGAAGGAGGAGGAGGAGGAAGTACATGAGGGAGGGAGGCGTGGAGGAACAGCTGGAATGTTAGTGATTTTGGTGAGGTGTTATGAGGAGGTAGTTTTTTTTTTCAGGATCTCTCTCTCTCTCTCTCTCTCTCTCTCTCTCTCTCTCTCTCTCTCTCTCTCAGCTGCACAAAATTACCTGTTGATTAGCCTGAACGACTTACCTTATAATGTACAAGGATTAATAGAGATGGAATTTTAACTCTTCAGGTGCTAGGAATCTTCACAGGTAAGGCTGATCATTTGGTGTTGCTCTGATTATATCTCCCAAGCGCGTCCATACCCTTCTGTATCATGACGTATTCTTTAAGTAATTCTTGGTAACTCTTAATTATTTCAGTTACCTTTGGAGAAACTTTAGAAATGGGGAATGTAAGATTATAGTCGTCAGTACCCCCTTCATCACAACCCTCATTACAACCCTCATCACAGTCCTCATCACAATACTCTGTTCATTTCAGCTTGATCTAAAATTGTCATATCTCCATCTTGAATGCTCACCGTAACAACAGATTGACGCTTGACCTTGTTGCTAGTCACGAAGCAGTGTTGTGGAATGGGTCTAGGATCGCACCGTTGTCATTTTCAGCCACTGAGCTACGTGAAATAAGCTGCAAACGGACGGAAATCTGGGCCAAGTTAAAGTGAACGAACTATAGAATGGCACCCCCACACGCGTACTGATTACATTGTTGTGGAAATAAGACTGAAAAATATGAAAATACTTTATCTCGCAGAAGGGGTTAAAGAATACAGATTACTGTATACCTAAAGTCAAATATTCAGCTTCGTTTTGCCTCCCAACATTGTCGCGTTGTTATGAAAAAATGCGATGAATTGTGACACTGATGCGGCGAGGGTGTTGAAATAGCGCTGGTGGGGGAAATTACTGCTTGTAGGGAGAGGCGCCATGATGAGAATTTTGGGTGTACAGTGAAAGGAAAGGACAAAAATTATGGGACATTTCAACGGGGCTGAGTCTTTCCCTGGCACTGTGAAGGGGTGGATGGGGCTTTGGGGGAGAGGTGTGTGTGTGTGTGTGTGTGTGTGTGTGTGTGTGTGTGTGTGTGTGTGTGTGTGTTGGGGGAAAGAGGTGGAGGGGAAAGATATTCGAGGATGATAACGCGGAAGGAAGGAAGAAGGGACGCTACTCATGTGAAGGGAAGGGAAAGAGTACGTGAGGGAGGCGAGGGGAAGGGTGGTAGGATAGGAGACTTACCCAAACCCTCTCAAAATATTTCTCGCAATATTTCCCCTCTATCATTCCCCTTTTCCACAGATCCTCTCTCTCTCTCTCTCTCTCTCTCTCTCTCCCTCTCTCTCTCTCTCTCTCCCCCTCTCCCTCTCTCTCTCTCTCTCTCTCTCTCTAACTTCTGTCCTTCCAGAATCGTCCAAAGCTTCACTGTCGGCCAGGGTGGTGAGCTCATCGATAGGGTTCAAGAGAGGTTTAACAGCAAGGGTTCGGTAAGGTTCAGACAGGAAGAGACCTTGAGATATGCTTCATTGTGATGGTTCGGAAAGAGTTCTGAGTGTTCATGTTTCACAATAAAGTTCAGAGGAAAGGGGCAGAGTTCAGAAGGTAAATTCACCGGGAAAGCTTGAAAGGAAAGGGTTCAAAAATAATGTTTCCGTGATGGTTCAGATACATAGACAATGGGTTCAGAAAGGAGAATAAACAAAAGGGTTAATTGAAATGGGTTCAGAGTGGTAGTTCACAGGGGAGGGTTCAGAGACAGGGTTCACAGAAAAATGGTTCGAAAGTAGGGTTCAGAGACAGAGTTTACAGAAAAATGGTTCAAAGTGAGGGTTCAGAGACAGAGTTCACAGAAAAAAGGTTATATTGGAGGGTTTAGAGACATGGTTCACAGAAAAATGGTTCATAAGGAGGGTTTAGAGACAGGATTCAGAGAAAAATTGTTCAAAAGGAGGGTTCAGAGACGGTTCACAGAAAAATGGTTCAAAAAGAATTAAGCTCAGGGAAGCGATAGAGGGAAAAGTTTCCAAGAGATGGTTCAAAGAAACAGATGTTCACTGAGGAGGGATAAGAGACCAGGGTTCAGAGGCTGGGTTCACTGGGAAGATTCGGAAACAGGGTCACAACAGGGTTCACATAGAATTCCAAAGCACAAGAGATAAGGTTCAAATACAGGGTTCAAGGACAGATTTACAGAGGAGGCATCAGAGAGAGGGCTCATATCTAGGGTTCAAGGACAAGAGTTGGTTCAGAGGTGAGGGGTTAGCGAGGAGGGATCAGAGAGAGACAATTAAAGAGAGAAGCCAGGCAGCGTCCTCTATCCCTTCGGCTGGAGAGGAGGCAGAGGGATGAAGCCGGATGCGTGAGAGAGAGAGAGAGAGAGAGAGAGAGAGAGACGGATCTGACCAAGGACGCGAGTGGATTAGGGGAAGCACATGAAGGAATTAGATTGGAAGATGGGTAAGGATTAGGAAGGGATGGTTTGAAGACAGCTATACATTGAGAAGAAATGGGTTAGAAAATATAAATAAGGAAGGTATAAGTATAAATAAAGATGGAAATAAGGAAGGTCTTCTTTTTACTGTTGTTAGAAGGTTGTAAGTTAGAGTTATTCAACATAACTACTTTGTTGGTGAGTTACTGTAATTGTTATTGGGTTTGTAAGTTAGGAGAAATGTTGAATAAACTACAGAAACTTTAGAGGAAAGGCTTAGAAGTTTAAAGAGGAAGTTATGATATAGATACCATAGAATAATTTAAGGAAAGGAATAGGGATGTACGGATAACAAATGTGTGCAAGGATATATGTCTGTGAAGAAGTGCTACGCGTCAGAGAGTGTTTTGTCATTGGGGATGGTAGTTGGGATGAGTTGCAACCCTCAGGAGAGAGAGAGAGGGAGAGAGAGATCTAATTTTATCGGTAGAAATGTAAATCCGGCATAGAGGTTTGGAAAGGCCGGTAAATATCTCTAATAAAGAAGTTAATATAGGCAAGAGGTAAGTGTCTGGGGATATGGAAGGATGCGACTTGATAAGAGAACATAATTTAACAAGAAAGTAAATTATATAATATTCTTAGTGGGCAGTAAGGATATGTTTTGACGAGAGAACGTAACAGTGGAGAAATGAAAATAAAAATTGATGTTTGGAATTCCCGTTGTTAAGAGTTTCATGAAGCAGCGAGGGAATGTCATGATGTACAGAACTATTTACAGTGAGATTCATAGTTCCTGGTAGTCGATAAAACATGTAAAAAATAATAAAATAAAAATGAGGATATAAGCAATGGAAATAATGTTGATGGAACTTGAAAATGTAAGAATGAAGATAATTATTGAAACGGTGATTAGAGATAGTTATACAATAGATATTAGATGTTTATAGATACTGATAGATAGAGATTTATGGTAGAAGTTGATAGATGTAAACTGATAGATAGAAGTGGTGGTTGGTGGTGTAATAATAGTGATGAAATAAATGAGTGATATGTGTCTGTGTTAGTTTGTGTTATTGCCCTCTGCTGTGTCTGATAACTGTCTGATATCTGCGGGTTGTGTGTGTGTGTGTGTGAGAGAGAGAGAGAGAGGGTCATTATTATCATCATTATATCAAGCCATCATCATCATCATCACCAAAGCGAGGCCACATTAAAGAGGACCCACACACGCTACGAGGCTGCGCGGTCTTGTGTACACAACTATGTACACAGGACGGCCATTGTGTGTACATGTGAGGCCTGTCCGGGTGCACACAGGCATGTTCAGGGCTCAGGAGGAGGTGCTTCAAAGTTGGTGAGCAAGTTTACTCCTCACGACCCCCAGGACCACTGACGACCCCCCTTGGTACGACCTGGAGCCCTTATCCCCTTCCTTACGACCCACAGACACCCACGACTGCCCCCCCATACGACCTGTAACCCCTCACGACCTCCAAGAACACTTACGACCACCCCCTTGTACGACCTGGAGCCCTTAGGCCGTTCCGTACGACCCACAGACACTCACGACCCCCCAGCCACCCAGTAAACACATTCATAACTACCCTCCCATACAATATGTATCCCTCACGACCTCATGGTTACGACCATTAACGACCCTTGAGAACATTTATGGCCCACAGACACGATTACTACCTCTTACGACTTGTAGGCCCTCACGACCTGTTCCTTACGACACACACGACCCTCTCGAGCTGTTACGACCCACATGCACTCAAGAATGCGCCTTCTTATTACCTTGAACTCATCACGACCCTCCATTACGACCCACAGACAGGTCACGACTACCATTCACGACCTTGATCTCTTTACGACCCCCACGACCCCCCAACGACCCCAAGAAGTTCCCCCCCCCCATCTCAGGCCAGGATTTTAATTATCGGCTGTTGTTCCATCCTCCCCTGGTTTATTTTGTCTCCTCCTCCTCCTCCTCCTCCTCTTTTATTATTTATTGTTTTACGATTGTTTTTTTTCGTTTTAAATACCACATCCTACGAGTTACTTTATTTTCTGCTTTTCATTATCTTGTTTTATCTTCTTATCTTTTTCATTTCCTTTCCCTTATTATTTATTCTTTTATTTCCTTTTCCGTATTTTACTTTCTTTTAATTTTTCAGTGTCTTCTCTGCTCCTTCCTGCCGTGGTCATGTTTCGCCCCCACCTGTGTTGACTCCTACAGGTTGGCTATTAATTTCACCGCCTTTATATTCCCACTGTGTTCCCTGCTGTGTTTTCCAGTTCCAGTCGTGATAGGAATTTTTCTTTTAGCTCCTCTCCTCCTTTCCTTACCTCTGTCTTTCCTCCTTTTCCTCCTCCTCCTCCTCCATCAGCTGCTTTTTTCATTTGTCCTCTCTGCTCCCCTCCCCTCACCCCCCCCCGTCTGTTTCCTCACTTCTCACTCCCCTCACACAGCGACCTCTCCTCATTTCCTCCTCCTCCTCCTCCTCCTCCTCCTCTCCACCTCTGTCTAACCCCTCTTCGCTGTTTCCGTTTCCTCTCTATCTTCTGCACATCCACTTTCGTTTGTTTCAATTTTCTCTTCATTTTAGTTAGTTTAAGCACTTATTTTTATTATTTCTCCTTCACCCCTTCTCCCCTTTCTTCCCATCCTTTCCCCTTCTCGTCCCCTTCTTTCCACCTCTTCTTCTCCTTTTCTTTCCTCAGTCTTTGTCTTCATCCTTAGCTCCTTTCTCAGTCCTCCTCTTCCTCCCTTTCTCAGTCCGTCTCTTACTCCCTTTCTCAGTCATCTTCCTTCCTTTCTCAGTCCTCCTCTTCCTCCCTTTCTGAGTCTTCCTCTTCCTCCCTTTCTCAGTCCTCCTCTTCCTCCCTCCCCCTCCTCGCCAGGCCCTTAACCCACTCTTAAGACTCAGTAGGTTTGTTGATGTTTTCTTTTCGTTGTGCTCCTTCCCTTCTTTCCCCCGGCTCCCTTTCCCCCCTCCCTCCCCTCTCCTCTCAGTTTCTCCCCCTCCCTCCCCTCTCCTCTCAGTTTCTCCCCCTCCTCTTCCTCCCACCCCACCCTTCCTCCCCCCCTTCTATATTTACATTCCCAACAATCCAGTTCCCCTACTTGTCTCCACTCTTTACCTTTCAAGCTTGTCTCCCCTTCCCTCTCCCCATTCCCGTCCCTTTACTCCTCCCTCTCCCCCTTCCCATCCCTTTCTCTTCCTCTCCCCCTCCCCCTCCCTTTCACCTTTCCCATCCCTTTCCCTTCTCTTTCCTCTCCCCCTCCCTCCCCCCACTACTCCCTCCTCCATCCCTTCCCCTCCCCTCCCCTCAGTGTCCCCTCTAACCACCCCTCTGTCCTCCTCTCTCCCCACTGATTCCCCTCCCCCACCATACCTCAAACCTAATTACCTCCCAGATGACAGGCAAGATAAGACCACACCGTGAGAGAGAGAGAGAGAGAGAGAGAGAGAGAGTCAAACTACTTATTACACCCCGCCATAATGCTAATGTAATGGGGGGGGTTATGTTGTCAAATCTGTCACGCCTTTATTGTGTGTGTGTGTGTGTGTGTGTGTGTGTGTTGACTGCGCCACCCTGTTATAATGGTAATATAGGGTGGGTCATATTTTTTTCCTAGTCTTACTGCCCCCTTTCTGTCAGTCTGTGGGCTCCTGTGGTAAAGATTGTGTGTGTGTGTGTGTGTGTGTGTGTGTGTGTGTGTGTGTGTGTGTGTGTGTGTGTGTGTGCTGGTTTTTGCAACGTTTTCTGTGTTTATTTTTATGTCGTTCAAGTTCCTCTATCTGTATATATTTTCATGTCTATCTATCAGTCTTTCTGTCTGTCTCGGTTTATGAACAGTATGTCTATCTGTCCATCAATTTTTCTATCTATTTACCTACGTCTTTCTGTTTGTCTGTCTGTATCAATGTCTGTCCATCTGTCTATGTCTTTCTGTCTGTCTGTCTGTCTGTGTATCTATATAGAGTACTTTTTTGTTAATACGTATCACAGTTACAATATAACATGTTTTGTGATTTCTATATATAAAACACTCCCTTAACACCTGGTCTCCTACCCATTATTCGCCCATTCACCACCATTAAATCATCACAGCGGCATTAACACGTGGAATATAATGGTAGCACTTAAACTCGCCGCCACCACCACCACCACCACCACCACCACCACCTCCTCATACTCACCATTTCGACTGGCTATCCGTCACCATTAGAGTTATCTTAGACACACCTGTCGCCAGCACTCCATCATCATTTTACACACACACACACACACACACACACACACACACACACACACACACACACACACACAAGGTTTAGCGTGCTTTGTTATATTTGACCAACAGACTTGCATAACACACCAAACGAGACATACTTTATTATTTACTGATACTCTGTCAATGTGTGTGTGTGTGTGTGTGTGTGTGTGTGTGTGTGTGTTGGGGGGGAGGGAAGGATTCTCATGTACCCACTCCCTTGAATAACAGGTCTTGGCATTAAAATTTTACAGTATAGTGGGCAACAACAGTCCTGCCTCCTCTCCTAATTCTCTTCTTATTGATTATGAAAAGCCATTATTGACGTCACTGGACATGGAGTGTATATTAAGTAACGTGTCGTATTGTGCCGTAATCCCTAAATAGCAAGGTAAAGCCACCCTAATCCTTCAAAGCCCACGCCACGCTCTCTCACATAACAGGACTCCACCAAGCCTTAAAACAAAGCCTAAGATCTCAAAGTACACCCCCACACGCTCCGGAAACCAAGAATCACTTGAAGGAGGAGGAGGGTGAAGTGAAGGTACCCGTCTCTTTCCCCTTTCACGCCCATTTACGTTATTCATTTCGTTTATAAAGGTTCCAGTACTCTTGCAGCATCGGCCTTGGTAACCGAATGGCGTCCGTCCAATGTACTCGATCTCTAGCAGCCTTTCTGTTTGGTCTCTTATCTTTGAGGTCACACTATGCTTGTCTCAGATCTTGCAAGAAAAAAGAAATATTGGCAGTGAAAGGATTAAAAAAAAAATACATATATTGGAAGTGAAAGGATTAAAAAAAAAATATTGGCAGTGAAAAGATAAAAAAAATATATATATATTGGAAGTGAAAGGAAAAAAAACAGTATTGGAAGTGAAAAGATAAAAAAAACAAATATTGGAAGTGAAAGGATAAAAAGCCAAGCCCTTCCCTCTTAACCCTCAAGGCTCAGGGGATTTCCCAGTAAAGCATCTAGCGTTACCAGAGAAATAAAGGTACCTGTAAGTCGCTCCCGGGAGGTTGGAGATTTGAATAGCAAAACACAGGATGCCACCAAGCTTTTTACTTTTTCACTGCGAGGTTTGGTTTTTATTTTTCATTTTGACTGCAGGCGGAGTTTTAGATGGATTTTCTCTCATACTGAAGGGGGTCAAAGGAAGAGCCGACCTTAAATAACAGACGGTCCCCCCAAAGGAAAGAAAAAAAAAACAGCGCTGGAATTAATGTGAGAATTTGTAGCCAGAAGGGGCTAGAATACGCCATCAAATTCTTATGAACCAAATAATACCATGAAGTTATTTGTTTTTCTTCTCGCCAACAGTCAATCTTAGTGACATTTTTGAACTATAGGCTTTAGTTATAGACTTCTTTAACCCCTTCACTAAGAAAGGATTATTAAATTCCAAAACTAAGATCTGGTAGTAACAATAACAAACTACAGAAAGGCGTTATTGCACTGAAAGTTACACACACACACACACACACACACACACACACACACACACACACACACACACACACACACACACACACACACACACACACAACAAAGCTTCAGTATATAGCCTTGGATCATGAATATTACTTCCAGAGCCTTACGTAAGGAACCCAGGAAATATAGATGGGGAAGAAGAGTGAGTAGGAAGGAGCAAGGAGGTGCTACGGAAGTAAAGAGATACAGATATAAGAAGCCATAATATCAACATACGTCCTTATTACAAAGCCTTGAATCTCGAATGACCCTCTAGAGTGCCAGAGCCTTGAGGAGGATCTGAGAATAAAGAGGAGGAGGAGGAAGAAGGCTGAGAAGTAAGGAGTAAGATGGTAAAGTAAGAAGCCATTATCTTTCAGTAACGTAAGCCCTGAGAATATAAGCTTAGGATCTCAGATAACAGTGGAGACGATGCAAAAGCCTTAATAAGCCCGTAAGTCCTGCGAGTAAGGAGGAGGAGGAATGGGTAAGTGAACGGTAAGAAGCGAGACATAATCTTTCTAAAACTACCCAGGACGCCACAAAAGACTCAGAAGAAAGCCTGGATCTCAAACCAACACCTCAAACACTTAGGAAGCCCAAAGAATCAAGCTCTTAAGCCCTGAGAATGAGGAGGAGAAGGAGTAAGTGGTAAGGAGGTGGTAAAATAAGAAACCATAATCCTTGTAACATATAAAGCCCTAAAACAGAGCCCAGGATCTCAAATAACACAAGAGACACTGGCAAGGGTTACATAAGAAGGTGTTAAACCGTGAGAGAGAGAGAGAGAGAGAGAGAGAGAGAGAGAGAGAGAGAGAGACTAAGGAGGGTGAGTGAGTGGTAAGGAGGGGGTGAAGTGAGCAGTGAGGCGGATTGCGTGACCGCCCTGTTTACAGTCCTCAGTCACGTAGGGGAAAGGGTTGGGGGAAGGAGAGGGTTAGGTAGAAAAGGGAAGGAAGGGGGTGAAGGGGAGGGGGTAAGCAGGAAAGGGAAGGAAGGGGATGGAGGGGAAAGAGTAGACAGAAAAGGGAAGGAAGGGGGGGGTGAAGGTGAGAGAGGGAGGGAGAGTTTACTGTAGACAGAGAAGGAAGAAGTGGACAGAGTGGGGGCTGAGTGTAGGAAAGAGAGAGAGAGAGAGAGGGAGGGAGAATGTTAGCGAAATGTAAGAGCTACACTAGAGCGATAAAACTTAGCACAAGGCATAGATATAATTTTCTTTTCGGTAATAATTATATAAATAAAGAAGAGGGTGTGAAACCATGTAGAGGAAAGGAGTGTGGACCTTGTGATGTGCACGGTAAAACATGGGTAATTGCTGAGATGGTGTGTGTGTGTGTGTGTGTGTGTGTGTGTGTGTGTGTGAGAGAGAGAGAGAGAGTTTTGAATATCAGATAAAGAAATGCTATTGTTTTAGACTCTCTCTCCCTCACACACACACACACACACACACACACACACACACACACACACACACACAGCCAATCTCCTAAACACAGGATCCAACCCTACATCACCTTGCTTCGTAAAATTGGGATTATCTTCCATTACAGATCCAGAGTCGAAAATTATGAGCCGCCCTGTTTATTGGCCTCCCCTGCATCCTGTGAGGGGTGGCCTTGGTGTGTGTAGGGGGGGTGAGAGAGAGAGGGGGGGAGGTCAAGCAAAGCAGTGATGTTAGGGAGAAGGAGAATGAAGGTGGGAAAGAAGGAATGACGATAATGGTTGTGTTTATCATCATCGTCATCATCATCATCATCATCATCTTGGTCATGATACTGATTTTCATTGTAGTTACCTCATCATGTCATCCTCCTTGTCTTCTCCCTACTTATTTATACTTTTCCTTCATTTTCATTTGTTTTCTATTCCTTGTAACCCCTTCCCCTCTTTATCTTATTCTCTTTCCCCTCTCCTCGTATCCTTTCTATTGTCCTCTTGATTTTTCCCTTCCCCTTGCCCTCTTTATCTCCCATTTTTCCCCTCTGTTTGACCTTTCCTTGTTTCCCTTCACCTTTTTGGTATCCTCTCCTTTTCCCTCCAAAACCTCCAATCGAATCCGGCAGGAAAAGTGAGAAGGACCGCAATGTGAAAAAGAATGGCCGTTGTAGAAATTAAATAGAAAATAAAATCGAGTTAACTTTAAGCTCCAAGTGATATTGTATTTTGTGATTTTGCTTAATTTCCTGTGATCTGAACTGGATTAAAAAACAAAATTGCCAGTCATGAATATATTACATTTGTGCATAATTATGGAGAGCTTGTTTGGCTGAGCATTGGAAGTGAAATGTTTAAACTAGAAGTGAAATATTTATGCAAGTGATTTTTAAATGTTACCCCGTTCTTTAAGACTGGCTAAACAGAGAGAGAGAGAGAGAGAGGAGGGGGGGTGACATGTGCTGGGAGAAAAGGGTAAGGAGTGAAGGGGAGAAGAGGGAAAGGGGTGAGGAGCAAGAGGGTGGGCATTGAGTGGGGGGGAGGAAGATGGGGAGGAGTGGTGAAATTGGATGTGGGGGCAGGAGGAAGGGAGAGTGGAAGAAAGGGGGGAAGGGGAAAGAGGGAGATGAGGGGCAGGGGAGGGGGAGGGGAGGGGAGTTGGGGGAATTGTGTAGTTATCAGACTTGCTAGTTTTATGGTAGAGCGCGTTTGACAGCAAAGGGGGGAGGGGAGGGGAGGGAAAGGGAGAGAAGAGAGGAGGATAAAAGAGGAGACAAGAGAAAAAGGTGGCAGGGGAAAGAGGAAAAGAAGAGGAGGGAGAGGAGGACAGAAGAGAAGAGGAAAGGATGGAAAAGGAAAATAGACGATTGAGGAGGATAGGATGGGATGAGAGAGGAGAGAAAGGGACGGAAAGAGAAGAGAGAGAAAGGAAAGAAGAGATGAGAAGAGATAGGATAAGAAGGGGAAAAAAGGAGAGATGGGGAAGAGAGAGGTGAGAAGAGACAGGACGAAGAGAGGAGAGGAGAGGGAAAGAGGTAAGAAGAGACGGGAAGAGGAGAGAGGAGAAAGGAATGACAGGAGAGAAACTATGAAAAATATGAGAGAATCGGACGGGATGGGAGAAGAGTGAAAATGTAAAGGAAGGAGAGATGAAACGAGAAGAGAGGAAAGGAGAGAAGAGAAGATACGAAGACAGGATAGCGGAGAGCAGAGATGAAGAGAAGAGAGAGGAGGGCAGAGACGAAGAGAGGAAAGAGAGGGAGAGTAGAGGAAAAGAGAGGAGAGTAAGAGAATGAGGACGTGAGGTATCAGAATAATTGATTGATGTTTTTATAGAGTCTAAAATGCCATTATGTATCATGTGCCTAAGTATCATTTTAAGATGTGATGACAGGGCAGCGAAATGGCCTCAAGTTGAAAGGGTAACAGAAAGGAGGGTAAAAATCTGAAAAGGAAATGAGTGAGGGTAGGGAGGACAGAAAGGAGGGAGAGGAGGAGGAAGTGGAGCGTGAAGTAGGAAGGGGAGGAGAGTTGGCGGAGCAAGAAGAGGAAGAGAAGGAGGAGGAAGAGGAGGAGGTGCAGAGAAGTGAAGCACACAGAAAGGAAGGGAATGAGAGGAAAAGGTGAGAAAGGGGAAGCGAAACTTTAGAAAGGGAAGGGAAAGGAAAGGAAACAAGTGAAGCGTGATAAAGGAAAGGAAAGGAGAGGGGAGGAAGTGCATCGAGAGAGAGAGAGAGAGAGAGAGAGAGAGAGAGAGAGAGAGAGAGAGATTTGGCTTTTAGCAGTAGCTAATTTTATTTCGTGTGAGACTGAAAAAATCGGAATTTGCAAGAGTGAGTGTGTGTGCGTGTGTATGTATGTACTGTATGTATGTGTGTGTGTGTGAGAGAGAGAGAGGGGGGGGGGGGGAAATTGGAATAGATGAGAAAGAGGAAGTACGGAAGTGGGGAGAGTGATAAAGAAAGTGAGAAAGGAAGAAGAAAGAAAAGGATGGGGGTAAAAAATGGGGGTAAAGAAATGGAGGGAGAGAGGGATGGAAGAGGAGGAAAAAGGGAGGAGGAAATGAACTAAGATAGGGGAGGTGAGGAGGTTGAAGGTGAGGGTGGGGGGGAGGGTGAAAGCTTTTGAAATGTGAGAGGGAGAGTGAGAGTGAGAAAGGGAGGGAGGAGGGGGAGAGAGAGGGAATGTGGGAGCGTGACAGCAAGGGGAGACGGGGCATTGAGAAGTGTAGGAGAGAGAGAGAGAGAGAGAGAGATGGAGAAGGGTGACAGAAAAAGGTGGGAAAAGTGCAGGGAATGTCCTTGACACACGGCGAGAGAGAGAGAGAGAATGTAGTGAGAATGACAGAGATCTTAAAGAGAATGATGTGAAGAGCGGGAGAGAGAGAGAAAGAGAGCTGAGCATTTTAGGAAGAAAATAAGTGGGGTTTTTAAGGGATTACAGGTATGTAGATCAAAGCGACCTGTTTAGGAGAGAAGAGAGAGAGAGAAAGAGAGAGAGTTGTTAGCTACGTAAGAGGTAGTCACGAGATTTAAAGCACAATCATTTAGAGAGAGAAAGAGAGAGAGAGAGTTCGAAAAGTGAAATGATGGGATATTTAGGAATTGCTTAGCTGGTCAGATCGACATACAGATTGATAGGTAGGTAGATGAAAAGATAGATACCAGTTGATAGATACACATATATAAGGTAGGTACCGGTTCGTATAGATAGTTACAAATAGATAGAAAGATAGCGGTAGATAGATAGAGTGATAAATAGATATGTATAGAAAGGGAAATCATACGCGTCCTTGTTGTCCACCTTTACCTGTCTCCTGTTAATTACCCCTCACCAACCCTACTCCAACCTAGCTCCTTTGTGATGTGCATACCTGATGAGCCGCGCCGGGTGGCGAATCCCCCCTACACACACACACACACACACACACACACACACACACACACACACACAGTGATCAGTAAGGCTTTTGTGTGTGTGTGTGTGTGTGTGTGTTTGTGTTTGCAAGTACGTGATATTTTAATGGGTAATAGGAGACTGCGCCATTAGTGAAGGATTTATTGAACACTGTATCTGGGGTTCTAGTTGGTGAAGGGAGATTTGAACCTTCCACGTAGATTGATTTATATCGTTTGGCAAGACCACTTTGATTTCAGTATAGATTCGTCACCTCTTTTCCTACATACATACGCACGTACCTACATCCTTCCCTACATATATACGTACATAAAACATAGATACATACATACATATATACATAATTAGAGGCAGAAAGAAAGAACATTTTTTTTTCAGTGGATTTCGGACATGGATTAGAAAGATTGTACAGGAGGTCCAGTAGCCCACACACCTATAATAGAGGGCTGATCTTGGTCTGCCGTCAAATATCACCACTTGGGCACTAATACTCGTCGTAGGTATTGAGCTCCACTGTAACGTATGGAAACGAAGCTCGGACCTTGTTGGAAGAACATATATCAAGAGAGCAGTTTTTTGAGGGGATCATGTGGGGTTATACTGACAGAGGAAGTTAAGGAGCCTTGTGGTGTAAAAGTGGTTGTGATAGAAAGCTTTAGGAGAAATACACTAGTGTGGTTTGGCCATGTGGAGAGGATGGAGAGTGAGAGACTGACTGTGAGAGTGTGTGAGTGAGATTGAGGGAGGGGGAGACCGAGGATGAGATGGAGGAGTGGAGTGGAGAGTTATATGAGAGGGGGGGGGTGGGGATGAGTTGGGGGAGGACAGCGAAATGGCAATAGAATAAAACTTTCCGATCTGTAGGGGATAATTACAGGTAGAATTGACGCTCTCACTGTCATAAATAAATAATCAGATAGCGCGCGCGCACACACACACACACACACACACACACACACACACACACACACACACACACACACACACACACACACACACACACACACACACACACACACACACACACAAAACTAGATTGAAGAGGGTAAATGGACTTCTTATTTTTGCGTGTTGGTGGAGCCATGTGGAACGCAGTAAACAAGATTTCACTCGGGATCATAATTTATCGTCTAACCATTCCCTGCAGTATCTTGGATCGAACCCGGCACCGTACAGTTTCCAGTCCTCCGCTCAATATATTCCACCACCACCTTCTTGTGTAGGTTTGTTGTTTGCCAGAGTTCTTGACACACAGTGATGGGTTATACATGCATACATAAAAACATACATAGGCACATACATACAACTAGACATTACATACAGCAACTTTCACAAACACAGGTACGCATTAGCAACTCTTGCATCTCTCTCTCTCTCTCTCTCTCTCTCTCTCTCTCTCTCTCTCTCTCTCTCTCTCTCTCTCTCCATATGCAGGCAAAATGTGGAGTCTCGAAAAAGGGTCATTTTAATCCACTCTGTGGCAGCGAAAATCTAGAATAAAGTATAGCAAAAATGTACTCGTCGAAGAAATCATGAATGAATTTATTCTGTGTGTGTGTGTGTGTGTGTGTGTGTGTGTGTGTGTGTGTGTGTGTGTGTGTGTGTGTGTGTGTGTCTCTCTCTCTCTCTCTCTCTCTCTCTCTCTCTCTCTCTCTCTCTCTCTCCTTCGTGCACGCGGCCGCGCGTGGAGTGGAAACTTCTACTAATCATGTTAAACTTAACGATTTAATATCATCACTAAGTTCTCTTGTTGTCTCGCCACCTCCTTCTCTTATTTCTCTTCTTTCATTCATTCTTTCCTCCCTCCTCCTCCTCCTAAGCTGGTATTTTGCTCCTCACTGACAGACGAACTTACCGTGTCGGGTGATTACAGTTTGATCTAGTTACCTTCTCTTCGGCTCGTAAGTGTGTGTGTGTGTGTGTGTGTGTGTGTGTGTGTGTGTGTGTGTGTGTGTGTGTGTGTTTGAGGGAGAGAGTGGGAGGGGGGAGGGGGAAGGAAAAGAAGGTTAAAGATAGTGAGGGGAGGGAAGAAGGATAAATGGGAAAGAAGTGATGATGAGGGAGAGTTTGATGGGAGATGAGGAAGAGTCAGAGAGAGAGAGAGAGAGAAAGAAATACGAAAGCTCTTGTGGGAATATGAGATCATAAGACTTGGAGCATGAGAGAGACAGACAGACAGACAGACGGGAGATGGGGAACGTAAGTCTGGATATTACTAACAGGAAGACAAATGAAACAAACGCAGGTAAATATAGCAGGTACATTATTTATTATTACTTTGTCTTGTATGCTTCCCAAATGTAATTGTCTCATTATAATCTGTCTATCTATGCTTATCTTTCTACTTGTCTATCTGTCTGTCTGTCTCTCTGGTTACCTGTCTGTCCGCTCATTCGTTTTTATGCGTTGGTACCTATTGCTAAAAAGAGAACGCCACATTGTTATATTTCTATCTATATCAAGAAATCTAATACTATCTCTCCATCGCTGTCCACATCTTCTTTATCTGTAATTTTTTATCTAGTTTGAATCTATATCTGTTATCTGTGTTTTATTTACTATACATATGTAACTTTTTCTATCAGTCTTTCTCTCTCGGTCCATTAAATGATGAAGGGAAATGATGAGAGACAGGTGGAGCGGAAAGTCGAGATGGTAAGATAATGGACAAGCTTACAAGATTACCGCACTGCCAGACAAAGACCGTGTGAGATAGATAGATAGATAGATAGAGAGAGAGAGAGAGAGAGTGTGTGTGTGTGTGTGTGTGTGTGTGTGTGTGTGTGTGTGTGTGTGTGTGTGTGTGTGTGTCTGTCTGTCTGTCTGTCTGTCTGTCTGTGAGAGAGAGAAAGAGAGAGAGAGGAGGGGAGAAGACGTGGAAAATGAGGTTCCTTGGTGTGTTTGCGGAGCGGAGGTAATGAGAGAGAGAGAGAGAGAGAGAGAGAGGACACTGAGTGAGTGAAAGCGAGCGAGAAGAATGAGAGGACAGGGAGATTGAGAATGTTACTCTGATGCAGTGAGAGAGAGAGGGGGGGGGGGCATTTAGAAGTAATTTTGTTTCCTGCAAGAGTTATTGGAAGAGTTTAAAATTTGTTAGAGCGATTTTTCAGGGAGAGAGAGAGAGAGAGAGGTAAGAATAGCAGAGGTTTTAAAAAGAATACCGTGAAGAGAAGGAAAGAATGATAGAGAGCTGAAGTTGGGAATGGGAGAGCTTTTAAAGAAAATCTTATGATCAAGGGGACTTAGAGAGAGAGAGAGAGAGAGAGAGAGAGAGAGAGAGAGACAGACAGACAGACAGACAGACAGATTTCAGCCGTAGATTTATTTTGTGCAAGAGATGAAAAAGCCAGAAAATATTGCAGTAGTTGAGAGAGAGAGAGAGAGAGAGAGAGTAGGTCAGTGTAATAGCCAGTGTGTTACACCCGATAGTGTTGTATGGCAGAGTGGGAGTGTGTCGAGTGGGGAGATGAGAGGGAGTGAAGGGGGAGGAGTGGGTGATAGTGGGTTAAGGGGGAGTAGGAGTGGGGAGTTGGAGGGAGGAGAAGGGAGGAGAGAGGGGATTGAGTGTACTGTGTGGAATGAGAGGGGAGGGGACTGTGGCATGGTGGGGAGGAGAGAAGAGGGGGCAGTGGAAAGTAAAGAGAGGAGATGGGAGAACAGTGAGAGGGAAAGGAAAGAGATAGTGTAAGTAGGAAGGAAGGATGGAAGGGGGGAGAGTGGGGTATGGGAAGACCAAGAGGGGAGGGTGGAAGAAAGGAAGGGAGGGAGAAAGCAGGAGTGGGGTGAAGGGAAGAGAGAGAAATAGTGGGGAGTGGGGTGACGAGGCGGAGACGGAGACTAGGGAGGATAGTAGGATAAGTGGAAGAGTGGGGAGAGGGGAATGGGGATGTGGGTAGGTGGGAGTGGAGGTTGAAGTGGACGGAGGTGGGAGCACAACGTATGGTGAGGAGAGAGAGAGAGAGAGAGAGAGAGAGAGAGACTAAGAGGTGTCTGGGGAGGAAGGAAAGTGAGCACTGGGGAGGGAAGGATGGGAGGATGGATGGATCTGGTAGTGATGGGGGAAGGAAGGTGGTTGCAGGAGAGAGAGGGATGGAAGGAAGAGGTAAGAGGAAGAGAAAGAAATAAGGAAATAAGGAACAAAGAAGGATCTAGGAAGGAAAGGAGGGAGGGAAGGAAGAAAACTCATAAAGGTCTATAAAGGGAGAGAACTGAAGGAAATAAGTAGAAGGGAGGGTGGGAAACGAGAAGGAGGTCCCAAGGGAGGGAGGGAGAGAGAGGAAGGGAAGGGAGAAAGAAGGGTCAACGATATGAGAGCGAAGGAGAGAAGAATAAAGTGAAGTAAGGCAGAAGTGGGAGGTGAAGGAGGAGTGAAGGAGAGGCTATGGAATATTGCCACTCGATTGAAACACTAGGTTTCGCTCTATTTATCATTTTATTTATCAGTCCATCTGTCTATCTATCTGTGTATCTGTGTATCTCTTAATGTATTTCTCACCAGTAATTTTTGTCTTGTCCTTATCCGCTACAGTAAATTAATTCATTATATTAAATTTTATCTGTTTATCTATCCACCTTTATCCATCAATAGCCACCTGCCCAAGTATCTATCTGTATGTCTATCCACCCATCCCATCTTTATGTCTGTGTCTGACCATCTGTCTTTACTATCCCTCCCTCCATGCCATTCCCATCTCCCATCCCCACAAATACCCCTCTGGCCTCCCACTACCATTCCTCCTACCATTGCTGTGTAGTATTAGCGCCTCATGGTATGGTATGGTATGGTATGATGATGCCCCTCCCCCCCCCTCCTTCTTTATTCATTGGCTTAGAATTGCTTTGGAGGAGCGAAGGGTAGGTGTTGTGGTAGGGGGGTGGTTTTTCAGGGTGGTATGATTCTCTCTCTCTCTCTCTCTCTCTCTCTCTCTCTCTCTCTCTCTCTCGTATATAATTTTTTTCTGCAGGAAGATGAGGGGAAAGGACTGCAAAAATCTCACCTTGTTTACTTCTTCCTGCAATAAAAACATATCTTAACACAGGGGATCGATCGTAGGGGGAAGTGACCCTCTCCCACCCATGCATCACCCTTGGGAGAGGGAGAAGGGGAGTGGTAGAGGAGGCTGCGTAGTTCCTCTTCCTTGGTGATTTATTTTGCTTGTTACGCATTTTGTGTGTTATTTCGTTGTGGGTGGATGTGGGAGCAGTGGTGTGTGTGTGTGTGTGTGTGTGTGTGTGAGAGAGAGAGAGAGAGATAGAGTATATTGAGAAATGAAAAAATGATGGAGGGGAATAAAGGAAGAGGAATAGAAGGGAT